>NC_143571.1:18436944-18754722 GCF_054136105.1 Typopeltis vanoorti
CCCACAGATGTATTCACATTAAGGTGTTGTAAGAGACTATTCACCTCCACTTCATTATTCACAATTCCCGTATAAATTAATTGTTCCTTCATTTTTTCAATGTCGCCACCTGGATGATATACTCTTGCAAAGTGCTCGCTCAGTAATTCCACTATATCGACAGATTCAGTGACCTCCTTACCATCGTCATTCCTTAAAATCATTCTGCCGTGTACAGTTTTTTTTTTGCTTGCAGCATATTGAAAGAACTATTTGGGATTCTCTTTAGCTTGCATAGCTAGTTTCCTTTCATAATCCTCTTTTGCTTTTTTTATCACACTCGTTACCCTTCTGGCCTGTGCTTTATACTGTTCGTGTGCCTGCAGGTCACCTTTCTCTTTAAATTCCCTCCACAGTTGTTTCTTTTTTTGCAGCTCAAGCTTAATGGTGCTATTCATCCATTTAACCCCTACATGTTTTACTATTCGGACCCTAGGTTATACAATCAGCCATAACCTCCTGTAAATGCTCCTTGACCACTTCCCATGCTCTATCGACATCCAGCCCTTGCAGTTTTACATGCCATGGCACTGAACCAAGCAATCTCCTAAGTTTGTCATACTTGCCAGCACGGTAATTCCACATATATCCGGTCTTAATTGAAAATTCTACACCTTTAGCCACCTCCCAGGTCAAGACCCTATGATCACTCTCACCAATAGTGGCAACACAGTCATATTCATTACAATCAAATTCTCAGATGCTATTACAAGGTCAAGCACTCTCAAACCCCTAGTATTTTCAATTAAATGCTGTCTCAAATCGTTATCCCTTATAATTGAATAAAATCCAGTTCCTTCCTCACATGTGTCCTCTCCTCTTTCCAATAAATGTTATTACCATAGTTGAAATCCCCCATAATAATTACTCTCCTTCCACTCATTAAATCAATTTGTTTATGCATACTATCTCCACCATCTACTCCATCACCCAGTCTATAGCAGCACCCAACTGTATATTTTGTTCTGCCAATCTCACACCAAATAGCCTCAAATGAGCTCTTTTCACTATCTTGCAATACAACTTCAGTTCTCCTTGGCTGCAGTTCATCAGCTATCATCAATAACACTCCTCCCAACATTTTATTCTCTCTGTCCCTCTTAAACACACTATAACCTACACCTTCTATCTCACTAACTATATCATCTTCCGTCAGCCATGTTTCACTAATGCCAATAACCTGTGGCCAGGAAGAGCCAATCAAGGTCAAAAATTCTTCCTTCTTGTTCCTAATACTCCTGGCATTAGTATACATGAAATGCAGAGGGTCCCTTTGTCCCATCCCTATCTCGATGCATTATTCTAACTATCCAATTCCAATTTCTTGTCCTTAGTACTGGCTCGGGTACATTATATACATTCTTACACTCAATTGTCTCACTGATGTCCGCATATCCACTTCCACCCCCCCCCCCCTCCTTGGTAGTTCTAGTTTCCCTGGTTCTGCACATCCATTTTCACTTCATTCAGCAACACTTTTTTCCAGTCTCCGCACACCAAATCCATTCAAATGCAGGCCACCCATCTTGTATAAATCCTTTTGCCCATCAAACTGATACCACATGTCCACGAATTCCACACCACACCGTCTGCATAACCTGCACATAAAGTCAGACTCACCATCCTAACTCTGTCTCTCTTTTCTTTCGCTACCTTTAATAATACTTTCAAGTCAACTTATATACTGTCATTTTTTCCCCTTTCCAGTTTCTGCAATAAACAGTTTCACCATGGGAGACTATATGGGTTTGTTTCAATAAGGAAATACTGTGAGTAGGCATATTTAAATAAATTATAATACTGGAATTTATTCTAGTATTGTAATTTATTTAAATAGACTATGTAGGGTTTGCTGCATATCAACCCTACAATTCCAGTCATGATCATTATTTACTGATGTGTGTGTGTGTGTGTGTATATCAGTAAAGCGTGAACATATCCTGTACACGTCCTAAGAAAGTGTACAGGATATTATAATAGTACAACATAATTCATAATTAAGTTTATTACATTATTATTAGCTTCGTATAGAGAATTCTCTTTCAAATTAATCTATTATTTGTCAGATCTCCAATGTTGCAATGTTTCAAATCTTATATTTTTGGTCTTCTAAAGCAACCCTGATCTTGAATCTTTTTCTGGGTCTTTTCCTCAGTTCTGGCATCTCGCATCCATTTTGTTGACCTTTCCTCTCCTATTCTTTTATGAGACCATACCACCTTAGATAAGAACTGCTTATATATTATTGAATGTTAATTATGTTACATTTTATTCATTTTTAATATGATTTTGTAATTGATCCTATCTGTTCACTCCTCTAATCTTCCTAAGAATTTTCACATCCGTGGTTTACAGTCGATAGTCAACCATTTTATATACTGTATATATATATACTTCTAAGGCCGGAACAGGCCATGTGAGGCCTAAATCCTTGATATGCATGATGATAATATATATATATATATACACAGGTTAGGCAAAAGTGCAAGTGAAACTATAGATGTGTAAGAGTGATTTATGCAGATGCTATGAAAAAAGTCTAGTATATTTTGAGTGGTATAAGATGTTAAAAGAGGAATGGAACGACATGAGAGACAACTAAAAAAATTAGGCAACCACAGGTCATCAAACATGTGACGTGGAAAGAGTGCAGTCAGTTCAGTCTGGCAGATGATTAAGTGATGACCAAAGAATTAAATTTAGACAGAGACACAATGAGGAAGATTATGAAAAATAATTTGTGAATGAAATATTTCTGTAAAGATGGTGCTGTGAATTTTGAGTGAAGATCAAAAGCAGCTGCAGCTTGATGTTCGCTCAGATCTTTCTTCATAGTTGGATGTTTGTAACAGAGTTATTACTGGTGATGAAACTTCATGCTTTCAGTATAATCCTGAAAGAAAATGTCAAAGCATGCAATGGCAAGCATCATCTTCACCAAGAAATGTCTGAATGTCACAATTACAGATCTAGAAGATGCTTGTTTGTTTTTTGATCATTAGGGCATAATTCACTTCAAATTCATTAAACAAGGACAAACAGTGAGCAACCAACATTATTATTTAGAAGTGCTGGCAAGGTTATACGAAGCTATTCGTAAGAAGAGACCTGAACTTTAGTCAAATAACCGGATCATCCAGCATGACAATGCTCCTGTACATGATGCAATAGCTGATCATAAATACATGGAATCAATATAGTTAAAATATACAGATGTTTTGCACTTGAATATTATTATTATTATTTCCCAAGACCTCATGGAGTCAAAGACTCATTTGGGAGGTCCTTTTATCACACACACATCTCATCATACCGTGTCTTAAACACACTCAAACTCCTTGCAGACACCACACTCTCAGGCAAGGCATTCCAATCATTCACAACTCTGCACGAAAAAAAACCTGCCTCTCACTCCCCTACTCGCACCCTCTTTATACAGTTTCCAGGGATGACCTCTAGTTCTCCCCTGATCTCCCACTATTCTCTGTAAAACATCTCTACCATTGATCTTATAACAACCCCTTACCAACTTGTAGGTCTTTATCATATCTCTCCTCTTCCTTCTCTCCACCAGACTCTGCAAATTACATCTTCTCAATCTTTCCTCATACTCAACATTCCAGAGGTCAGGAACTACCTTAGTCAGTCACCTTTGGACCCTTTCCAACATCTCTTCATCCTTCTGAAAACCCGGTGACCAAATCTGGGCACAATAGTCCATGTGTGGCCTAATCAAAGCCTTATACAATGGAACGAGAATCTCCCTACTTCTACACGTCAGTGTCCTCCGCATCATTCCCAGAAGTCTTAGTGTTGTCTTCACAATTTTGGCAATGTGTCTCCTAAATTTTAGATCCTTATCCACTATCGGCCCAGATCTCTTATTTCCTCTCCTCCAACAATATATTCTCACCAAGCATAAATTCTGCATCCCATCTTTGTTTTACAAATTTTAAAACCTTACATTTTGCAACATTGAACTCACATCCCCATCTGCTTGTCCAATCATTCAATTTATTCAAGTCTTCCTGCAAGGCCACAACATCTTCACTACTCTTTATGGTTCGTCCCAACTTTGCATCATCTGAAAACAACTGAATATCTCCATCCAAATCTTCGCCAATATCATTAATATACAAGTTATATAGCAATGGCCCTATAACAGACCATTGAGGCACTCCAATAGTGACTTTCCTTTTATCATGTGCAATTTATCATTACACATGATAAATTGCACTTATCATGTGCAATGATAAGTTGCACAGTCTAGTTTGACCGTGCAACTAATCATGAGGTACTCTATCAAAAGCCTTTGCGAAATCCAAGTATATTACTGTGTATCCTTCTCCTCTGTCCAAGGAAGCAGTCACTTTATTATAATAAGTAAGTAGATTACTAAAACATGACCTCCCTTTAGCAAATCCATGCTGTCCATCAAAGATTATACCATTGTTGTCAACCCAACTCTGGATCCTAGTTCTCACAAGCTTCTCCAACAACTTAACAACAACACCTGACACAGAGATAGGCCTACAGTTTGATGCTCGAGTTCGATCACCTCCTTTATGAAGTGGCACAATCTTGCCCTTCTTCCACTCTTTAGGAACTTGACCAAGTGCAAGACTCATATTAAAAAAATATGTCAAGGCAGGTGTCAACTCTCTGGCACATTCCTTCAGAATATGCGGTGATATATTTATCAAGTCCCACAGCCTTATTTACATCTAGTTTACTCAACGCCCCAAACACCTCTTGCTCACTTACAGTCAGTCTCTCCTCCCCATCATCAACTGCTCGCAATCTCTCCATGAAGTCACATTCACAAAATTGAAAGATCTTTATGAACTGCTCATTAAGTATCTCCACCACACATTCTGCAACAGCTGTCTTTATACCATTTCCTCCAATCAATGTCATCCTTAATCATTCTTTCTTTTGCTGGCTACATATTGAAAGAACTCCCTAGGATTCTTTTTGGCTTCATTAGCTAACTGCTGTTCATACCTCTCTTTAGCTACTCTCACCAACCAAGTCGCCCTCCTTGCCTGGTCTTTGTAGACCTCATGAAATTGGTTACTTCCACTTCTCTTATGCTGCCTCCACAATGCCCTTTTTCTCTCTATCGCATGCTTAATCTCTTTATTCATCCATCTCACGCCTACTTTATTTAACCTTCTCACCCTTGGAATACATTTAGACATTGCATCTACTAAAAAGTTTTTGAAAATCCCCCAAGCTGCACTGATCTCTTTTCCAGCTAACTCCTCATTCCATGCTACACCCGTAAGCTGTCTCTTGAGCTCTTCATAATCACCCGCCTTGTAGTTCCACATATACCCTTTTTTCACAGGGTCCTTGCACTGCTGGCAACAACCCAGGTAATCACCTCATGGTCACTTTCACCAATTGGTGGATGATTTGACACCTCAATTACATCCTCTGATGAGATGACCAAATCCAAGACCCTTAATCCTCGTGTGCCCTCTGTTACATACTGTCTGAGGTAGTTATCCCTCAAAAACTCAAGTAACTCATTTTCTTTACTTCCAGTTGCTATCTCTTCATTCCAGTCTATATTGCCATAATTAAAATCACCCATAGTGATCACCCTTTTCTTATTTGACTATACATTTCATATCACCACCATCCACATTACCAGGTCTATAACAACATCCCACCAAGTATTTGATTTTATTCACCTCTATCTCACACCATACTGCCTCAAAACCACTGGCCCTATTTCCCTCTTGCATCTCTACCTTGTATGGACATAACTCTTTCTCTATCATCAATAGCACTCCCCCTCCCTTTTTATCCCTTCTATCCTCACGAAACATATCATACCCTTCCATCTCTATTCCTGTCAGGATGTCGTCCTCATCTAACCATGTCTCACTTATTCCGACAATCTTTCGGTGAACAGACGCAATTAGTGCAACCATATCATCCGCCTTGTTTCTTATACTTCTAGCATTGGTATACAAACATGACAGCTCATTTCTGGATCTACAGCTAGTTCCACTGATACCACTCACTCAATGTGATCTCTCCATGCTGGACTGGGGCCATTTCCCTTTCTGCTTCTTCATTTTAGAACCCTTTTCATTTTCATCTGTTTCCTCTTGATCCCTGGTCATCCCATTTCTTTTCTGCCTACACATGCCCTCACCTCCTCTTTGAGCATCCACCTTTCTCACGCTGTGTACCCCTATCCACCCTGAGCCTCCCCGTTTCCCTGATCCTCTTGCACACCCATTCTCTCATTTTCTATACTCATACCACTCACTTCCTCATTCATTTCCACTTCTTCAATCTCTCCTGCTCTTCCACATCATTTCCCTCTCGATCTGATTCATTCTCTCTATTCACTTCTCTACCTTCCAGCAGCAGTCTCTCCAAGCGACTCACACCATAACCACTCAAATGCAGTCCATCGCTCCCATACAGCTCACTTTGTCCTTCAAACTCATTCCACACATTAACAAACTGTACTCCCATCTCCTCACACATTTCAGCCAGAATATCATTCATAATCCTTGCTCTCCACCTCATTTCACCACAATCATACCTAGGCAACACACTGACTACCCTTCCTGTCACACTATTCTCTTTTATCTTTCCAAGCAGCCTTCTGACATTCATTCCGACATGCTCTTTGTTCTCTCTCAAATCATTTGTACCAATTAATACAATTAACTCTTTTGCTCGCTCCCGCCTCATATCCAATGCCTCAATCACTCTACTCATTTTACCGCCTGGAAATATCATCTACTCTTGCTGCATTTCCACATTTCAGGTTTTTCATCTGGGGTTCCCCCCCCCCCCCCACCTCAAGTACTGACATATACTGAAGTACATTCTTCTTGAATAAATTCTACTGCTATTCCATTAATGCATGTTTCATTATCAGTTTCAAAGTAATTACTCCAGATTATCCTCATGTTCAGCGTTTATGTATATTTTGCCATCTCCAATTCTTTTTATGGTGCTAGTTTTCCATTTCTAAAAACTTTTTCAGCAGCCTCCAGAACATTTTGCCACACCTTATTAATATCTATCTTCTATATTCTTATGAGTCTTCTCATGACTTTTGTGTATCTGCTTTTACATTATGTTTTTGTCTGTATTATCTCAGAACACATGCTTGCTTACTTGCTATGACCTTTCAATATTATTTAGTTATTTATTTTTGTTTTCCTGATTGCCTCTTTAACTTCACAACAGTTCAGATTTTTCTATCCTTGCAGACCACTTTGTGTGTGTGTGTGTGGTGGGGGCTCCCAATACACAACTCGCTGATTCCTATAGACCCACTAGTGGGAGCCAGACTCAGAGGTGGTGATACCAAGGTGGAAGTAATGGAGAAGTCATATTTACCTATATGAGTTGCCAAAGGATGTCACACCTTATTATTAAAATTCTCTGGATTAGACAAAAGTTTATGGAAGTTTTGTTCACTTGGCTATGTTACTATTATACATTTGGTTATCCTTTATCCTAGTGTAAGCAAACAAAGTTTGCACCTGAACTTATACCACCTTTACCACGAGTTGCCCTAGTACTTCAGCCGCAAACTTTGTTTGCTTGCACTTGGATAAAGGATAAAACCAAATATATAATTAGTAGCATAGCCAAGTGAAAAAACTTCCATAAACTTATCTCTAATCCAGAGAATTTTAATAATAAGGTGTGACACCCTTTGGCAACTCGTATAGGTAAATATGACTTCTCCATTACTTCCACCTTAGTATCACCAAACCTGGGTCTGGCTCTCACTGAGGTGCTTTTGTGCAGAAGTGGTTACTTTCCCTGAGATATGAAAGGCTCTGCCTTGGGGGTAGGTTTCTGCCTGTGTCTGAGTGGGACCACCGCTGAGATTATGGCTCTGCTCGGGGGTAGGTTTTTGCCTGTCACTGAGTGGAGCCACCACTGAGTTGGATGGTCCTTCGGTCTAGGGGACCGCCTAATTTTTAGAGAGGTCTTTACTTAAACAGCATCTAAATAAAGGTCGAAACCGCTCTAGGTAGTGACCCTTTCCTTAATGCATAGCATTATACATGTCTGCAAGGAGGTGTGCTTTGCATTATGGGATACTAAGGCAAGTGATGAGAACTTATACCACCTTTACCACGAGTTGTCCCGGTCCTGAAAGTACTTCAGGCACAAACTTTGTTTGCTTACACTTGGGTAAAGGATAAAACCAAATATATAATTACTAACTTAAATGTTTTGATCATATCCCCTCTTTTTCTCCTATCAACCAACTTCTGCAATCCACACACCCTCAATCTACTCTCATAGTTAACATTCCACAGACAACTCACCATCTTTGGTTGCTTGTCTCTGAATCTTCTCTACTGCTTCCTCATCCCCTAGAAACCTAAGAGACTAGGCCTGAGAACAGTAATCCAGATGTGGATGTATCAAAGATCTGATAAAGTGGAATAACAACTTCCTTATCCCTACTTGTTATTGTGCTATTCAATAGCCAAGTAATCTTATGAGCTACTTTAGCCATCTTTGCAATACGTCTTCTAATCTTTAACTCTCTCTCTCTGTCTACCACCATTCCTAAATCTCTAGCTTCAACTATTTCCTGGACTACAGTTCCATCAATGTGGTACACATGTTATAATCGATTTATCCCAAAATGCATAACTTTACATATCTCCTCATTAAACTGAAACCCTTTGTTTCCAATTTATCACTCCATGATCACAAATCTCACCAACTATAGTGAGAGCCGACACCAGTGGCATTGCTTGCCCATAATGGTTGGGTGTGCTGTTGTGCAGCTTATGCAACCCGCATTAAAAAAATTCACATCGATTTGACTGCATTTTTATCGATGTATGAAAGTTTTAAGAGTGTATAGCACATTTTAATTGATCCAGTGCAATTAATTGTAGCATAACTTTAATTTATCAATCAATTGTAACCAAATTTGCATAGAATTGGGAAGCAATGTGATTGTTTTAAATATATTAAAAAACAATAATGAAGAAGAATGCTATATTTGGTTGATATATTTGAATTACTCAAAGGTGTAAATATGTGAACCATTATTAATACGTCACGTGAGAATGGAAAATGTAAAGGAAAGAATAAGTTTGAGTAAAAATACTTTCATTAATGACAAATGAATTATTAATAATTGACATCTGTGATATGTGTGTCCTATACGTTGCTGAGTAGAGTGAAGAGCATGTGATCCTGTAAAGTCTAGACATGCATACGTAAATTTATGATGGCATAATTAAAAAACAACTTATGAGGAGAGGAAAAGAGATTTGTTTGCAAAGTATAAATAACTAACCAATAACAAACAGCCACTATAGAGAGGGGCTAATCCAATTAACTAATAATGTTGATCTGGTGATTAATTTAGATGTAGCAGGAATACATGTCGATGTGAAAATTTGTTGTGCATTTGTTTGAAAATTTGTTTTTCGCTTTGTTTTCTAAGAATTTTACGCAATAATAGGATACATAATATCCGATCATTATCAGAATTATCCACACTTTTGGGAATCCTACATTCGTTACTTTTTTTTTTTTTAGTGTCAGCGGCTCTTCTGTCTTATCAATAAATAGATATTTCACATATGCTAGTCTTTTGTTGTAGACTTTTTATTGTTTTGTTGTAGATTAACAACTTTTTACAATACACAGAAGTATTCACTTTTATTCAGGAATTGATAAATTTTTACTACCTCTCTTGTTTCCAAAGACTAGAAGAAAAATGTCCCTATACCGTTAAAAAACTTTCTAACCTCAACAGACACTATACTGCACACGGCAAGAAAAACAAGTTGCTTTTCACTAAATACAGTAAGCAGACATTTAATGTCTGTTTACTATATTTAGGAAAATTAGTGTAATTAGAGACAATTTGGATAACACACTTAATGGAAAAACACTCCTCCCCCACAGATAATGCTGCATGTATGCATCAGACATAATAACCAATCACAGCCACTAGGTGCTATTGTTACAGCACTCACTCCACCTCACCTTCTGGGCCATTTAAAACCACTGAAATGCTAAGAATTTGACCCAGTGTGCCATCTATACGTCTATTCAAAGGTGTACGCATTTGTGATCGCACACCTAGGGTATTAACGCAAATGTGATGCAATGTATAACCATCAAACAGTGTCCTGCTCATGAAGCTTTAGTATATTGTGTTCAATTTTAGGAATCATGAGAAGAAGGAAACAATTAGGGAAGTCTAACAGGAATAAATGCAAAAATATAATGTTGATCATATTGATATTTTGTGAGTGTGAACCACCCAGCTAGCAGACCTGGAATATTCGCCCCCTGGTGAACAGCTTATTTATAATGGCATGTTCATTAACGATATAGGGAAGGAGCTAAGAAGAACAGTTGTTCGCTGATGATGCAAAGTTGGGTAGGGCAATAGTGAATGCAGAAGATGTCAAAAGCTTGCAGGATGATTTGGATAGATTGGAGTTCTGGGCTAAGGAGAATGGATGTCAATTTAATGTGACAAAATGTAAGGTTATGCATTTTGGGGTGAAAAGATTAGCAGCAGTATACCACATTGGTGGAACTGTACTCCAGGAGATTGATGAGGCCAGGGACTTGGGAGTGTTGGTGGATAGGGAGATGAAGTTTAGGGGACACATTGCAAAAGTGGCTAAATCAGCTCATCAACTCACTTCCATATTAATTAAATTAGGGAAACAAAACACACATGTTAAAAAGATTATTTTACTCATTAATTAATAACAAAATAATAACTTTATGTTTTGACCCCTGTATTGAGGTCATCTTCAGAAGGATACATTCTGAAGTATAAGAGCAAGCTACATGCTGTTGCACTCTATACAAGTAAATTACATCTACGTTGTTAACTACTCTTTTTTCTTAGCCTACCCTTTTCTTAGCCTGTAGTGTTCTGTCTATTTTTTCTGAAATGCCTCTAACATATGGTATAGCAATAGCATTCTTGAAATATACATACACAAAATACATACACATACACAAACTTCATACACAAAATACATACACATACACAAAACTTCCTATCACCACCCAACACAAAAGCTAGGGGTTATAAGCACCTTTAAACACAGAGCTCAAACCATTTGTTCAACTGAACAAGCTCTTAACCATGAATATGAGACCATCAAACATACCTTTATAAAAAATGGATACAGTATAAAAACCATTCACAAGATCCTCCACAAAGATACCACTAATAACAAAAAAGATTTCAAGAATGCTATATAATTACCATATGTTAGAGGCATTTCAGAAAAAATAGACAGAACACTACACAAATACAACATCAAAACCACCTTCAAACCCCCGACAAAATTAAGATACCTACTCAATTCTTCCAAGGATCCCCTGCCACACTTACCCCACCCAGGGG
This sequence comes from Typopeltis vanoorti, assembly GCF_054136105.1. NCBI lineage: Eukaryota > Metazoa > Arthropoda > Arachnida > Uropygi > Thelyphonidae > Typopeltis > Typopeltis vanoorti. The sequence goes on from NC_143571.1 coordinate 18,448,388, forward strand.
TTTACAAAATAGACTGCACATGTAACATACCGTACATAGGGGAAACAGGGCGAACCATCCCAATCAGAAAGGATGAACACAAACGTCACATAAAATACCTCTATTTTGGAAAAACCGGCCTTTCTGACCACGTACTCCAAACATATCACAGAATTGACTGGAAAGGTACCAAGTCCCTACACCGCACCAAAACCTGGTTCGAGCGGAAATTCAAGGAAGCATGTGAAATGCTCAAACATGATCCAAATCTGAATAAAAATGATGGTCTAACAATCCCAAGAATGTGGAGGGACCCATCTACAACCTTCATAGCAACTACAAAGAAAGATCTCAATACAAGACCTAGTGAAGTGTTTTTTTTTTTCCTTGAACATTCAATAGCAACTTGTACAAATCCAGAAGGTAATCGTAATATAACTGTATAATTCCAGAAGAATCCTAGTACATGAGGACTTTAGCAGAGTTTATTGTAGTTTTTATTTTATTTTGGTTATTTTATTTTTATTTTAATTTTTTTAAATTTTATTTTATTTTATTTTTTTATTTATTTCTTTTTTTTCCACTAGAGGGCAGGCAAAGAAAAAAGAGTAGTTAACAACGTAGATATAATTTACTTGTATAGAATGCAACAGCATGTAGCTTGTTCTTATACTTCTGAATGTATCCTTCTGAAGATGACCTCAATACAGGGGTCTAAACGTAAAGTTATTATTTTATTATTAATCAGTAAAATAATCTTTTTAACACGTGTGTTTGTTTCCCTAATTTAATTAATATGAATGCTGATCACCGTGTAACCTTAAAAGAAAGAGTCACGAACTCACTTGGTTGTTGAAAAATACTTTGACGAGCAGAGACAAGCAGGTTATTGTTTCTCTGTACCAAGCCTTGATAAGACCTCATCTCAACTACTGTGCCCAGATTTGGTCACCTAGGTTTCTTCTTGATGGAGAGGAGGTTGAGAGGATCAAGAGGCGAGTGACCAAGATGACAGCAGGTCTATGGAATGAATCTTATGAGAACAGGTTGAAGATTTGTGGGTTGCAGAAATTGGTTGATAGGTGGAAAAGGCGAGATATGATCGAGACATTCAAATTGCTGAAGGGTTTCTATAGGATTAATTCAGAGGATATTTTTGAGATCAGGACTGGTGGTGGGAGAACTAGGGGACATCTATGGAAGCTGGGCAAGAGTGTGGTTAGCAAGGGTGTTAGAGCTGGGTTCTTTACTTTTAGAGTGGTAAATGAGTGGAATAAGCTTCCAGAGTCTGTTGTGGGTGCTATGATGGTGAGCGAGTTCAAGGCAAGATATGATAGATACTGTGAGAATGTTGTATAGTTGTGTGGACATGATGTTTAGGGCATCCCTCGATGAGTCTAAGGACTCCGTGGAATCGCCCATAATAATAATAATCCTCTGAGTAGATTATCAAATCCAAGACACTCAATTCCTGCATGCTTCCTTTTACATACTCAAGAAAAACTCAGGAAATTCATTGGCTTTACTTCTCAGATGCTATCTCATCATCCCAGTCTACATTGCCCTGATTAAAATCACCCTTTTCTTACTTACTAATCTGCTTATACATTCGATTGTCACTGCCCTCCATATTACCAGCTCTACAGCAACATCCAACAAAATGTTTCATTCCATCCAACATTTCCTCATACCATATTGCCTCATATCACTAACCCCCTTCCCAAAATCTCTACCATGCATGGGCACAAACTCATTTTCTGTAATCAACAGCACCCATCCTCTCATTTCTATTTTCATGAAAAACAACATATGACTCCATCTATATTTCTATAAGGATGTCATCCTCGCCCAATGAAAAAATTTAAATGAAAAGTGTTTTCTTTAGAAGCTAGTCAAAAAAATAAAAACATGATATGAAATCACAGTTTATTAACTTAATGAACAGTGCCACACAATTGGTGAGACAGGTGAGGAGCATATTTTGTAAGTCCTTACTAATGATAATGTCCTTCACAGTTGACTGTATGTCTATTACAAGTGCAACTTCTTGATACAGAGTATTATGTGCAACATAATATCATAAAATATTTTATTGTATTCTTTTTTTTTTGGGGGGGGGGGGGGTTATCCATATGATATATCCTATGTTGCAATAAGAACAGATTATTTCCCTTTCATTAAATCTCTCTTATATATATATATATATATATATATATATATATATATATATATATATATATATATATATATACACGTTAAAGATACCAAGTTATTTTAAATATAAACCTGGTTTTTTACTCCATTTCCCAAGTAAGCAAACAGACAAGTCAGTCAAGTTTGCGCCTGCAAGTGTTGCAAGTCTAGCTGACCCTGCACGTAGTGCAAGACCAAGGCAACTCATGGTAAAAGGTAGAATAAGCTCTGATCACTATTCTTAATATTTACCCTTAATGCAAAGCACATCTCCGGAGGAGATGTATGATGCTATGTATTAAAGGCAAGGGGCCACTACCCAGACCGGTTTCTACCTTTATTGAGGTCTCATCAGTGGGAGCTAGGCTAGAAATACCAAGATTTTAGTAATACAGAAAACATACTTATATTTTACCAACACAAGTTACCATGAGGTGCTTGACCTTATTAAATAAAAATCTCAGGATAAGAGATATATGTAGAATATGAAGGTAAAAAACTTTCTACATATATATATTTATACACACAGACACACACACAAATATATATATATATATATATATATATATATATATATATATATATATATATATATAAATAACTGGATATTAAAGGTTATTTAACCTTTAATATCCAGTTTAGAAACAAACTGGATAATAAAGAAATTTGGAAACTGGAAATACAATAAATGGAAATATTCACATATATTGTGAATCTATAATTTAAGAATTTCATAGCGATAAACTGTATAGTTTTGGTATGGGAAATGTGAAAATTTCAACTTACACTGGTTACATTCCAGCCCAGTGTAACCTTTACTACAAATGCATCTTCCATTAGATGGCTCACAAGAAGAGTTATGGTAACATTTGCAGGTCTGATTGCAGTTAAGGCCCCATTTACCATTCTCACACTGGCTACTACAGTATATTCCTAAACAAAAATAAAAAAAGATCAAACATTATAATTAAATATTTATCTCATTTTTTATTCTCAAGAGTGTTACAGTAAATTTGTAATTCTAGATATAGGTGTTCATAGACCTCTCCTATAAACATTAACAGTCATTTAAGGTTTACTCCTTTACATTCCATTTTACATGCAATTCAACTTGATTTTATTAAGAAAAAAAAAGAAGCAGGGTTTCCTACATTGACCACAGAAAAACTTTAATATTCCAACCCCATATTCTCCAGTTTACAACAGCCTTTCATGTGGTATCCTATCAAATGCCTTAGAAAAATCCGACATTATCATAGTGTATCCATTCCCTTTATCTAACTCAGCCATAACATTGTTATCAAATATGAGCAAATTGTTGAAAGTTTATTTTTCACTTGGTTAGAGTATAATAAATTTAGTTTAATCCTTTATCCAAGTGTGAGCAAACAAAGTTTGCGCCTGAAAGTATCTTCAGGACCGGGGTAAGGTGGTACAACACCAGGCAACTCCTTGCAAAGGTGGAGCAAGATACCAACCCTCTTATCTCAGTATCTCCTATAATGCAAAACACATCTCCTTGCGGATATGTCTAATGTTATGCATTAAGGGAAGGGCCACTACCCGGACTAGTTTCGAACTTTATTGAGGTCTCTTCAGTGGGAGCCAGGCCCAGGCAGAAGCATTAGCAGGTCATCTCTACCTATAGGAGTTGCCAAATGGTGTGCCACTCTTTTTTAATAAATTACTCTGGATTTAGAGAAAGATGTTGAAAGTTTATTTTTCACTTGGTTAGAGTATAATAAATTTAGTTTAATCCTTTATCCAAATGAGCAAATTGCTAAACATGGCCTTCCTTTAGTAAACCCCATGCTGTTCCTTGCAGAGTATAGCATGTTTGTCTACCTATTTCTGTATGCAAGTTCTTACAAACTTCTCTAAAATCTTCACTACCAACACCAGAGATACTGATAGGTTGGTAGTTAGACATCAGTTTTTGCACCACCTTTGTACAATGGAACTATCATACATTCCTTCTATTCCTGTAGTATCATTCCTGAGAGGAGACTCAAATTATACAAACACCTGAAAGGGCTAGTCAATTCAGCTGAATATTCCATTAGCAAATGGACTGATATTCCATCTGTCCCTATAGACAAATTCTTATACAGGTTATGCAACAGCTCTTCAACCTCATTTTTATGAAGCTCTAACTCTTCATCCAATGTAGCAGTAGCACTCTGCACCATGTTACGTACACCTGGTTGATATATATTAGCAAAGTGAGCACTCATTAACTGAACAATCTCATTAGCTCCCGATGCTTGAGTACCATCTGCATTCAATAAAGTTATTCTTTCTTTTGCTTGTGGCATAATGATAAAATTCTTTTGGATTGCCTTTAGCTTGCATGGCCAATTTCTTTTCATACTCCGATTTAGCTTTCCGGACAATAGTCATTACTTTTCCGGCATGAGCTTTATATATTTCATAACCTCTATCACTCTTATTCTCATGGTATTCTTTCCACATCATCTTCTTCTGGTGGATTTCTTGTTTAATAATGTTGTGCATCCACTGCTGAATATCAGTAGCATTTCTGATTGCAGGGAAATCAGGGATGCTACTGATATTCATTCCATTTTACACACAATTCAGCTTGATTTTATTAAGGAAAAAAAAAAGCAGGATTTCCTACATTGACCACAGAGAAACTTTATTAACCACTTCTTATGGGTGAGCCTTTCTGTGTCACTATGGAATACAACAATTTTAAAATAAAATAAAGAAAAATGAACTAACTCCCATTAGGTTAAAATCCTTCATCTCCTTTTGTTCCCTATAAAAGCATTGGATCAAACTCTATTATTGTTATTATTATCTGAGAGCTTGAGGGAGTCAAGGACTTATCGAGAGAGGCTATAAATCACCAAACCAGATGTCATACCGTCCCTTAAATTCATTCACACTAAATGCAATCATTATCCCTAAAGGCAAACTATTCCACTCACTCACTGCTCTCTGGAAGAAAAAACCTATCTTTTACCCCTTTCTTGACTGCAAATAAATTTAACTTCTATGAATGCCCCTGTGTTCTCTCCCTACCTTCCATATAAAGAAATATTTCATGCAAAAGTTTATAGACCTCTATCATATCGCCCCTCTTTCTCCTGTTAACCAGAGTCTGTAATCCACATACTTGCAATCTGTCTTCATAATCTAAATCCCATAATCCAGATGTAATCTTTGTAACTCTTCTTTGCACCCTTTCCACAGCTTCTTTATCCCCTTGGAACCCAGGATACCAAATCTGCATACAATAATTCAGGTTAGTCTTATCAAAGCCTTATAAAGAGGCAATATGACTTTCTTATCCTTAGATGTCAAGGTTCACTTCAACATCGCAATTATGTTCAAAAGTCACATAGCAAAAGTTGCAAATACAACTCAGAGGATAATAGCGATGTTGAAGCGAACCTTCACATCTAAGGATAAGGAAGTCATACTGCCTCTTTATAAGGCATTGATAAAACCAATCTGAATTATTGTGTGCAGATTTGGTATCCTGGGTTCCAAGGGGATAAAGAAGCTGTGGAAAGGGTGCAAAGAAGAGTTACAAAGATTACATCTGGATTATGGGATTTAGATTATGAGGACAGATATAATATCTAGCGGCATATAAATAATATGCCACTGGAACTCTAATCATGCTAAAGTGCATAACTTTACACATGCTAACATTAAATTGACAGCCATTTTCGTTTGCCCAAATTTCCAGCCTATTCAAATCATTTTGTAAGTGCTGAATATTAGTAGCATTCCTGATTGCCCTGCCTATTGACCTCAGTTGCCAAGAGGAGGGTGACTTCTATAGTCTATCTAAAGGGAGAACTAGGAAAGTAGAGAGGGGTATCAGGAATTCAAGTAGATAGATGATCTTGAAGCTGATATCTGAGCAATATATGGTTTGTTGAAGGATAAGGATGAATTTAGTTTGCTATCATCAGTAAAGCAGTGGATAACATTAACAGTGATTGACAGTAGATCATTTATGTATATTAGAAAGATGGCAGGTGATAGAATGAGCCCTGAAGCACTCCTGCATTAGTAGCAAAGCTTAAAGAGAGAGAGGGTGCCATCTACCATGATGTGCAGTGAATGACCAGAGAGATCGCTGGCTAGCCAGTTATAGTCTGGCTGGTATACTAAAGAAAGACAGTTTGCTAAGCATGCTTCAATGCCAAACATGACCAAAAACCCTGGAAATGTCAAGGGTGAGGTCCAGTGTAGGCTAAGAGATCAGCCATGGATCTAGATTGGCAGAATCGGTACCTGATGGTTGCTGATTAACTACTGGGCCTCTAGATAGTGGAGAAGTCAACTGTTAATAACTTTCTCCATTATTTGGAGAGGATTGAGGTAATGACGATTTGTTGATAGCTTAGCAGCAGGCATTTACTCCCCTCCTCCCCCCCCCCCCTTTTTTTTTTTTTAATATGTTGGATATAAACTTGCTTACATATGCTTGGAATAGGTAATAGCAAAAACTTCTGCATCATGTCCAGCTTGATTGTGGTGTTTGAAAAATACATAAGATGGAGTGAATGTAGCAAGGAAACTGAACCAGAGAAGGTCAAAAGCAGAGTATTCTAAATTAGGCATTTTCTAGCAAATTTAGGCAATGTCAGCTCACACAAAGTTACAGGTACTGCCTTATGGAACAAGGAATCATCAAATGTGTAATCTGAGAATTGAAGGCAGACTGTGGTTGATGTATCTCCAATTTGGTTTGTTTTGTACTGTTGTTGTCATCAGAAAATAGGCCCTACAAAGGTGAAGAATCTGCTCCAAAAGTGATGGTTGACTGCTACTGTGATGAGGAGAATCCTCTCCTCATCACAGTAGCAGTCTTATGTCAAAATAATTGTATGTGGATTGTAAAGAAATGTATAATAATTGTATATAACAGTGCCAAGTGGGACAGCCTCCATGACTTCTATGCCTCATCCCATGGTTGGACTATTGCTTCTGGCCTTCCAATCCAAACATATGTACCAAATGTATCATCGTTTGGTACACATTTTTTGGTACAAAGTTATCCTCACTGGAATGGAAACATACATTCCCCCCACATTGCTCTGAACTGCCATCCCCTTACCAAACCCTGTTTCTTCAAAAGATGCATCAAAGCTGTACAAATGAAGCATACCACAACCAGTTTACATCAAGAACCCCATCCTCCTTTAGTGCCTATACCCAAGCCCAACACAGATGCATGAAAATGATTAACGCTTCCAAAACAGAGTTTGAAAGAGCAAAAAGCAGGAAACGTGCAGCCTGCCCAAATGGCAGCCGACCATTTTGGTCTCTTGCTAAAGCGATTGATCGTAACTTTTGCCCAACACTATTCCCACCCCTGTCAACATGATGATGACTCTATTGCATCATTACCCACAGAAAAAGCCAAACTCCTGGTTTCACACATAACTGACAATAGTAAATGCCCCCAACCATCCCAGATTCCCAACATACAATTCCCCTATATCCTTTGCCAGAAAGAGATAAGAAAAATTGTCCAAATTAGATACACAAAAAAGTCTCCTGGCCCTGATGGCATTCCTCTGATTGTACTGAAGGTTTTTGTGCACCAGAACTGACTCCTATCCTATATCACCTGTATATACTCTCTTACTCTGCTGGTATCTATCTCATAGCCTGAAATTTGGCTTATATTCAACCCATTATAAAGAAGAGCAACATATTACTGCTGTCTAACTACCGCCCTATCTCACTCACCTCAGTCGTGTCTAAAGTAATGGAGAAAAGCATCAATTCCTAACTCCTACACTAAGGCACCCAAGCTAATAAATGACCACCAATATGGATATTGTTGCTGCCGATCTACTCACACATATCACCAATCACTGAACAAATGCCATTGAGAAGTTTGGTGACTATCAAGTGATTGCATTTGATATCTCCAAAGCTTTTGACTGGGTCTGGCATAAAGGCTTACTAAGCAACCTTCCATCATTTGGTCGGTCTCAGGACTTCTGCAGTTGCATTGCCAGCTTTCTAACTGGATACACACTATGTGCGATGGTGGATGTTCCTTATCCTCTCACCATTCAACTAATGCCAGGATTCCACAAGGTTCTTTTCTCTCATCAACCCTTTTCTTTCTATATATCAATGACCTACTTCAGTTGACCTCTGACCCAATATACAGTTTTGCAGATAACAAGCACATTTCACTTCTCCCTTTCATTTGATTAACCTTACTCTGCACAACTCACCTCAACCTATAGAACATCAACCTCAAATTTTCTCCCAGTATTATTTTTGACAACACTCAAATTTCCAGATAAGATGAGATTTCTCTTCTTGGAATTGCCCTGATATCAAGCCTCTCCTGGCATAAACACATCACAACCACTGCATCCTCAGCTTCTAGAAAACTAGACTTTCTCTTTTGCTCAAGACGTTACTTCACCTCTGAACAGCTGTTAACATTATACAAATCACAAATCCACCCAGCTATTGAATACTGCTCTCACAAATGGGTGGGGGCCCCATAAGAGTTCCCTGCTTAACTCAATACAGAGGAGAGCAATTAGATTGATTAATTACCCATCCCTTACCAACTCACTCCCTCCACTTTTGCATAGAAGACTGGTTTCTGCAATATGTGTATTCTATAAATATTTCCATGGCAAATGTTCATCTGAAATAGGATCAATAATTTCCCCACTTAGTACTAAGCCTGTTGGAACATGTGTAGACACTATCAACATCACTTCACAGTACACCTTGAAACCTACAGAACAAGGCTTCTTTTCCTCCTCCTTCATCCTTACTACTACTGTATCATGGAACATTCTTCTCCCAAATGTGTTTCTCCAGGAATACAACATACAGGCTTTAAAATCAAATGTAAAGAAGTTTCTCTTTTCCAAACTCATATATGGTATTAATGTACTATAGGTTGATCAACCAACCTGTCGTATATAGACTCAACATAAAAAAAAATGGAATAAGTGGATTCTCAGACTGTGCATGATTAATAATAGTTACATAAACAGCCTAAAAGGCTTCAATTTGACAATGTAAATCTATTAAATGAAAGGATATTAAAAATCCATCATTACTTCAAAGCAAAATATTTGAAACTTGGTCAGGTCAACTGTTGAAGTGATCTGATTGACATAGGATTGTTATAGTATTGAAAAGAAGGTTCTGGCCCTTTTAAGATTTCTCTTTCGTCTCTGAAGAGAACCAACACAACAGTTTGAAACAGCAAAACCTTAATCAAAAGTATTAATAAGGGGTAAACATATGGGCTCCTGGCAAGAGTTAGTCTTTGAGGCAGTATTGTACCATGTCAACTCAATACTGAAAGTTATATTTTCATAAGCTCTCTGGTCAATTTTGAAGCTTCTAGGTTTCAAATACCTCGCTTTGAAATAATGATGGATTTTTTTAATATCCTTTAATAGGTTTAAAATGACTTCTAGGTTCTTTCTTCATTTATTATTATTATGTGACACCTCCAAGGAGTCAAAAGACTCATCGAGAGAGAGAGAGCACCTACTCTACAACTGTCTCTACCATTCAATCCGCCAACTACAGTGAGCTGCATCATCTACTGCTCACCACCACTAGTATTTCCACAGACAATCAAACATCCATGTCCACGGCTGGATTCAAACCCACAGCCTTTTGACCTGAGAGCGAAGACACTAACCACTCACCCAATGAGGCCATTTATATTGTGATTGAGAGGATCCAGAGGCAAGTGGTATGCAGAACTCCCTATGAGAATAGATTCAGAATTGATAGTTTGCAGGTTAGTTAACAGACAGAGAATACAGAATATGATAGAAACATTTAAGTTCTAAAAGGGGTTCTATAAGATTGATACAGAGAAATGTTTTATGAGTTTAAACTAAAGGAGTTTATATTAAGTAGTGAATTATTATAAAATGAACCTATCTCTAAAGTAATTAAAAAATTCAATTCAATGACTATACCTTTCCAGCCAGGAGTGCACATGCAATCTCCAGTAATGTGGTGGCATCCTATGCTTTGCTCCCACTCACAATTACACTCTGAACTACAGTTGATTCCGTAGTAGGAATGCTAAGGACAGTGGAAGAAAACTTTAGTGTAAACATAAGTATTATTAGTATAAGTTATTAAAACTTGTTTTCAGTATCCTTTGCTGATACATAATTACCATCTAGAAGCTGTGTAACTGATATATTGTGAAGTATGATTCTTCATTTTATTGATTTATTTTAAATTCTATATAGAATCTCACAATCCATAAAATCATGTTAATAGATTTCTTTATATACTGAACCAGAAGATTCTTTTTTTTTCCCCCCTTCACATTTTTTTTTTAACTCTATTCATTGACATGGTGGCAGTGGTGGTTTTTCTCTTCAGTTTTTTCTGACCCTAGGTGACCTTATATGCATTGCCCAAAGTGTTCCCTGGTGAGATTTTTTTACAAAGTAGTTCACCATTGCTTTCCCCAATCCCCCCCAATTTTATTCAGGCTCAGGACCGACATATGGTTGGGTTGTATTCATGACTGTACTCCATGTGTGTTCATGAGGCGTTTTCTGGGGGACGAAAAACCCGAATTTCTGGGTGAAAAAATTCTCCTACTTCCGTATGAGACCAGCTAGCTTACCTTTCATCAAAAGAGACCAGGTAAAGGTTCCTCATGTCACTGATGGAAATCAAACCCAGGTCTTTCTGACCGAAGGGCTTCATCAATAATGACTGAGCTATGGATGCTCTTTCATTGGCATAAGCATGCTAATAAATTATTTTTAAATATACTGAAAGCAAAAGCTGGTCTAGTAATTATGACAAGTTTAGCTACGGAAGTAAGTGATTGTTCAAGTTGAATTTTTAGTTAAATTAATTTATAATTTCAGTACACATCAAAAATGTTTTATATTATTTAATAACAGGAACATTACTGTGTAGTCCAAAGACTCATTGCAGAAATTCCAACAATGCCTATCACACTTCTCCTTAAACTCCTTCATAAACACAACAACATACACATAGCATTTATGTTCCCTTTTTGTGTTCCCTCTTTCATACTTCTCAATTAAATTCTGTAATCCACAAACACTCAATCTACTCTCATACTGCATTAAACAGGCCTTTCACTGTCCACCACTTCCTCATCTTCAAGAAATCTTACCAATATGCACAGTAGTGTCATGTGACCATATTAAAGTCTTATAATAGCTTCCTTATCACTACCTGTTAGTGTACTCTTCTGAACTTCATCCCTGTCCACTATTACCCCCCAAATTTATTCTTGCAGTTTTCAGTTGTGTCAGCATAATAAGCAGCTTGTAATATTTTACTTCACAGGGAGATGAAAATGTTGTAAGGAGTTCATCTCACCAGTTCTACACACACACACAAACAATCTATTTAAAATCATCCTGCCACATCTATACATCACTTTTACTAATTATTGTCATCAGGAGTTTTGCATCATCAGTAAATAACTGGATATGCCTGCAACATTAATTATTATTATAATCATCACACCATCCACGGAGTCAGCAACTCATATCATAGTTACCACACTGGACCCTTAACATTCCTTGCACTAACAACATATTCTGGTAATGTTTTCCTTTCACCCACAATTCTCCATATGGAAAATTGACTTCTCACACCTTTCTTTACCACACTCTTACACAACTTCCAGGGATGGCCTCTGGTTTTTCTTTTCTCACCTTTTACTCTTTTTATAATCCCCTCTATATTTATCCAATAAAATTCCCTCACTAATGTAAATATTTCTATCATATCACCTCATTTTCCTCTATCCACTAATCTCCAATGTTTCCACATCACAATGAAAACTATGTAACTATATTATTGTAACAAATTTGGTCATCTGAGTTTCTTGGGGACCAGGAGGTGGTAGAAAAGATTTAGAGACAAGTGACCTAGATGGTGACAGGTCTGTGGATTACTACCCACAAGGATAAGTTGAAGGTTTGTGGGTTACAAAGTTTAGTTGATAGGCAGAGAAGAGGGGACATGATAGAAACTTTTAAGATATTAAAGAGATTTTAAAAAATTGATGCAAGTGAAATTTTTCAATATATGACAAATAGTCAGAGAACTAGGGGCCATCATTGGAAGCTGTGTAAGAGTGATTAATATGGATGTGCAGACCAGATTTTTTTGTGTAGAAAGTGGTGAGTGAGTGGATTGCCAGAATTGATTGCGAGTTCCCTAAGGGTGAATAGATTCAAGGATAGGTATGATAGGATTTGTGTGTATGATGGTTGATTTGGGTCTCTCGTGATGAGTCTCCAGACTTCATGGAGATGCTGTAAATAATAATAAATCTGAGCACAATAGTCCAAGTGTGGTGTGACCAGTGCTTTATACAGTAGCATAACCACCTTGTTATCACTATATGTCAGTATAGTGGCAATACAATGTGCAGCCTTTACAACACTTGCAGTATATCCTCTAAATTTCAGTCTACTGTTCAACTATTACTCCCAGATCTCAAATCTCATCCACTGCCTGCAGTGGATGAGATTCGAGATCTGGGAGTGATAGTTGAGACCATTAATATAGTACATAGCCTTAAAGATAGGAAATTATCCAAGATATCCAGTCATTCCCCATATCATTAATGTACAAGTTAAATAATAGCAACCTAAATTATAGACCTCTGGTACACCACTGGACACCTACCTTCTCTTTTATTCTACTCCATCATGTGGTGGAGAAGAATTGAAGAGAAGAACCTTAAAAATATTCCATGCCAAAGGTTATCAGGCCTGGACTACCATTTATATGATCTACTTTGGTTCAAGGTTTTCTTAACTTATTCTGCTCCTCCATTTGCTGCTTTTAGTTCTCATAATTCTGATTATTTTTGATTATTTATTTCTGAAAGTTGGTCATGCACAGTCTAAATAATAAAAAAGTGAGATCATTTTCCTTGAAGATTTCCAAATACATCACTGATGTCAGCATTCCTCTTGGTAACACTGACCATAATCATATTATGGTGGTAAATTTTGCCCTCTCTATATACAGTGAGATACTATAATAAAGAGTATTCTTTATTATAGTGGTAAATTTCATCCTCTCTGTATGGGATGAAACATGGATCATAACATTATTATGGTCAGTCATCATCATGAAATTACTGATGTGTATTCACAGAGAAGTGTACAGGATATTACAATAGTACCAAATGAAAGGCTTACCACATTACTAAATTTCTGTTGACAACTTTTTCCCAAATGAATCAGTTACCAGTCACAGGACTTCAATGTTGTCAAATGTTATATGTCCTAAGACACTTCTATACTATATCAATCCATCTAGTTCTTGGTGGTTTTTCTCTAGGTCTTTTTCCTGACATCCTGGTGAAAAGCACTTGTTTTGCTAAACTTTCCTCACCCATGCTGTTTAAGTGACTATACAACATGAGATTAACTCTGATGACACATTCCTGAATGCTAACATTGTCAGGTTAATTCTTAATATTCTTGTTTTAAATGTGATTCTGACAGTGATGGCATCTGTTCAGATCCCCAGTTTTAATCAAAACTCAAATCTGTGGTCTCCAATCTTTGACCAAATGTTCTATTTCTAACCCAGCTCTTAGATCAGTTAAAATTGGCTTGAACACTGTCTTATATATATAGCTGGTTAATGTTTTGACTAATTTCTCTCTTAATGTTTTGACTAATTTGGCTCTTATTCTATACAAATTCATTCGGTTGACTTCTTACCATACCAGCTTTGTAATTCTGTTGTCTACTTCCATATTTAATTTCCCATTTTATTAAAAGCATGCCTAAATTGTTGAAATGTTTTATTTGTTCTACAAGTTCTCAATTCAGAATGCAGTTGATGTTTTCAATGTTACTGCTTATTTTCATAGTGTATGCTTTTTATTGCTGATTTTCATACTAGACTTTGAAAGTTTATTTTTCACTTGGTTAGACTATAATAAATTTAGTTTAATCCTTTATCTAAGTGTGAGCAAACAAAGTTTGCACCTGAAAATATCTTCAGGACTGAGGTAAGGTAGTACAACACCAGGCAACTTGTAGCAAAGGTGGACCAAGCTAACATCACTCCTATCTCAGTATCTCCCATAATAATGCAAAACACATCTCCTTACAGATATGTATAATGTTATGCATTAAGGGAAGGGCCACTACCCAGACCGGTTTCCCTTTGTTTAAGTGCGGGGATATCATTCCCAAAACTCGCAAAATCCCCCCGATCGCCCACTAATGAGCGACCCGCAGGATCAGAAAGTGAGAAACTCAGAAACACTCATTTGCTCATCTGAAAGGGTAACAGCAACAGCCATACCTCAGTTAACTTCACAAGCTACAGCACTGCCATTCATTACCCCACCACGCAGGCCCTGGGTGACAGCAACAGCCAAGCCTCAGTTAAAACTTCATGGGCTACAGCATTGCCATTCATCACCCAAGCTTCCAACCGGTTTCAACCTTTATTGAGGTCTCGTCAGTGGGAGCCAGGCCCAGAAGTAGAGATACCAAGGCAGAAGCAATGGAGAGGTCATCTTTGCCTATAGGAGTTGCCAAAAGGTGTGCCACCTTATTATTAAATTACTCTGGATTTAGAGAAAGATGTTGAAAGTTTATTTTTCACTTGGTTAGACTATAATAAATTTAGTTTAATCCTTTATCCAAGTTTGAGCAAACAAAGTTTGCACCTGAAAATATCTTCAGGACTGAGGTAAGGTAGTACAACACCAGGCAACACGTAGAAAAGGTGGACCAAGCTAACATCACTCCTATCTCAGTATCTCCCATAATGCAAAACATTGACGAGACCTCAATAAAAGTCGAAACCGGTTTGGATAGTGGCCCTTCCCTTAATGCATAACATTATACATATCTGCAAGGAGATGTGTTTTGCATTATGGGAGATACTGAGATAGGAGTGATGTTAGCTTGGTCCACCTTTGCTACGAGTTGCCTGTTGTTGTACTACCTTACCTCAGTCCTGAAGATATTTTCAGGTGCAAACTTTGTTTGCTCACACTTGGATAAAGGATTAAACTAAATTTTTCATACGATAGTTGTTATTCAATTTAGTTAGGGAATCTGGATTTACTTAGGAGTATAACATCATCTGCGTAAAGTAAAGAGCCAAGATTATATTATTATTATTATCCTAAGACTCTATGGAGTCAAAGACTTATCAAGGAGATCCTTTTATGATACACACAGCTCATGATACCACATCTTAAACATACTCAAATTCTCTGCAGACATCACCCTCTCAGGCAAGTCATTCCAATCATTCACAACTCTGCATGCAAACAACCTGCTTCTCACTCCCCTGCTCACACCCTCCTATACAGCTTCCAAGGATGACCTCTGGTTCTCCCTTGATCTCCAACATTGATCCTATAAAAACTCCTTGCTAACTTGTAGGACTCGATCATATCACCCATCCTCCTCCTATCTACTAGACTCTGTAAATTGCATCTTCTCAATCTTTCTTCATATTCAACATTCCAGAGATCAGAAACTACCTTAGTCAGTCTCAACCTCTCTTCATCCTTTTCAAAACCGGATGACAAATATATACACAGTAGTCCATGTGCAGCCTAATCAGAGCCTTATACAATGGAACAAAAATCTCCTTACTTCTACAAGTCAGCATCATTCCCAGAATTTGTTATGGTGTTGTCCATGCAATTTTGGGAATGTGTCCTCTAAATTTTAGATCCTTATCCAATATCACCCCAAGACCTCTTATTTCCTCCACCTCCAACTGGGGTAAGGTAGTACAACTCCGGGCAACTCGTTGCAAAGGTGGAGAAAGCTCTCTCATCACTCCTATCTCAGTATCTCAGTATTTATTGAGGTCTCGTCAGTGGGAGCCAGGCCCAGTAGTGAAGACACAAAGGCAGAAGCAATGAGAGGTCATCCTAACCTATAGGAGTTGCCAAATGGTGTACAACCGGAGCCGGCGCTAGTGTCTTTGCTGCCCACATGCAATTTCTATCTAAGCACCCTTGTAATGATCCGGGAGTGTGTGGTTCTTTTACGATAATAAAAATTTAAGTTATTTGAAATTTCTTAAATAAATATTGACAGAATAGCCACATGTTGGTTAGCTAAATGTAACGAACAGGGAGTGTTGACTAGGCAGGATAATTGTTAAAAACCCGAATATTCAAAAAATTCTCAAAAGTTAAAGCAAATTTTGATAAAGCCACTTCACTTTAATCGTTGAATATAATGATACACGGATTATAGCCTTCTCACTGACCCGAATCGTTAACAAAATTGAAATGAATTTTAATTAAAGTTAAAATTTAGTTGAACTAAAGTTTAAAAAATTCTTCCATTTTACAAGTTACTAAATTCTTAGTAACTTGTAAAAAATGTTTAATAATTTTTATAAGTGGAACTATCTTTTAGGAAAATAAAAGAAACTCAAGATAGATGAGAAAATAAAAAAGAATTCAGAAATAATTAGAACATTTAATATAAGTATTAAAAAAATAACATCTTTACAGACTAACCGAAAATAAATTAAATTACATAAATATACTTTGATTTTTTTTAATTAAAATTTTAAGGTTTTTGATTTCGTATTCACAATATTAGAAATAATGGTCTTAACGTCTAATTCCGCACATATATCATTTTCAATAGCTATTAGCACCAAACTAACAAGCCTTTTTTGTGACATACTTGTTCTTAAGTAGGTTTTAATGAATTTTCAACTTGGTAAAGGAATGTTCACTGCTTGCTACACTAACAGATAAGGTTAATAGTATTCTTAAAGCAATTGAAAAGTTAGGGAAAGATAAGTTATTGGACACAATAAAATTAAGAATATTGAAAGGGCTTTTGAATATTTAAATTATCCTTCCGAAAAATATCCTGGAAAGCACATAACTCGTCATATAGTTCTATTGCATTTACGTCTTTATTGTCACAGTCCTTCAAGAGAATCTCTAAATCATCACAAGTTCTTCGTAAATCTTTGTTATTAATTTGTAGTAATCTATACAAGAAATTGAAATTATAATATGTTTTTAGTTGTTCAAAATGTTCTATTAACGAACACATTGCAATGTCTAGAAGTGTATAAAACACATTCACTCTAAATTTTTCTTCAGGCGATTGTGGTGTTCCGTCATGATGCTCGTAGTCAAATTGTCATGTCTTCTTTCATCGTCGAACTTCCGTACCAGTTTTAAATTCTTGTTCTCCATCCACCTCTTCACTCAGTTATTTTGCCGTTTTTAGAACTTTTTTAAAATTTGTATCTGATCGATATCCTTCTAAGAATATTTTTAAGTTTTCAATAGATTCTAAAGCAAGTGTAATGTTCATATTTTTGTCTTGAAGCATTTTACTCACAGGGTTTATTCTGTTAAGTAAATCATGCCGAGTTATAAGAGAGCAAATAAATTTGTAGTCCTTTATTTTAGCACATAATGTTTGTGCTAATGTTTGCTGAGTTTCTTTATTAAAATTTTCATTATTTAAAATTTCAAAAAGAGCATCATAAATTTCTCCTAACTGATATCGTACAGGGCAGACTGCATTAATTTTACTTTCCCATTGCATTTCTGATGGCTGTTTAAATGTTAAATTTTTTTAAGAACTTTAAAAGGATTGCCCAACGTTTGTGAGAGAATGAAGAGAAATTGTATATTTCATGAATAATTGCAAAGAAACTAATTGTATCTGCATTCACTTTGACTGCATCGTTAATGATTAAATTTAGGGTAGGAGCAGCACATAGCACGTAAAAAGCTCGAGGATTTTTGTTCAAAAGCAAATTTTGGTGTCCATATTTTTTCCCTTTCATATTTGCCCCATTGTCATACCCTTGACCTCGCATGTCTTCAATGAGAATGTTCCATTTTTCCAGTTGTTCCATTATTGTTGCACATAAACCATGTCCTGTGGAATCTGATGTACCTGCAAAACCTCAAAAGTTTTTCCTGATCTTGACAATTCTATTGTCACAGGAAACAAAGTGAATAATAATGGTCATTTGTTCTGTTTGACTTGCATCCGGTGTGCAGTCTAAAATTATGGAATAATATTTAGATTTTCGAATTGATAATAAAATTGTATCCCTGATTGCATTACTTAAAGTTTACTTCATTTTGACTATCTTTACTCAAATAATGTACTGTATTGTTTCGTTGTAGGGCCCTTTCAATATGATTTTCCATAACGGGATTAAACTTCGCAAACAGTTCGACTAATTTTAAAAAATTGCCATTATTCCTTTCATATAATTTATCAGATGATCCGTGAAAAGCTAAATTTTGGCTACCAAGGAATTTTATAATTTCAATCAAGCATTCTAAAACACTCGTCCAATGTTTCTTTTCCATTTCATACATGCTTTGTGTCTGACAATCAATAGTAGTTTTGTTTTTTAAATTTTTATCAAGTTCCTTCCATTTTAAGAAATTTTTCATGTGAGTTAAACTGGTCTCATGTCTATGAAAAGTTGTATTTACATTTTTCCAATCATTATAACCTTCTACAAGACTACATGATTCAATAGGTGCGAAAAATTTGCAACAAAAGCACAAAACAGAATTTAAAGTTTTGGAATAAGTGAGCCATGTTCTTGGCACGAGCTCCCGTTTTCCATTTATCTATTATAATACGTGTCACCAAATTTCCGACTATATGTATCTCTCGGATATATTATATTTTTTTTTTTCGAACAGGCCCCATTTCAATTAAAACAACTTGTAATTTTTCATAAATATTTCCCCATTCACCTGGATCTTCTAAATTTACAGAGACTAACAATGTGTTAGTTTCGTGGTCAACTACAACTAAATCTTCTAACTGTTTTTCACATAAATCATGCATCTTGTTCAATAGTTGCAATAGTACTTTCATGTAAACTGAATGATGGTCACGGTTCGTCAATTCTGATTTCTGATGTATCGAGTTGGTTACAATCTGCATCAGAATATTTTAATATTTTAACAAAATTATTAAGAGCCCCAGTTTGTTTCTTAATATCTGTTTCTTTCGCAGCATGCCGCTTACAATTTTGTGCACCGGATAACTTTTTTTTAAATTTTTGATTCCATTTCTATTTTATACCCACAAGAAATTATTACACAACACGACACAGAGACGAAATAAATAGTCCGTACAACACTACTGTAATCTACTGACATGCGTACGATATAAGTACGATATAAGTCATATGGTATGCATGTCAGTAGGCTCTTGTTGCTAGGTAACCAGTCATATGATATGAATGGTTACCTAGCAACAAATGTTTTGTACAAAAATTCGTTTCTGCACATAAAAACAGTTCACCGTTTTACTTTAGATAGACTGTAGTAGACAACATTCTGCAGGCAAGCATTTAGCATACTCTCGCTGCAAAATTGTAAACAGCAGGCTGATCAAAGAGGCGGCAATATACAATTTTTTTTTTAATTTTTATTCGGTGTATCCGGCCTTATTTATTTTAATATTGATCATGCTAAGAATTTTTTTGTTTTTATGATAAAAATTTATATCATAAATAAGTTTATTGTTTCTTAAAAATGAACTTATGAACCATGCTACCTCTAGTATTTCTGGCAGAAAGAAATCAGAAGAATCCTAAATAACTTCAACATGAATGAGCCATTTCTTGTCTGGCATTTACCCTACAACATTGTACAAGTCTACATTAAACTCATTCCAAAGAAAGGTGATGAATCAGTCTGCAAATTACCCTCCGATTATTCTCACTTCCATTCTCTCAAAAACTGTAGAGAAAGTCATCAATGGCTAATTTTTACACTGCTGGGAGGCCTACTGGCTAATTAGTGACCAGCAATATGGATTCTACCACTCTTGATCTACAGATGATCTAACATTCACCACCCACCTGCAAACACAAGCCATGTAAAACTTAGAAGAAACTCATATGGTCACTCTCAACATTTCTAAGGCATTTGACTAGGTCTAGCACAGAGAGCCTGCTTGGCAAAATACCATCCTATGGTTTGTCTTCAACTTTGTGCAACTGGTTTGCCAGATTCTTCTCTATTCGCTGCTGAATTTCATGAAAGATGGTTTTCTCTCTTCAGATTTCTTTAATAATGCAGGAATATCCTAGTGATCTGTTCTTTCACACACTCTTGTCCTCCTGCAGTCTGGGCAAAAGAGAATGGAGATCAGTTTAATGTGTTAAAGTGTAAGGTTATGCATTTTGGGGTGAAAAAGATTACCAGCTGTGTACCACATTAATAATGCCAGAGATTTGGAAGTGTTAGTGTATACAGAGTGAAAGTTTGGAGGGCATAATGCAAAAGTGACTAAATCAGCTAATTGAACTACTTTGTTACTGAAGAATACTCTGATGTGCAGAGATAAGCAGGTTATTATACAGCTTTATAGAGCATTGGTAAGACCCCCATCTTTACTGCAATGCACAGATCTGGTCACTTGGGTTTCATAGTGATGAGGGGGTGGAGAGGATCCAGAGGCGAGTGACCAAGAAACTGGTTGACAGGTGGAAAAGGGATGATATGATCCAGACATACAAATTACTGAATTTTTGCACAGTTAATAAACAGTAAATTTTTCAGAACAGGTCTGGTGGTGGGAGAACTAGGACCATCCTTGGAAATCAAGTAAGAGTGTTTTTAGCAAGGGTGTCAGGACTAGATTTTTTTGCTTGGAGAGTGATAAATGAGTGGAATAGGTTGCCAGAGTCTGTTGTGGGTGCGATGACTATGAATGAGTTCAAGGCAGAGTATAATAGATATTGCATGAATGTTGAATAATATTAGCATAATGGTTAGGGCCTCCCTCAATGTCTATGGACTCCATGGAGTTATCCATAATAATAATGATAATAATAAAAGACCTGCTCTCACTGGCATGAAATCTTATCCATGGCTATGCTGATGACAGTACACTCCACTCTTCCTTCTGATATGACAAACCTTATAATGCCCATAATAAATTTAGTTTAATCCTTTACCCAAGAGTAGGCAAACAAAGTTTGCGCCTGAAGTAGTTCAGGACTGAGGCAACTCATAGTAAAGGTGGACCAAGCTCTCGTCACTCCTTGTCTCAGTATCTCCCATAATGCAAAGAGCACATCTCCTTGTGGACATGTATAAAGCTATGCATTAAGGGAAGGGCCACTACCCAGACCTGTTTCGACCTTTATTGAGGTCTCATCAATGGAAGGCAGACCCAGAAAATGATGATACTAAGGCAGAAACAATGGAGAGGTCATATTTACTTATAGGAGTTGCCAAAAGGTGTACCACCTTATTATTAATTTACTCTGGATTTAGAGAAAGATGTTGGAAGTTTATTTTCTACTTAGTTAGACTATAATAAATTTAGTTTAATCCTTTACCCAAGTGTAGGCAAACAAAGTTTATGCCTGAAGTAGTTCAGTCCTGAAGTACATGCCAGGTAACATCAGAGGTCAGAGTTTGTCCTTAGGAGAAGGTAACATGTTGTAGATTTGGTTGATGGGTTTGTAAGTAAGTAAGTAAGAAATATTTAAGTATTAAAACTTATCACTGTGGTTAGTACGTGTATTTTTTAGTGATGAATTCACCACAGGTTTCATTGTATAAAAAATAATAATATTCTTTTCTACTTAAATGTATTACTCAGCCAAGCATACAACCATTTTTAAGTTTTTGTCTTCAAAATGTATTAAATATATATAAACTACTTAATATAATATTTTAAAATTTATATATTAAAATAGCAGTGGATTATATGTAGTAAACATGTATTGCCAACTGACTTCTACTAAGCAGTAATATGTTTTTACGATATCTCTTATGATTTTTAAAATATAGTATTTACCTTTAACAGTCTGCAATTTCAAATTTTGAAAACCAGTATAAACTAAAGCAATATTTTCACAAGTATTATACCTTGCATGTTTTTTCACAAAACACTCCTATGTATCCTGGGGGGCACAGACAACTACCATCAAGTGGGTCACAAAATGCATCATTCTGACATTGACAATTATATGAGCAGTTTTCTCCATATGTTCCATGTGGACATGGTTTCTCACACTGAATTCCAGCCCATCCTGATGAATGAAACAAAAAAAAATAAAAATAAATAAATGAATGTCTCATAGCACAGTAATTATGACAGGATATGTTGTAATATTACAAATGTGAATTTGTTACTGCAGCAATTTCATGCTTCCTCTTAAGAGAGATGTATGGACTGGATTTCTTCTTTTTTTTTTTTGTGTTTACAATTAAGAACTGCTTCTGCTTTGGTGTTGTTAGGGTTCAAGGTAACCACAATGAGTGTAAATAACAATTATAAGTATTAGTCATTTTGAAACAGACTGAATCATAGGTGAGTGATAAGTGACATCGCAAGACTTTGGGAGGGCTCCAGTGATTCTTTATCTGCATTCATATCCTTATTTACAACCGTGTTTTCCTCTTAATCTTCTTCATTACTAGCTTTTAAGTTTAGCAACATGACTTCACTGCATGGTTTATTTACTGCGTGAAGAATAATAGCAGAATGCTTGAAGCAAAACAGGTGGTAAAAATATCTAAATACATCACAAACTGTGTTGGATGAGAGTTAGTATAGAGAATTGAGGAAGGAAATTGGTATATATGGAAATTTGGATGATAGCAAATTCAGGAATATATATATACACACACACACATATGTAAATATACTGGGCCATATACACACACAGGCACTAGGATCTTTTGTTAGCATTTTTTTTTTTTTTGAATTTGCCAACAGATTTGTACTGGATTTATTCAGAAGTAAAACAGGCCACTAGAGGGCCATGAATTATGTAGTGGTGGAAAGAGCTCTGGAAAGATAAGTGCTATTTTGAATGATAATTGGCAATATTTCATAAATTTTAGTGTTGTGCTATTTATTTTTGATAACGAAGTGTGTCTGCATGATTTTTTAGTTGAAATTGCCTTCCTTAAATATAACACAGTGGCGGTACTTACAAGATCAGTCCCGCAGGCGTCAACTGGTGCAACTAGCTGAGAAAATCAAGTGGCATTAATGACACAGACTTTTCAAAAATGATTCAATATCGTGAGTGTAAAATGTATACATGGCAGAGTGTAAGAGATGTGTTTGTGAATGAATGGCAGACGAGAGAAAGTATGGATTTGTAGGAAGTGCAATGTATTATTAGAACACAAACCAATGAATGCAAAACAGACTGAAAAGATAGAAGATGGCATAAATGAAAGAAATGGAAATGAAACAAAAGCTAATGAAAGTGAGGGAGTGAAAGAATGCAAGAAAGTGGAAGTGAAAGTCAGTGATAATGGAGCAAAAGAAAGTATGAATAAGGAAATGGAAGTAAGGTGCGGCAGAATGAGAGATAGCAAGACTGCAAGAGTGACAGAGAGTGAAACTGTCAGAATGCAAGATTTGATGAAACAGTTATTGAAGTGAAAAATGAAATGAGGAATATGCGGAGTGATGTTAGACGTTTAGTGTTAAACTAATGAAAGTATGCAAGAGAATAGAATGAAAGAAAAAAAGAGTAAAAGAGCTGATGAGTGATTCCAGGATAGCAGTATATGGAGATTCCATATTTAGAGGATTAGTTAATGTGAGAGAGAGAGAGAGTCCATATGGTCTGTTATCCAGGAGGGAGAATGGGTAGGATAATCCAAGCTTTGAACATGAGTAAGGAACAAACAAGAAAGTTAGTGGCGATTGTGAGAACAAATGATCTAAGTGAACATAAGGAGCATGTATGGGTGAATATCAGAAGGTTATTGAGAAGAGTGAAAGATAACAGCGTAGTGGGAAAAGTTGTCGGTGTGTTGCTGAGGCATGACAATGATGAGTTGTGATGGATAGACAGCCAAAATCATGAACTGTATGCTAGCAGAGTGTGTGAGGAGAAGGGAGTACAGTTTGTGGATGTATGGCATGTATTTGACGGGGAGAATGAAATTATACAGTCATGATGGGTTACATTTGAATGGCTTTGAAGTGAGTGCACTGGAGAAAGTGTTGCTGGATGGAAGCATGGTGTGCGGAAGTATAGTGTGATGCGTGCAAGAAATGAAGTGAAAAATCAGGAGAATGGAACTGAAGCGATAGAAGTGCTTGGCAGTGAAAACAGTAGCAGTGTAAGAAATGAAGAGAGAATGGGAATGCAAGAGGAATAGGGAAATAGGGTGGGCAGCCCAGGTGGACAGGGAGACATGGCATAGGGAGAGTGGATGTTGAAAGTGGCAGCAAATGGGTGTATGAAGATGTAGCTAGTGCAATATGGATGGGGAAGTTGAGACTGAGCAGATATATGTGATAAGTGGTGATAAAGTTGATTGGGCAGTTGTGATGGAGAAATCACAATGAACAAGTGGCTTAGATAGGACTGGTTATAGACCTAAAAATAAACTACTGTGTTTATTTACAAATGCAAGAAGTATCAAAAATAAGGGGGATGAAATGGTTATGCTGATTGAGTTTATATGCCCCAAAATCATTGGAATAAGTGAAGCATGGTTGAATGAAGATGATATTCTAATGGAAATAGAAATGGAAGGATACAGAATTATTCACGAGGATAGAAAGGGGGGGGGGTGCTGCTGATGATAGCAGAGGGAATTATGTCTACATAAGGTAGAAATGAAAGGGGGAAATAGTGGCAATGGTTATGAGGCAGCATGGTGTGACGTGGAGGTTGACAGGGAAACAGATTTTGTTGGATGTTGCTATAGGCCTAGAAATGTGGAGGGTGGGGATGAAGTAATGTAAAAACAATTTGGATTAGTGAACAAAGAAAGGTCATTATTATGGTGATTTTAATTATGGCAGTATAGATTGGAATGAAGAGATAGCATTTGGGAATAAGGAAAATTAATTTCTCTAATTCTTGAGAGATAATTCTCTCAGCCAGCACATAAAGAAGGGCATGCAAAGATCAAGAGCTTTAGATCTGATCATTTCATCAGAGGATGTAGGTGTGAGTGGAGTTTCAGACTTTCCTCCAGATTGGTGAGAGTGATCATGAAGTGATCAAGTTGGTTGTGGCTAGCCATATGCAGACTTTTGTAAAGGAGGGCATGCAAAGACTAAGAGTTTTAGATCTGATCATTTCAAAGGATGTAATTGTGAGTGGAGTTTCATACTTTCCTCCAGATTGGTGAGAGTGATCATGAAGTGATCAACTTGGGTGTGACTAGCCATATGCAGACTTTTGTGAAGAAATTATAAGGATTATGACAAGGTGATTATGATAAGCTTAGGAGACAGCTTGGAGATATAGCATGGAATGAGGAGTTTAGTGGTAAGGAAATAAATGCTACTTGGGAACTGACAAAGAAATACTTAAATGCATCGATGTGTGAATGTATTCTGCAAGCAAGAAGACTTAATAAGGTAGATATAAAATGGATGAATGAGAGGCTTGCATGAAATCTGGAAGAAGAAGGTAGTTTGGAGAACAGTACAGGATGTGTAATAATAATAATAGTAATAATCAGTTACATGAAGAGTACAAAGAACAAGCCAGAAGAGGGACTCAATTAGTAAGGAAAACAAAAGTGCAGTATAAGCAGAAATTGGCAAATCAAGCAAAGAAAAACCCTAGACAGTTTTTTTAGATATGTGGCAAGTGGAAGGAAAAATGATCATAGTAAGATGATGTTAATGGATGAAAATGGTAGAATGGTAACTACTGCAGAAGACTTTGTTGAGGTATTCAGTGATCAATTTATAAAGACGTTTTATCCTGATCAGGGTGGAATCATGTGTAACCTAAGTGTAGAGTACAAAGGAGAGGATGGCTTAACCATCAGTGAGCAGAAGGTATTTGAGGAAACTTGATGTCAATAAGGCAAAAGGATTTGATGACATATCACCCTGCATTAATGGTCGAGGGAATTAGTAGTAGCATTTCCATGCCAGTTTAATAAGAGTCTTACAACACAAGTTCCCAGGGAGTTGAGGGGGGGGGGGGGGTAAAATTATTCCAAAGGCTATAGCTTCAAATTATAGGCCAATCTATATATCTGGAGTTGAAGTGAAGGTACTGGAGAGATTGGTGAGAAGTAGGATACAGAAATGTGTTAATAACAGCAGTATTCTCTGTGGTTATCGTATAGGTTTGTTAATGGGAGATCATGTTTTACTAACTTATGTATTACAAGGTGACAAATACCTTGGACAGGGAAAATGCATATACAGTGGTGTACTTGTGATTTTGCAAAAGCTTTTGATAAACTGCCACACGACAAACTCTTAAATAAATTGAAACAGATGGGATTGGACAACAGACTTCTGAGTTGGATCAATGACTGGCTGTCAGGTATCAGAAAGTTGTTTATGGGGGTGCAGTATCCTGAAAGAGGAAATTCACTAGTGGTATATTGCAGGGATCAGTTTTGGAATCATTGTTGTAAAATTTGTATGTTAATGATATTGGGATGAGTTCAGCTAGTGATATGCAGCTGTTTGCAGATGATGCAAAATTGGGGTAGAGCAATACAGAGTCAAGCAGATGTCATGGCATTACAGGAGGACTTGAATAGATTGCATGAATAGGCAGGTAAGTGGAACTTTTAGTTCAATGTTGCAAAGTGTCAAGTTTTGAGATTGGGTAAGCAGTGATGGGATGCAAAGTATACACTTGGTGATAAAAGTTTGAAGGAATTAGAGGAGATGAGAGATCTAGGAGTGATGGTGGACAAGGACCTGACATTCAGGGACCACATTGCATAAGTTGTGAAGATGTAACATTGGATAATGGCAATGATGCAGAGGATCCTGACATGCAGAAATAGAGAAGTTATGATGCCACTGTAAGTCCTTAATCAGCCTCATATAGATTACTGTGCACAGATTTGGTCACCAAGTTTTCATGGTGATGACAGTATGTTGGAAATAGTCCATAGAAGATTCACTGAAGGTCCATAGAAGATTCAGATAGAAGGTGGTCAAGTGTTGTTTGGAATGTGGAGTACAAGGACGGATTGAGAGAATGTAAACTGCAAAGCGTCTTGAATAGGAGGAAGGGGGGGTATGATTGAGACATTATAAGTTAGTAAAGGGATTGTTATCAGGTTGACATTGAAGAGATTTTTCATAGAATGGGAGAAGGAAGTAGAACAAGAGGTCATTACTGGAAACTGTACAATGAGGGTATAAGCAGAGGAGTGAGGAGAGTGGTAAATAATTGGAATGCATTGTCTCAATGTGTTGTGAATGTAGACACATTGAATCAGTTTAAGGTATGGTTGGATGAGTTTGTGTGATAGTATGTACCTATCATGATGAGTCTGTGACTCCATGGAGGTCAGATGATAATAATAATTTTTTCTTCTATGTTTGTTATAGTGTTCAATATGAGGTACTTTTCGTCATCTATGAGCGAATGTGCATATATATTCGCTATAAAAAGATAAGCCAAAATTTGAAATGTTTTTATGTCACTTTTTTGTCTCTTCATTGCCTAGCTCTAACACCCTTGTTAACCACATTCTTGCCCAGCTTCCATGCATGGCCCCTAGTCCTCCCACCACCAGTCCTATTTTCAAAAATATCTTCTGGATTAATCTTATAGTAACCCTTCAGTAATTTGAATGTCTCAATCATATCACCCCTTTTCTGCCTATCGACCAATTTTTGCAACCCACAAATCTTCAACCTATTCTCATAAGGTTCATTCCACAGACCTGCTATCATCTTGGTCACTCATCTCTGGATCCTCTCCACTTCCTCCCCATCATGAAGAAACCCTGGCACCCATAACTGGGTACAGTAGCCCAGATGGGGTCTTATCAAGGCTCGATACAGAGGAACTGAATAAACCACTCTCTAGTATCTCTCCATCGACCACCATCTCACCAACCCTATATCCATCCCCATCTGCTCCAGTTTACTGTTTAGGGTTCCATGTGGTATCCTGTCAAAGGCCTTGGCAAGGTCCAGTAGAATCACTGTAAACCCATTACCCTTATCCAGTTCAGCTGTCACTGTGTTATAAAACATGAGCAAGTTACTGAGGCATGATCTACCCTTCACAAAACCATGTTTTCCCCCATTCAATATACCATTTTCATCTATCCAATTCTGTATTCTTTTCTTGACTAATTTCTCTAAGACCTTGACAACGATTCCTGAAATGCTAATCGGTCGGTAATTTACAGCAGCAGTCTTGGAACCACCTTTATACATTGGAACTATTTTCCCTTCTTTCCACCCCCTCAGGACTAACCCAGACCTGAGACTCAAATTAAACAAAATGGTCAACGGTACTGACAATTCTTTAGCTGCTTCTCGTACGACACGAGCTGGTATACCATCCAATCCCACAGATGTATTGACATTGAGGTTATGCAATAGACTACTCACCTCCACTTCATTCACCACAATTCCCATATAATCTACTGGTTCGTTCATTTCTGCAATGTCACCACCTGGATGATATATTCTTGCAAAGTGCTCACTCAGTAACTCAACTATATCAACTGATTCAGTTATCTCCCTACCATTGGCATTCTTTAAAATCATTCTGCCATATACATTTTTCCTTTTACTTGCAACATATCGAAAAAACTGTTTAGGATTCTCTTTAGCCTGCACGGCCAATGTTCTTTCGTAATCTTTTTTGCTTTTCTTACCACACTCGTTACCCTTCTGGTCTGTGCTTTATACCGTTCATGTGCCTGCCGGTCACCTTTCTCCTTAAATTTCCTCCATAGTTGTTTCTTTTTTTGCAGCTCAAGCTTAATGGTGTTATTCATCCATTTAACCCTTACTTGATTTATTATTCAGACTCTAGTTATACAGTCAGCCATTGCTTCATGCAAACACTTCTTAACTGCCTCCCATGCACTATGAACTTCTAGTCCTTGCAGTTGTACATGCCACGGCACTGACCCAATCAAACTCCTAAGCTTGTCATACTTTTCAGCCTGATAATTCCACATGTACCCTGTCTTAATTGTAAATTCCACACCTTTAGCCACCTCCCAAGTCAAGACCCTATGATCACGCTCACCAATTGGTGGCAATGTGGTCATATTTGTTACAGCCAAATCCTCAGATGTAATTACTAAGTCAAGCACTCTCTGACCTCTAGTATTTTCTATTACATGCTGTCGCAGATAGTTATCCCTTAATAACCACATAAAATCCAGCTCCTTCCTCCCATCCAATCAATACGACCATAGTTGAAATCTCCCATAATAATTATCCTCCTTCCACTCATTTCTTCTATTTGCTTGTGCATACTGTCTCCACCATCTTTTCCATCACCTGGTCTATAGCAGCACCCAATTGTATATTTTGTTCTGCTAGCCACAATCTCACACCAAATTGCCTCAAATGTGCTCTTTTCTCTATCCTACAATTTAACTTCTATTCTCCCTGGCTGCAGCTCATCAGCTATCATCAACAATACTCCTCCCCCCATTTTATTCTCCCTGTCATTCCTGAACACACTATACCCATCACATTCAATCCCACTAGCTATATCATCTACAAGTTAGCCATGATCCACTAATACCAAAACCTGTGGACTGGAAGTGCCAACCATGGCCAAAAACTCTTCCTTCTTGTTCCTAATACTCCTAGCATTAGTGTACATGAATTTAAGACCCCCCCCCATCAGCTCCATCCCTACCTTGATGCCTTATATTAACTATCCCATTCTGATTTGTTGTCCTTATTCGCTCGGGCATATTTTACTCATTCATACATTCAAGTGCTTCCCTAAGGTCTGTATATCTACTTCTCCCCCCCTTTAATAAATCTAGTTTCTCTGATTTTGCACATCCACTACATTCAGCAACACTTTTTCAAGTCTCCTTACACAGTATCCATTCAAATGCAAGCCATCCATCTTATACAGATCCTTTCGCCCATCGAACTCACTCCACACGTCCACAAATTCCACACCACTCGTCATACATAACCCACGCATAAAGTCATTTGCAATTATGGCCCTCCTTTTAATCATTTCACTGTCATACCGCGGCAAAAGACTAATCATCCTTACTCTCTCACTCTTTTCTTTTGCTACCTCAAACAATTCATTCAGGTCCTCTATCATTTCCATTTTATCTCCTTTCAAATCATTCGTACCTGCTACAACAATCATTTCTTTCACCCTTTCCTTTTGCTCTCTAATAGACTCAGTTACATCCTTTATGGTCGCACCAGGTTGGTATGATTTTGTCAAATCCTCTACTAACAACACTTCGTACTAATAAGTCTCCATACAGCACTCTCTCCTTCATTTTGTTTACGTTCACACTCATACACTTATTTTTCCTACCATACTTTTTATTATTGGCTGGTATACTCAGTCGACCTTTGTTCAGACGCTCTAGCTGCCACTTTGCCCTTTGTATCGTTCCGCTCAATAACGCGATCTCACTCATTGCATCTATCTCATCTTTTTTATTCTCTGTAAAACCATTAATTTGCTCTGAATTAATACCATCATTCACACTTTCTACATTCACATCCTCACAGTTCTCTGGTACAACCTCGCCATTTTTTGTCATATCACTGTTTTCTTCATTCTGAGGTTTGACAAAATTATCACACTGACTACCTGAAATACACTTTAATTCCTCATTCCCCTTACATTTTCCACACACACACATTCACTCCTTTATTATCATCATCTAACCATACTCCAACCGCACTCCGCAAAGTGTACATTTCGCAGATAGTACACTGAATCATCTCCTTTATATTACCGTTATTAAATAAAGATGGCAAACCATCATTACTGGCCGCCATTTTCCTTCATATGGGAGCCATACTCACTTAACATATTTTATCAAATTATAAAATGAAACACCAAAAACACACAAACAGACACGCTAAGATACGCAAGGCAAACAAAACTACGTAATATTCAAGTAAATTTATCAATGATAACTTAAAATAACACTTATCTTATCAGGAGCTCATGACAAACACAAACAACTACAAATCCCTCTAGCGGCCAGCAAGATAGCTCAAACTGACTATAAATACCGCCATGATCAAGTGGACAAAATAATTCATTAACATGTATGCATAAAATATGGTTTTCCTACTTCTGATAACTGGTGGTAGCATAAAACATAGCCTGTATTGGAAAATGAAACAGCACAGTTCTCTGGAAATTTAGAATACAAACTGCCAGCATTTGGAACACAACCTGACATCACAATTATTGAACACAGATAAGTTTAGATTATTGACGTTGCAGTACCCACCGATAACAACATCACAACAAAGAACTGGAAACAAATCACTAAATATTGAGATCTAGCATTCGAAGTTGGCCAGCTGTGGCTTAAACACGCACCAAAGTCATCCCAATAGTTATAGGTGCACTTGGGGCAATTTTAAAACAGCTATCCAACTATTTACAAGAATTAAAAATCAATGAAGTGATTACGTATGATATACAAAAAATAGCATTACTTGGAACAGTTCATATTTTACAATGCTACCTGACAAATTATTCTTAGCTTCTTGGGTAGAATCTGAATTGTCTGTATTACTAGTCAAATTGATGTTTGAATGATATCTCGTTTTGACTGTGTACCAACTGTTTATTAAAAACTCTGTCTTATTTCTCATAAAAAAGAACCATTTTTCCCCCAGTATTATTTTTGATAACACTTCAATTCCTAGACAAGATGAGATTTCTCTTGTCGGAATTACCCTGACATCAGGCCTCAAACAGCTCTAAACAGCTGTTAACCTTATACAAGTAACAAATCTGCCCAGCTATTGAATACTGTTTTCACATTTGGAGTGGGGCTCCAAAAAAGCTCTCTCAAAATGCTTGACTCAGTACAGAGGAGAGCAATTAAACAGATAAATGACCCATCTCTTACCAACTCACTCCCCTCACTTTCACATAGATGTTTGGTCTCTGCAATTTGTATATTCTACAAATATTTCCACAGGAAATGTTCATATGAAGCAGCATCAATAATTCCCCCCCCCCCACTCTGTACTAAGCCCATTGGAACATGTACAAATGCTGCCCGACATCCTTTCACAGTACACCTTGAAACCCACAGAACAAGTTTCCTTTCCTCCTCCTCCTTCATCCCTGCTACTGCTGTACTGTGGAATGGTCTTCCCCCGATGTATTTCCCAAAGAACACAATATGCAGGCTTTTAAATCTAATGTCAACAAGTTTCTTCTTTCCCAACACCCACTACTCATATATGGTATACTAAAGTACTATAGGTTAATCAGCCAACCTCTCGTGTATGAGCCCAACATAAAAAAAAAATTGTGTGAATATAATAATAATAATAATAACAAAAGCCAACAATTAAAAGAAAGACTTTCAAAATGGCAAGCACACTGAAAATATCATCTGTCCAAATGGGAAACCTATAGAACAAGTAAAATATTTCAGCTATTAGGCACAAGTTTTAGTAAGATGAAAAATTAAATATGGAGATAGACAATAGAACAAGTAAAGCAAGTAGTTAGGAGCCAGTTGAACAAATTTATATGGAATAAGAAAGAAATTAATCAAAACACTAAACAAGCTAGATACAAGACAGTGTTCAAACCAATTTTAACTTATTGGTCTGAGAGATGGGATAGAAATAAAATACTTAATCAAATTAGAGGAGTGAGCAGATGTCATCAGTAGCAGAATCATTAAAAATGAAGATAATAGGTGGGACATTGTTAGCATTCAGGAATGTGTGAGAAGAGGTGGTATGGTCAGTTAAACAGAATGGGAGAGGAAAGGTTATCAAAACTTTGTAGCTAGTACGTCAAAAAATTCCCAGAAGAAAACCAATATCTAGGTGGATTGATTTAGCAAGAAGTGCCTTAGAAGACTGAAATATGAGATCTGACAATGTTGAAGCTCTAACAGATAACACAGAAATTTGGAGGAAAATTATCAATAGGAAGTTAGTAAAGATGTAAACTTTCCTTGTAGTACTTTCATAATATCCTGTACACTTCCTGGACAGATCTCAGGAATTTGATGATGACAATGACTAATTTCTTTTTATTCTATTTAAATTTATTCAGCTGATGACCCTCCATCATACCAACTTTGCTTATTATGTTGTCTATTTCTATTTGTATCTTCACTAAAAATTGTGCCTAAATTGAGAAAACATTTTACTTTTTAAATAGGCTCTCCAATGAGAATGCAGGTGATGGTCTTCAGTGTTCCTACATAGCATATCTTTTTACTGCTGACTGTCATGTCAAATTTATTATAGCAATTATTCAATTTAATTAAGGAATTCTTCACATTTGTACTGGAATTATTTAAGAGTATAACATCACTCATCCAAAGTAAAGAAATGTAATGAACATCTCCAATTATGATATTAGGCTAATGCCACATTTTTTTTTCATAATGTTATCCATATAGATGATGAATAAAAAATAAATGTGGCGATAGAATGCATCCTTATGTTACTTCAAACCAACACCTTATCTTACTTCAAACCATATTTCTGTATGCCCTTCAATTGTAACTTTTGACTCACAAGTTAAATTATAGACTACATATTGCTCGATACTACATCCAGTTTACATCTTATAATTAGAGTGCTTTTTTTTTTTTGAACTGATTTTTCTTGGTACCTTCTCATAAGCCACCTCCAGATCTGCAAAACTTAAATATAGATCTTTTACTCCTTGTTATATTATTTATCAACTAATGTCTTAAAGTGAAAATATGATCCTGACAGTGTCTATTTTGCCATTATCTAGCTCTTCTGTGTTTAGGCTTTGTTGTTGGCTGAAGCTCATGCCCAACTGATGAAGGCATCTATTTCCCGAGTTGTTTGGCCAAATGGAGAACACAGCACAATACAAAACAAAGCAATACAATAAGTGGAAATTCTGTTTATTTGAGGAACTTAACTGGCTAGTCTTCCTAAAAAATGGAATTATACCTGTCTGTATAAAGTGAAAAATCAAATTCCACTTTTAAAAACTCTACAGAACAAACTGAAAGAAGCCTCATTAGCTCACTTCTAATTCAAAAGAATTAATGCAGATATTAACTCTCTAAATACAAAAAGTCTGGATTCTCAAACCAGACTTTTGGAGAACACTTTTTGACATTTCTGATGAATCTGCTCATAAAAAATCTTGAAAATAAGGAACAAACACATCATGAAATAAAACAACATTTGCAGTTCTAATTTCCGTCCACATATTCAGTCTCTTAAGTTGTGATCAACTTCCCATCTAAGAAACTCAACGGAATGGCTATCAACATCATTAGCCTTGGCCACAATTTTGCTATAGTGCCTAGTCAAGTAAGTCCCAACATCAGACTTCATACTGCACATAAAACACATCCACATTGGCTCCATATGTTCCCAACTGCTAATTGATGCTACTAACATCATTAGATGAACTTTGCTGCCTAAAACATCTCTCCAACAACCAACTAATCATGCTTTATAAATTATGAAAAGACCAAAACATAATACTTACTAGAGCTAATAAAGGCAATACCACAGTGGTTATCAATACCAGCAAATACAGTACAATCACAACATGTTGATTATATTTGCTGGTATAAATGTATTGCTCAGAAACTGCACTACATGCATTACCGCCTCCATATACAGGTAATCCAAAATTCATAAAATCAGTAACTTTCTCCATCCCATAGTGGATTCTCAAATAAAGGTGAGGATAACCTTATCATCATCATTCCCACTGAAGAAGAGCAAGGAAATCAAAGTTCAGTACGGTTAGGGAAGATCTTGAAGCTTCTAATGATTGTGTTCTATATGTTAGTCAAATGATGAAAAGGAACATAATATACTTTCATCTGCATAGTTATGGATTGGATTTGAGATAAATGAGAGAGGGAACAGGAGGAATAGAGTGGACAAAAGTGCAGTGTCTTGGGATACACCAGTATGGGTGAGGAAATTTGAGGAGAGGAAGACATCAGCCATGACACATAGTGACATGAGAGGAAGTTGGCAACCTAAATGCAAAAGATAATTCTATCCTATCCTATTCCTTCAGCCATATGGCTGGTGGGGGGGGGGGTGTACTACCCTTACCAAGAGAAAGTAGGCAGACCATAAGACAGTATTTTGCTTGGTAAGGTCATGTGCCAGACCCAATCAAATGTCTTAGATATATATAGCTATAAATGTGAATAGTCTAGTAAAGGATGTATACTCCATGTCCCTGCCAATTTCAATTTAACAGAAACAAAAAATCAAGAAAAGAGAAATAGCTTATATGAAGAGGCCTTCCATATCTGCTTCACAAGTTATAGTCTACAACCTCAATAATGTTTATTTCTGTCTCCAGTCTGCAAACTATACCTACTTTTCTTAACAGAATGTCACATTTCATCCTCTTCAAAAATTGCTCATTTAAATTTTCCTAATTACACACTCTTCGATTCTTTTCACCTCAAAGGTGTCATTTTTGCATATGTTTGCTCTAATATGCTATATAAGAGCTTCTGACTTAGAATTTCTTCTTTTTCATCTTCTTTCGCTAAAAATCGTTTTATTGCATTCTGTCAAATGCTCCAGTTTCCAACTTTCCTAATAATGAAGTCATCTTAGTTGGAGATTTTAATGTACCCTACTCCGACTGGCTTTTCATTTCCAACTGCACATTGAGAAGGTAGAAATTCTGAAGTACTTGAGATTAGATCACTAGCAATAATGATCTCATACAAACTGTTCGTGGGCCTGCTGAATACCAGATAACACCAACCACTCTCTAAACACTCTATATATTTTTCTCAGTACACTATGAATGTTGTTTGTCCTTTGGGAAATTCAGACTATAATCTACTCTTGATTTCTTCTCCAATGGAGCAACAGAATCACAGAGTCACTCTCATCCTAGTGACTTGTATCCCTCCTTTCTACAGTTGAATTATTTTTCTCTGCCAAAACTTTTCCCCAACTCTACTTGTTTCTTTTGCATGGCCTTCTATCATTCCAAGCATGCAACATTCAATGCCCTCCTTTGAATTTTCAATAAGAAAAAGATCATAAGAATATTGTTCAAACTGGATGCCTACTAGAATACTAGATAATACTAACCACTCTCTAAATCCTCTAGATATTAAAAGAGAACCTCCATAGCTCAGTTTGGACAAAGTGCTTTGGTTGGAAAAACCTGGGTGCAAATCATATACAGGACATGAAGAATCTCATCTTTGGCTTTTGAGTTGAAGATGAGTTAACCAGTCCCATATGGTGGAAAAGTTTTTTTTCCTGCCAGAAACTCTGGTTTTCGTCCCTCAACAAAGCAAACTGGCCAGGAGAATGTATGCAATTTAAACAAGAATATATATTTAGGCATAAGACTAACCACCTTATCCTAAATTTAAAGTTAAAAAAAAGCCAATCTGGGCAGGTTGTGGACCTTAAGGCTCTGTAAGTGCTACAGACATCAAAAGTGAGTTCACATCATGTGATCAGTCTTCTGACGTATGCAACTCAGTTGGCATGTAGAAACAGATGCTCTGTTTCTACATACTGTTTCTGTGGGTATTTTCTTGGGTACTGCTCTACTGAACTGACCACCGCTATTCATCGACTTTCCTCTCAATATTAAAAAAAAGGGGGAAAAAAAGCAGAATCCATATACAGTTTAGCTTCAATAAATGGAATGAAAGAGAAAGATCGGAAGTTGGTTAACTTCTGATAATCCTCTTTCATTACATCTGTCTCTGCTCTTTGGAACAGCCTTTTGAATACCAATTTCTCCCAAGGACTATCTCTATTCAAGAATGCATCAACAGATAGCGCTCCCCCACCCTACCCAAACACTTGCCTACACATAGGCATTGTTGATTTTTATGTCTTTATATGAATCTGGCACACCTCTCATGTATGGGGTTAATATAAAAACCTAATAAGGGGGGAAGGAGAGTAAAGATCATTCCAAGGTGAGGCTAAAGGTTTAGCAAACTTTGAGTAAGGAGTGTTTTTTTATATGGATAAATATGTGAGTGGATGCTGTTAAAGGATAGTGCACAAATTTACAAGACGACATAACCAGCATACCAAAAACTAATGCAACTCTTGTTATCACAGTTATAATGATCATCACAATAAATAAAATTAAATACATTTATTTATCATGCCACATCAGGAGCTAAACATCATATATAAAATTTAAAAAATTCAACTCTTGATATGATGTGTTGTCTAAGTAGCCTTGTGATAACTTGTAGTCTACAGGAGAAAGATTTATATGTTCGATATTATGTGCAATGTCTGCCGATTAGCCCAGTGGCTATGTGCTTCACAACCATGTGCTTGGGAAAGGAGTGTCCTGGGTTCGATTCCTATTGACGACGTGAGGAGCTTAAGGACCTTTCTCAGACAGAGCCAAGTTAGCCGGTCTTGGGCATGGACAGTAGGATTTTTCTCAGCAGTTTATCTGGGGTTTTTCCTCCTGCAAGCATGCAAACTGGTCCCATGAACACACGCGTTCACGAGCTACAGCCACAGCATATATCAGGAGGCATAGGGCTAGTCACCTTATCCTCGGAATGGGTAAGACTTAGAAGAGTTTAAGTTAGCTCTGTAACAGGCCAGTAGGGAGGAGGAGGAGAAGAACTCCATGTTCAATATATATCCCACAATACATTCTTGGAATCCTTGGAGGCGTCACATAATAATACTAGTAGCCAGCTAAAGTAACTTCTAGTTCTATGACTTATTACTGTTTATGTGACCATAGGTTTTTTTAATTACTATATATGTTCATATAATAACACCTACCAGTTTCGCTAGCAACTGTCTAGCTTTCTCAAGGCTTGAACGGCAAACACAAAAAAATGATAAATGCACAAAGTATAAAGAATACAAACCGTTAGTAACTATAAGGTAGCTAAGTTGATACATTCACACGACAATGTCAGCATGTATTGTGAATCTTTAGTCCGTGTCCTCTGAACACACGTTATATGATTGTTGGCGTACTGCAGTTCCGTCAAACTGAGTGAATTGATTAAATTTTTCCACATCTCATTCAATATGGCACTTTGATTTCTGTTTAGGTTGCTGCCTATTCGTAGGACTACTGTTGCTTCTTTGAATAATGGGTGTCTGAAATCATCATCTATGTAGGGCATAGAACTATTTTCCCAGTCTATAGAATGGTTAGAAGTTGAAAAGTGATGCACTAAAAT
The DNA here is from genome assembly GCF_054136105.1 of Typopeltis vanoorti. Lineage (NCBI taxonomy): Eukaryota > Metazoa > Arthropoda > Arachnida > Uropygi > Thelyphonidae > Typopeltis > Typopeltis vanoorti. Next base: position 18,486,717 of record NC_143571.1, read on the forward strand.
GGAGGTGATTGTCCTGTTATGATTGACATCTCCAACATGTTATTTCTGTCTGATTTCGAGGCTTCTTGAAGTTTCTCCAATGTAGGAGCAGCGACACGTACATGGAATATTATACACACCTGGATATGTGTAAAATAGAACACTATCCTTAGGATATCTTAACACCTGTCTAATGTCAGTAGTTGGTTTAAATACAACTCTGATGTTATGAGCTTATGTCGAAATCAGACAGAAAGAACAAGCTGGAGATGTCAATCATAACAGGACGATCACCCCTGGTTTAGCGCATCACTTTCTTTAGATCATTTTCTCCGTTTAGCGCATCAACTTCTAACCATTCTATAGACTTGGAAAATAGTTCTATGCCCTACATAGACGATGATTTCAGACACCGATTATTCAAAGAAGCCACAGTAGTTCTACAAACAGGCAGCAACCTAAATAGAAATCAAGGTGCCATATTGAATGAGACTTGGAAAAATTTAATCAATTCACTCAGTTTGATGGAACTACAGTACGCCAACAATCATATAACACATGCTCATGCAATGCGTGTTCAGGACACGGACTAAAGATTTGCAATACATGCTGACATTGTCAAGCGAACATATCAACTTAGCTACCATATAGTCACTAATGGTCTTGTATTCTGTATACTTTGTGCATTTATCATTATTTTGTGTTTACCGATCAAGCCTTGATAAAGCTAGACAGTTGCTAGCGAAACTGGTAATCGTTATTATATGAACATATATAGTAATTAAAAAAACCTATGGTCACATAAACAATAATGTCATATTTTAACACTTCATGACCAAATATGAATTCTTCTAGATCTTTTTAGCCAATCTTGCAGTAAGCTGATCTTTTTTCACAAAAAAAGTTGAGATTTTAATCCTGCAATTCAGAAAACTGACTGTAGAAGCAGAACGTACATACAAATGAATACTAGTTAGGAATAGAAGAACTGCTTTCCATCCAGCATGCTGCAGAAATGCACAGAGCTATGACAATGATGGAAGATGGAGACTAGCTGCCTATCATTTTGCAAAAAATTAGAGCTAAAGCAATGTCATCTGCTCCTTTGGGAAACAAAAAGTATTAGAGGATTTATTTTATTTATAGCTCTTGATGTGCAAGATCATAATGTAATGTGGCAAGTAAACAGATGAATTATCAGGTTCAATCATTAATATCTCAATTATATATAATACTAAATTATCATAGACTTAACTTACCTGCTTCACAGAAGCAGAATCCATTAGTATGAGAACAGTTGCCATGCTCACATGAACAGTTGTTAATACAATCAAAGCCAAACATTCCTTCAGGACACTTTTCAGAGCAGCTTAAAAGAAGTTGACTTTTTCAGTATATTACAAAATGATATCAGATATATTGTGTTTTAAAGCATCCTTATTATAAATGAATTCTGAAATATATTTATGTATTACTATTATTTAATTAAATAATAATTTAACTAGATAAATTTGCACTTTCCATTTCATTATTCTCAATACAAATACAGATAAACAGAATTTTCCATGACACAGGAACTGAAATTATAGTTTATTATAACTACAACAGGAGTACGATAACTTTTATATAACAACTACATATTTATGTCTGATGACTTGTACTATCTGACTGCACGGATGGGATATCTTTCCAGGTATCTGCATTTGTTACCTTCATTATGCAGTGGTAAATGTATCCTTGGCATTCTCTAAATTATATATCAAGAGACTCTCTTTATTATTGCACTATTCCATGGGGTTATGAAATACACTGTGATATCGGGAGGGAATTTGTCCTATAACAGAAGAATTGTGTCATTGATTGGGACATTTGTGAAGAGGGCAGAGACATCAAAACTGACTAGTAAATCAGCTTTTTCCAGTGTGATGTCTTTGATTTTGTTTACAAAGTGTTGTGTGTTTTTAATATAAGAGGGGGGAATGCCCTACCAACTGCTTGAGTGTTGCTGCTAGTTTCTTGGCTAGGTGATAATTGGGGCTGTCTATACCTTCTACTATTGGCTGGAGTGGTGTGTTTTGTTTTGTTTTGTGAATCTTCAGTAGACTGTAAATTCTTGGAGAATGAGCATAGTGCGAAGTTAATGTTTTAACAGTATCTTCGGGACTATTATAGGACAAATTCCCTCCTGATATTACAGTGCTCTGTGCATGTGCTACATTCTGGCTATTTTGTGTGGCAAAACACTTTCTACCTACAAAAAGAAGATTTGCTCCAATGAACAAGCACTTAAAGATGAATTAAAAGTTATCAGCAATAACTTCCTAAAAACGGGTTACAGTCAAAATACTATCAACAAAATTCTGTTAAAAGACCTCACTTAAAAACAAAAATAAACGAAATTATATCAGACAAAATAAACATAATTCTACAAAAATACAACCTTAAAGCCGCCTTTAAATCTCCTGCAAAATTAAAGAACTTACACATCAAAGGATCCACTCTTTCTACTGGCCTACCCTGGGATATACTGTATTCATTGCACCTGTAATTTGCCCTATATAAGGGAAACAGGACACACAATTCCTATCAGGAAAAAGGAACATAAACGACACATTAAATATAATAACTATGGTCAAACTGGTCTTTCTGATCATGCCCTAAACACTTTACATAGAATTAACTGGAAAAGCACCTGTTGTTTACATCACACCAAAACATGGTATGAACTAAATTTAAGGAGGCCTGTGAGATTCTTATCAATCATCCCAGTCTTAACAATAATGATGGTCCAAAAATCCCAAACATATGGAAGGCACATATTCTATCCACTTGACCTTTCTCCCTAAGAGTTAATTCTAAATAGAATCATAAGTAATCCAGGATCCTAAATCTAATCTAACAATTGTCATATCAATTTAGGAAATCATTTTCACTGTAAAAAACTATCTATATGAAAGAATGTTTCTCTGATGTTGTCTTAAACAGAACATAGCTTTGATGTAGTTAATTTATTTTATTTCATTGTAATTTTATTTTATTTTCACTAGAGGTCAGGCCAGTAGAATAACCACTGATCAAATCATTGTCTCTTCAGCATATTATGTGAAAATGTAATTTAGCTTCTCTGTATATATATGTGTATACTCAGGATGATGACCTTAATATGAAGGTCTAAATGTCGGGAAATTAAAATAATTATTTATAACATGGTTGTAGAGTTCATAATTTGTGTAAAATGAATGCAGATCATCATGTAACACTAAAGGAAAAGGATTCCCTTAAAACATGTGGTGATATATAATCAAATCCTATAGTCTTATTCAAATCAATTTTACTAAATTTCTCATATATGTCCTTCTCCCTCACCATCAGTTGCTGCTGCTCCTCCTCCCTTCCCCATTGCTCTCAAGTTTTGCATGATGTTTCTTCACAAAGATGAAATACCTCTGAATTGATTATTTACCATTTCAATCACATCTTCCTAGGTGGTTGTCATTCTAACATTTTCCCTAACTATTATCATCATTCAAAATCATTCTTCTTTCTGGTCCAATATCAAAAAACTCCCCGGGAATTTTTGGGCCTTATTAGATAATTGCTGCTCATACTGCACTTCTGCTACCCTTACCAAGTGAATCACCCTTCTTGCCTCTTTGTACGCCTCACAACTGACTATTGCAGTTCAACTTTTGATGCCTCCATAATGCCTTCTTCCAGACTAGATGCTTCATCCCTTCAGTCATCCATTTAACATCTTCCTTATTAACCTCATGACCTTTGGAATACATTCAGACATTGCCTCACCAGATAGTTCCTGAGCAGGACCAAAGAAGCACTGATCCCCTTCCCATTGAATTCCTCATCCTATGATATAGCTGCAGTGTGTCTCCTACTTTGTAATAAGTAACAATAGCAGTTAATGCTATTGTTATATATACTGCTGTATTGATACTATGTTATATATACTACTGTATTGATGCTATTATGTATATTGCTTTTTTTTTTTTTTTTTTTTTTTTTTGAGAGGCATTTGGCAGGGTACTAAAGTTGATATTTAAGTTCCATGGAATTAGATATCGTGTTAGCGGATTGAATTGGATTTCGGTTAGCTGGCAGATATCAGAGAATTGTATATATACATGGATGAGATATATCAAGGAAAAGGAAAGTTACAAGTGAAATATCATAGGGATTGGTGCTGAATCTTTTTCTTTTTAACCTTATGTCAATGATATTGTGATTGGACTACAGTAGTATATTCAATTACTTGCAGATGATGTGAAACTTGAAAGAGTTATTAGTAATAGTGCTATTGTGGTGGTTCTTCAAAGGATTTGAATAAGCTGAGCAAATGGGCAAATAAATGTCAATATCAGTTTAATGCAACTAAATGTAAGGTCTTGAAACCTGGGATGCACCTATGGGTTATTGCATACTCTGTTGGTAGAACTATACTGGAAGTAGTGGATGAGGAAGGGATTTGGGGATTATAGTTAATAAAAATTTGAAGTTTAGGGGACATATTTCGAGAGAGTGGCAAAAGGTAACTCAAAGGATTGTTCACTACTAAGAAAGATTTATTATTATTATTATTATTACCCAAGACCCCATGGAGTCAAAGACTCATCTGGGAGGTCCTTTTATCATGCACACAGCTCATCATACCGTGCTTTAAATGCACTCAAATTCTCTGCAGACACCACAATCTCAGGCAAGGCATTCCAATCATTCAAACTCTGCATGAAAAAAACCTGCTTCTCACTCCCCTACTCACACCCTCTTTATACAGTTTCTAGGGGTGACCTCTGATTCTCCCTTGATCTCCCACTATTTTCTGTAGAACCTCTCCAGCATTGATCCTATAACAACCCCTTATGAATTTATAGGTCTTTATCATATCTCCCCTCTTCCTCCTGTCCACCAGACTCTGCAAATTGCATCTTCTCAATCTTTCCTCATACTCGACATTCCAGAGGTTAGAAACAACCTTATCAGTCACCTCTGGATCCTCTCCAACATCTCTTCCTTCTGAAAATCAGGTGACCAAATCTGGGCACAACAGTCCATGGCCTAATCAAAGCCTTATACATTGGAACAAGAATCTCATTACTTCTACAAGTCAGTGTCCTCCGCATCATTCCCAGAAGCCTTTGTGTTGTCTTCACAATTTTGGCTATGTGTCCCCTAAATTACAGATCCTTATCCATTATCACCCCCAGATCTTTTATTTCCTCCACCTCCGACAATATATCCTCACCAAGCATAAATTCTGCATCCCATCTATGTTTTCCAAATTTTAAAACCTTACATTTTGCAACACTGAACTCGCATCCCCATCACTCAATTTATTCAAGTCTTCTTGTAAGGCCACATCTTCTCTACTCTTCATAGTTCGTCCCAACTTTGCATCATCATTAATATACAAGTTAAACAGTAATAGCCCTAAAACAGATCCCTTAGGCATGCCACTAGTAACTTTCCTTTTCCTGGATATTGTGTCTCCATACACAACTTGTTGATAGGTATCAACAAGTTGTGTATACCAACAAGTTGTGTATATAAGTCCATACCAACAAGTTGTGTATGGAGACACAACTTGTTGTGCCCTTAATACCTATCAGATAGCCAGTCTCCAATCCAATGCACTATTCTAATATCCAATCCCATCCACTCTAGTTTGACTATCAACTTATCATGTGGTAATCTATCAAAATCCTTTGGGAAATCTAAGTATATCACTGTGTGTCCTTCTCCTCTGTCCAAGGAAGCGGTCACCTTATTGTAATAAGTAAGTAGATTACTAAAACATGATCTTCTTTTAGTAAATCAATGCTGTACATGAAAGATAATACCATTGTTGTCAACTCAATTCTGGATCCTAGTTCTCACAAGCTTCTCCAACAACTTAACCACAACAGTTGACACACAGATAGGCCTATAGTTTGATGCTTGAGTTCTATCACTTCCTTTATGAAGTGGCACAATCTTGCCCTCCTTAGGAACTTGACCCACTGCAAGACTCGTATTAAAAAAATATGTGAAGGCCAGCATCAACTCCCAGGCACATTCCTTCAGTATACGCGGTGATATATTATCAAGTCCTACAGCCTTATTAACATCAAGTTTGTTCAACTCCCCCATACACCCTCACTTACAGTCTGTCTCTCCTCCTCATCATCAACTGCTCTCAATCATGAAGTCACATTCACAAGATCTTCTGCAACAGCTGTCTTTATACCATTTTTCCAATCAATGTCATCCTTCCTTAGAATTCTTTTAGGGTTCATTAGCTAACTGCTATTCATACCTCACTTTAGCTACCCTCACCAACCAAGTCACCTCACCTGCCTTGTCTGGTCTTTGTAATCCTCATGGAATTGGTCAGTTTCACTTCTCTTATGCTGCCTCCGTATCGCATGCTTAATCTCTTTAGTCATCCATTTCACACCTACCTTATTTAATCTTCTCACCCTTGGAATACATTTAGACATTGCATCTACTAGATAGTTTTTGAAAATCCCCAAAGCTGCATTTATCTCTTTTCCAGCTAACTCCTCATTCCATGCTACACCTGCAAGCTGTCCCCTGAGCTCTTCATAATCATCCCCCCCCCCCTGTAGTTCGACCTATACCCTTTTCTTACAGACGTACTCACATTGCTGTCAACCACCCAGATAATCACCTCATGGTCACCCTCACCAATTGGTGGGTGATTTGACACCTCATTTATAATTACATCCTGTGATGAGATGACCAAATCAGAGACCCTCAATCCTTGCATACCCTCTGTTACAATTTTGACCAGTACAGAAAAATAAGTGGTTATTGCATTATATAATGCCCTGGTGAGACCACAACTGGATTATTGTGCTCAGATCAAGTCATCAGAATTTGAAGAGGATAAATTAGCTTGGAAATACAGAGGCAAACAACAAAAATGATATCAGGATGGTGCAAAAGTAGAATATAAAAATTATATCAGGACTGTATAATATTTGTTATAAGGATAGACTCAGGACATGAAAGTAGAGAGATTGATGGATTGAACGCAAAGGGGAACATGATTGAGACATTTAAACTGTTGAGAGATATTTACAGGATTACGCTGGGAAGAGTTTTCACACCACTCCTATTTTCTATCATACCACTCCTTTCATGCACTACCATGACAGGGTGGTAAATGAGGTAAATCAGGGTGGTTGATGGTAAATGAGGGCATGAAAGAAGTGGTATGATAGATATTGTCTGGTTTTGTCTAGGATGGGCTTCCCACAATCAGTTGTGTGTCTCCATGTAGGCTTTGAATAGTAATAAAAATAACAATATTGATTTTTTAAATATAATGAAAATATTTATGAATGAACAGGCTGTGGGCTTCCATTGAGCCAAAACATTAGAGGACAACTCGTAGAACTTTCCCTAATCTGCAATTACAACTTTTATCTCCTTCCCCCCACCCCCTCTTATTATGGCGACATCCTTCATATTGGTAACAAGGCTGTCATGCTGAAACTGTTCTATTCTTTTAGTACCTTTAGTTACAGATTACAATTCACTATCAAAATTTAGAAAAAAAATTCTATCATTTTTTAAATGTGACCCTAATAAGATCAGATCATTATATAAATACAAAAGTATAGTACATTCCCACAAATATTAGCAATCACCTTTATTTCGCTTCCTATCACTTCTACTGTACAAGAAGTAATGTTCACAATTGCTTATCAAATGCTGCCTTCAACCAAGAAATCACAGACCTTAAAGATATCATCCATCTTCAGCATGCCCACAGTAGCTAACAGACCACTGCCATCCATTCTGCCCAAAATCATGATAACATGTGCTCTGCTGAGCAAAGATTTGAAGATGCTTACTTTTTGAGAGGGATGATGCACTGAATCTTGTACGTAGCAGCTTGTGAAGGTAAGTTTACAGTGAACAGATTAGGCGAGTATTCCAGAAGGAGTACAAGAAACAGGATGTCTAGGAAGGCTAATTTTCCATCCTTTTCTTTCTCCATGGTGAAGTTGATAAGTGGGTGAAGGTTGTTGATATTGGCTAAAAAGGTAGGCAGAGCTACTTCTGAGTTTGACCAGATGGCAAACATATCATCCACATATCGTACCTAAAAGGAAGGTTGGGGTTGTATTGAAGAGAACAGGGATTTCTCAAGATGCTCTAAGTAGAAATTAGCCACTTCAAGTGACAAGGAGCTATCCATAGTGGTTCCTTCAATCTGTTTATGGAATTGGTTTCTGCAGATGAAATAGCCTGAGTGCATGATAAAGTCAAACAGTCAGACTATATCTGGAACTCCTCTGATAACAGCTGAAGAGTGTCAGCCAGAGGTACACTGGTAAATAAGGACTGGATATCAAAGCTGACCCTCAGGTCTGTGGATGTTAAGGGTAAGGTTTTTATTTTTGTCAGAAATTCTGATAAACATTATTAATATTGTTACATGTCACACCATACTATACAATTAAAACACCCTGGAAATTGTGGAATGTGAATGAAATCAGGAGACGTATGACGTGGCATGAGTGATATTCCTCAACAAGTCCCTGACTTCCTGCAGGTCTCTCTTGTAGTAATAATAATAATAAAGAAGGTCACCATTATTGATTTTCAAAAAAATAGAAGCAAATTATGTTACTCAGAATTGGTGGACATAAGAACTGATCTGATCAATATAGCGCTATTAATACAGAACTTCCAATAGCGCCTCTGTAGCGCAATTGGAAGAACGATGGTACGTTGTGCCCTTCGATCGGAAAAGGCCTAAGTTCGATTATTGTCATGAAGGGAGGAATCTTTATATGGACATTTTCAATTGAAGGCGAGTTAGCCAATCTCATACGGAGGCAGCAGGATTTTTTCTCCCAGAAACTCGGGTTTTTCATCCAGCATACAGACAAATCGGCCCTTCGGAACACACGCAATTTATAGACAAAAAAATACTAACTGTGGTGGTGGTGGGCAGTAGATGGTGCTGAAGATGATGATTGGTAGTAGTAGAGGTTCGGTGCAGTGGTGAAGACAGATTTGTACAATAGGTCTCCTCCCGCAATGAGTCTTCGGACTCCTTGGAGATGTCATGAATAATAATAATATGCAATAAACACACAAAGACCTTACCAAATCTCACCTACATGGCAATTAAATAAGTTCAATTTTTTTTTATGTATCTCCCACTAATGAAAGGTTGTAAATCAATAGCACAATATAAATTTATATTATATCTCCCACTAATGAAAGATTGTAAATCAATAGCACAATATAAATTTATAGTACTTCATTGCTGTGGGCTGGGTAAGAAATTTTTTTAATGATTTTTTCTATTTTCTTTCTTTTTTTTTATTTTTTTATTTTTTTTGTATTTTTACAGTCTAGAAACCCTGCTCTACAAACCTAACATGGAACTTTTTCAAACTGCTTCAGGCCTCCAATAAGTAATAAACAATTACTTCTCTTTACTCTCAAATCAACCAATTCCACTTAATATCAAGTCACCTCATAAATCACACTGTAAGCACATTACTAGTTTTTACTTTCTACAATATGATAATTTACTGAAATGGTCATCATACTGTCATTCACTACTGGCTGATCATGTACTAAAGGGAATTTTGTTAATTTTTAACGGCATTTAGTTTGTAGTTTTTTTTTGTTTTTTATTCCTGCTATTTCGTATTACTATGCACGGTTATTGGTTCTTCCACATTCCTTTCAATGTTATGCTATTTTCGGTCCTACAATAAAATTCATTGCTACTAACAGGGAAAAAAAAAAACTTTCATATATCTAATTTGAAAGTTCTACAATTATAGCAATGGCCTATATCTTTGAGAATGTCCAGGTTATGTTTTGGTCAATATTCTTTATAAAATACATTTTAATGAGTACATAAACAATTGATTTTAGCTAATGGGTTGGTTATTAAAGGTTGCACATCCTATTGCTGCTATGATAAAAAGAACATTGACATGTAGGAATTAGGAGGTGGTGCCTCTATATAAGGCATTGGTCAGACCATATATGGACTATTGTGCTCAAATTTGGTCACCTGGTTTTACGTTGTGATGTGGAAAGAAACACTAGATTGTGCATTTGACATTGTGATGTGGAAAAACTTTTGACCCTCTCTGAGGGTCCAAAGACAAATGACAAAAGTGATATCAGGACTCTGGAGTGTTGGTTATGAAGAGCATTTGAGGGAATGCAGATTACAGAGATTTTTGGATAGGAGGAAAAGAAGAGATGATAGAGACCTTCAAGTTAGTTAAGGGATTTTATCAGTTTAATACAGAAGGAATTATAAACAAAAGTGGATGTTAAGATGGGAAGAATAAGAAACCATCCCTGGAAGTTGTATAATGATATGGTGAAGAAGAGTGTAAAGAGTAGATTTTAAGTGTGGAATGCATTGCCGGAGTGCCTTGTGAATGCAGGTAGCGTAAATACGAGGGTGGTCTGAAAAGTTCTCAGTCTCGACCATAGATGGCAACACTATCGGCAAGATTTTTTTTCTCTAAGTATGAACATTTGTCATAAGCATCCTTGTGAAATTGCAAGTCATTCTATCAAGTAGTTTGTTTTAAACAGCTGTCTGAAGCAAAAGTGTTGCCTGTATCCCATGAAATGGATAAAATTGAGTATCATGCAGTAATAAAATTCTTTGTAAAAGAAGGTTTAATGCCAAAAGAAATTCATTCGAAGTTAAAAGTTTATGGGCACTCTTCTCCTTCATTTTTGAACAATTACAAAATGGGCAGCCGAGTTTAAATGTGGTCGTACCAGCCTTGAAGATGATCCAAGTGAAGTACGTCCAAAAAGTGTAACAACACCAGAAATCATTGATCAAGAGCATGATATGGTATTGGATGACCAGAGAGTCAAAGTGCGTGAAATTACTGAGACTATCAGCATTTCAAAAGAACGTGTAGGATATATTTTGCATGAAGAATTGCAAATGAAAAAGTTTTTCGCAAGATGGGTGCCATGCTTGCTCACAGCAGATAAAAAACGTACTTGCATGAAAATCTCTGAACACTGCTTGGAGCATTTTAACAAGAATAAAACTGATTTTGTGTTCGATTTATTACTCTGGATGATACTTGGATTCACCATTACACACCAGAATCCAAACAGTGGGCAGAAGCCAGTTGTTCAGCACCAAAGAAGACAAAGTTGGTTCTATTATTATTATTATTCCGAGCAAACTCCAAGGAGTCAACAGACTCATCGAGGGAGGCACTAACATCAGGTCAAGAACAACTATTCAACATTCACACAGTATCTATCATACCTTGCCTTGAACTCACTCACCGTCATAGCACCCACAACAGACTCTGGCAGCTTATTCCACTCATTCACCACTCTCCAAGTAAAACACCTAGCTCTAACACCCTTGTTAACCACATTCTTATTAACCACCAGTCCTATTTTCAAAAATATCTTCTGGATTAATCTTATAGAAACCCTTCAGTAATTTGAATGTCTCAATCATATCACCCCTTTTCCGCCTATCGACCAATTTTTGCAACCCACAAATCTTCAACCTATTCTCATAAGGTTCATTCCACAGACCTGTTATCATCTTGGTCACTTGTCTCTGGATCCTCTCCACTTCCTCCCCATCACGAAGAAACTCTGCCACCCATAACTGGGCACAGTAATCCAGATGGGGGTCTCTTATCAAGGCTCGATACAGAGGAACAATAACTTGTTTGTCTCTGCATGTTAAAGTATTTTTCAGAAGCCAAGTGATTTGATGAGCTGATTTAGCCACTTTTGCAATATGTCCCCTAAACTTCAATTCCCTATCCACCAACACTCCCAAATCCCTGGCCTCATCAATCTCCTGGAGTACAGTTCCACCAATGCGATATACTGCTGCAATTCTTTTCACTCCAAAATGCATAACCTTACACTCTGCCACATTAAATTGACATCCATTTTTCCTAGCCCAGTCCTCCAAACTATCCAAATCATCCTGTAAAATTTTGACATCCTGTGCACAAATGCTCTACCCAACTTTGCATCATCAGCAAACAAGTGAATACTTCCTTTCAGATCCTTTCCTATATCATTGATGAACAAATTGAAAAGTAGAGGTCCAAGAACAGAGCCCTGCGGCACACCACTAGTCACAAGCCGTCTTTTAGACTCAACTCCTGAATAAACCACTCTCTGGTATCTCTCCATCAACCACCCTCCTATCCATCTCACCAACCCTATATCCATACCCATCTGCTCCAGTTTACTGATTAGGGTTATATGTAGTATCCTGTCAAAGGCCTTGGCAAGGTCCAAGGTTTACAGTAGAATCACTATAAACCCATCACCCTTATGAAGTTCAGCTGTCACTGTGTTATAAAATGTGAGCAAGTTACTGCGGCATGATCTACCCTTCACAAAACCATGTTGTCCCCCATACAATATCCCATTTTCATCTATCTAATCCTGTATTCTTTTCTTGACTAATTTCTCTAAGACCTTGACAACGATTCCTGATATGCTAATCGGTCGGTAATTTAAACAGCAGTCTTGGAACCACCTTTATGCAGTGGAATTATTTTCCCCTCTTTCCACCCTCTCAGGACTAACCCAGACCTGAGACTCAAATTATACAAAATGGTCAACGGTACTGACAATTCTTTAGCTGCTTCTCGTATGACACGAACTGGTATACCATCCAATCCCAGAGATGTATTGACATTGAGGTTATGCAATAGACTACTCACCTCCACTTCATTCACCACATTTCCCGTATAATCTATGGTTCATTCATTTCTGCAATGTCACCACCTGGATGATATATACTTGCAAAGTGTTCACTCAGTAACTCAACTATATCAACTGATTCAGTTACCTCCCTACCATCGGCATTCTTTAAAATTATTCTGCCATATACATTTTTCCTTTTACTTGCAACATATCGAAAAAAACTGTTTAGGATTCTCTTTAGCCTGCATGGCCAATGTTCTTTCGTAATCTTTTTTGCTTTTCTTACCACACTCGTTACCCTTCTGGTCTGTGCTTTATACCGTTCATGTGCCTGCCGGTCACCTTTCTCCTTAAATTCCCTCCATAGTTGTTTCTTTTTTTGCAGCTTAAGCTTAATGGTGTTATTCATCCATTTAATCCCTACTTGATTTATTATTCAGACTCTAGGTATACAGTCAGCCAGTGCTTCATGCAAACACTTCTTAACTGCCTCCCATGCACTATCAACTTCTAGTCCTTGCAGTTGTACATGCCATGGCACTCAACCAATCAAACTCCTAAGCTTGTCATACTTTCATGCCCGACATTTCTATCAGCAGGAAAGGTCATGGCATCGGTGTTTTGTGATGCTAAAGGCATTTTGTTTATCAATTATCTTGAAAAGGGTAAAACAATAACTGGGGAATATTATTCCAATCTTTTAACCAGACTAGACAAAAAAATTTGTGAGAAAAGACCCGGTTTGCAGAAGAAAAAAAAATCATCTTTAATCAGGACAATCCACCTGCCCACAAAAGTGTTTTGGCAATGGGAAAATTAAGGGATCTGCCCTATGAATTGTTGAAACGTCCACCCTATTCCCCAGATTTGGCTCCCTCTGACTTATCTCTTCCCAAAACTAAAACTCTTCCTCGCTGGTCAGCATTTTTCTTTGAATGAAGAGGTGATTGCAACTGTAGAGGGGTATTTTGCAGATCTTACTGAGAAGCCCTACAGGGACGGGATAATGGTGCTGGAGCATCGCTGGAATAAATGTATTAGTCTTGAGGAAAATTATGTTGAAAAATAAAAATAATTTTGAAATTATAAATTCGTTTTTTATTGTTAGGCCGAGAACTTTTCAGACCACCCTCGTAACTTCAAAGCTCATTATGATAGACATGTTGCTGGCTAAGTGTTCCTTCCACAGTGAGTCTGTTGACTCCATGGTGGTTTCCAAAATAATAATAATAATATGAGTGGACAGCTCCATTTCCATTAAGCTTTGCTGTTGCACATTGTCATTATTTTTTATAATAATCCTACCAATTCAATGTTGGTAACTTATAACATGTTAGTACAGTACCATGGGTTAGATGATCTGGGAGCTCAGCTTGGAAGACCAAACATTATATCTTTTCAAATCACACCATAATCAAGGAGGTTTCATACTGGGTGCAGAAAATCATCTACTGCCTTGGACTTTTATAATACCCATATCACAGTGGGAATTTAAATCCACAGATTGATTTGGTGCAAAACAGTGATCATAGATCGCTGTTGTTCACCAAAAACAGTGATTATAATAAAAGATCTATGGTGGGTGGCCACTTGGGCCATGAGCAAATTTTTTGTTTTATATATAATAGTTATTTTGCATTCAAAATATACATTTATTTTAGTTTAAATTTTTTATCAAAATAATATTTAAAATATTTACAATTTGTACAATAAGGTGTTTACAATTTTTTTTTGTTTGTTTCTTACTCTAAACCTGTGTATCCTGGTTCACAAATGCATGTACCATTCATATGGTCACAAAGAGCACCATTTTTACAATTGCAAATTTCACTACACTGTTCTCCATATGTTAAAGCTGGGCATGTTTCAGAACAAGTATCACCACTCCATCCAGCTTTGCAAATACACTCTCCAGACCAAGGATGGCATCTAAAAAAGAACATAATATATTAATTATTCACATTTTAAAATTGATTATGAAGTTATAAAAACAGAATATTGTAGTTGTTTATTGCTTCAGAGAATATTGTTTAGCAATATCTTTTTTATAATTCTGGTTATTATTATAAGTACATGAGGATTCATTGCATGGGGACTAAATCATATCTTCTGTTAAATTATTCAACACTGATGCATTTAATCCTCTCTGGCAATCTCGAAATGATATCCTCAAACCCTAAATTGTGTAGAATGATATTCAAGATTGCATGATTAAAGTGTCTTAGGATAAATGTCAAATGTAGAGCTTGCCAAACTTCAGTGATATGGTCTGTAGCAGAAATCCTCAGCCTATTTTCTTTGTAGTGGGCCTGTTAATAGCCCTGGATATATTCTCTAATCAACAGACATTAAACAGTTAGACTGGAAGAAACTATCTAAGAGTGAATTAATATAGACAGGGTCAAGGTGTTCAGCCAGTCACATCAGAGGAAAGGCCAAGCCTTTGTGGAAATAGGCACTGCTAGGTGGTGGATGAGTTACATTACCAGCATAGTGCTGTTTTTGCTTACCTAGAAGCTAGAAATGGAAAAAATCATGTTTGGACTTCAGATCTAAGATCCATATACTTTTCCCCATTTCTTCTAGTACGTATTCAAATCTGTCACAGAGAGACCCAACATTTCTTCTTTTGAGAAACAGCTATTGTGTAGACCAGCCAAAAGATAGTATAATGGACCAAACTTAATGATAATATTTTAGGGGTATTCCAGACCAGCAAGTGAATAATTCTAACTTCAGGGAACTTCCAGCTCAGCTAGTTAAAAGATATTCTTCACCTGGCAAATACATATCACCTTAGTTACAATACAATTCCCTTCTTGCAGGACTCAGAGTTTTTTATTTCAAGTACAAGAGGTGGTCTGAAAAGTTCTCGACCATAGATGGCAACACTATCAGCACAATTTCTTTTTCTAAGTTAGTACATCTGTCATAAGCATCCATGTGAAATTGCAAGTCGTTTTTTTTTTTTAATACAGCTGTCTGAAGCAAAAGTGTTGTCTGTATCCCTTGAAATGGATAAAATTGAGTATCATGCATTTATAAAATTCTTAGTAAAAGAAGATTTAACGCCAAAAGAAATTCATTCAAAGTTTATTTTTCACTTGGTTAGGCTATAATAAATTTAGTTTAATCCTTTATCCAAGTGTGAGAAAAACAAAGTTTGTGCCTGAAAATATCTTCAGGTCTGAGGTAAGGTAGTACAACCAGGCAACTCACAGCAAAGGTGGATCAAGCTCTCAACTCCTTGTCGCCCACTGACGAGACCTCAATAAAGTTGAAACTGGTATGGATAGTGGCCCTTCCCTTAATGCACAGCAGTATACATGTCTGCAAGGAGATGTGCTGTACATTATGGGAGATACTGAGACAAGGAGTTGAAAGCTTGATCCACCTTTGCTGCGAGTTTCCCGGTGTTGTACTACCTTACCTCAGTCCTGAAGATATTTTCAGGCGCAAACTTTGTTTACTCACACTTGGATAAAGGATTAAACTAAATTTATTATAATTCATTCAATGTTCATAAAAGTTTATGGGCACTCTTCTCCTTCATTTTCGACAATTAAGAAATCAGCTGTCAAATTTAAAACGTGGCCGTACCACCCTTGAAGATGATCCAAGTGAAGGATGTCCAAAAAGTGTAACAACACCAGAAATCACTGATCAAATACACAATATGGTACTGAATGACTGGAGAGTCAAAGTGCGTGAAATTGCTGAGACTATAGGCATTTCAAAAGAATGTGTAGGATATATTTTGCATGAAGAATTGCAAATGAAAAAGCTTTGCGCAAGATGGGTTTCACGCTTGCTCACAGCAGATCAAAATGCACTCTCATGAAAATCTCTGAATAGTGCTTGGAGTGTTTTAATAAAATAAAACTCAGAATAAAACTGACTTTGTGTACCAATTTATTACTATGGATGAGACTTTGATTCACCGTTATATATCAGAATCCAAACAGCAGTCAAAACAGTAGACAGAAGCCAGTTGTTCAGTGCCAAAGAAGACAAAGCTGTTTCCATCAGTAGGAAAGGTCATGGCATCAGTGTTTTGGGATGCTAGCATTTTGTTTATTAATTTTCTTGAAGAGGGTAAAACAATAACCAGGGAATATTATTCCGATCTTTTAATCAGACTAGATGAAAAATTCGCTAGAAAAGATATGGTTTGCAGAAGAAAAAAATCATCTCTCATCAGGACAATGCACCTGCCCACACAGGTGTTTTGGCAATGGGAAAATTAAGGGATCTACCCTATGAATTGTTGGAATGTCCACCATATTCCCCAGATTTGGCTCCCTCTGACTTCTATCTCTTCCCAAAACTAAAACTCTTTCTCGCTGGTCAGCATTTTTCTTCAAATCAAGAGGTGATTACAGTTGTAGAGGGGTATTTTGTAGATCTTACTGAGAACCACTACAGGGATGGGATAATGGCGCTGGATCATTGCTGGAATAAACGTATGTCTTAAGGGAGTTTATGTTGAAAAATAAAAATAATTTTGAAATTATAAATTCGTTTTTTCATTGTTAGGCCGAGAACTTTTCAAACCAACCTTGTATACGTCCTCCAGCTCTTTTCATCTCAAACATGACATTTGTACATATTAAGAAACCAGAGTATTTCCAACATAGAATCTCCTCTTTCTGATGTAATGTGAGTAAACATTTTAATTGCATATTACAACACTGCAGTTAGAAAATGTAACTAAATATTTCAATCAACTGTTCTGCCTAGACTAACTGAGACATTTTCCAAGTATTAACTGATAACTAAGACAATCAAAATATAACTGAATGAAAAAACAAAACAAGCAAGTATGCAAATATTCTAACTACACAGTCTGCCAGAGTGTGGGCATTCAAAAGATGACCAGTTTTTTATTCTAGTTATTATTATAATCTGCCAGAGACTCAAGGACTCATGAAGGAGGGCTTATTTCAGGTCACACAATATCAAAATATCTATTATATCCATTTTATGCATATCTATCATATCCTTCTTATGCATCTAAAATCTAGCAAGTGCAAAATACTATAATACTACAATAATCTGATATGATGACTTAACCACTTGGAAATATTGCTTCTAAACTTTAATTCTATCTATTAGCAACTGCAGGTCTCTCACTTGCAGCATATTACCTTAATATAATAATAGAAGCTACTATGCTTGTGTTTATACATCAATGCAAGGAATATTAGAAACAATGGTGCAAAATTTGAGGACATGTTTGCAAATTACTGGTGTCATTGAGACATGGTTAATGGAGGATGCTGTACTTCTGGGAATAGAATACGATGGTTTTACTGTTTTTCAAAGACAGAAAAGATAAAAGAGGATTTGTGTGTGTGAATATAACATCCTATACTGATGATTCCAGAAGAGTCATGAGGATAGATAATGAGGATAGAAAGCAGGATAGATAATGGCTAAATCCATTATCATTTGGTGTGAGGTTGATATAAGCAGATTTTAGATATTTAGTGAGGTATTGTAACTGAACAGAAAATGTAGAGGAAAATGATTCTTAAGTATTTAGGCAGATGAGTGATAATCATGGTTACTTTAAATATGGAAGCATTGAGTGCAGCAGAATGATTGCATAAGGATATTGAATTCATTGAGCTACTTAGGGGAAATTACCAGAGTGTATTCCTAAAGTCAGAAGGATAAATAAAAAAGGGTGAAATGGACGAATCATACAATTATCCAGGAGCTACCGAGAAAGAGGATTGGAGGAGATATAAAGAATAAGGTAACACTCACCAGCATTAGGAGGTGAAGGAGTAGGATGTCTAAGCAGGATAATTTTACATTTTCAATTTCAATACTAAAATTAATTTGGGGATGCAGATTATTTATGCCTGCTAGAAAGGCAGGTAATGTATCTTTGTTCCGGGGTCAGATTGCAAAAACACCATCTATATGACACACCCAAAATGAAGGCTGAGATTGCATGAATAAGAAAAGGCTTTGCTTATTTCTTCTTCTCTCCATGTGAATTTGCACATCTTTAAGTTTGATCATGGTGTGAATTTGCACATCTTTAAGTTTGATCATGGTGTGAATTTGCACATCTTTAAGTTTGATCATGGTGTTAGTAATGAGTAGTCCATATCCTGAGCAGATATCCAGCAGATACTTACCATTACTATTAGCCTTACTTACCCTTTTCTTCAAATTTTCTCAGAACATTTCTATATGCTTGGTGGGATTCGTTTCCTATTCTGCTGTTTAGATCTCTAACGAGGACCACTTTTTTCCATTTTCTTTATGTCAGCTGCCTACTCTAATGATTCAAAAAATTGTTCCACTTCTTCCTTAGGAGAACTTTCTGCAGGGCCATACACACAAATAAGTTTCTTGTCCATTTCACCATTTTGAATTTTGCCCATATAACTCAACTTGAAACTGCCTTCCAATCAAAATGTTTATCTTCGTGTTTGGTGTTGAATACTATTGCTACTCTTTCCTTTCCCTGAGATTATTGTCTGAATATAACATCCTATACTTATTATTTAGTAAGATCTCACCTGTTTTTGTCTTCTTTGTCTCTGTAATGCCAGTTTTTGTCTTCTTTGTCTCTGAAATGCCAGTTTTTGTCTTCTTTGTCTCTGAAATGCCAGGCCAGTTATGCGCGTGTGGTACTTTTCTTATGCAAGTTTGATTTCCTTTTTATTGATTCTCCTTATATTGATGGTTCCTATCTTTAGTTCTTCTGGCATTAGGTTTGTTATTGTTGTTGTTGTTCTTCTTTTTCTAGATGTTGAGTTTGTTCCCATAACTGCTGACATTTCACTGTTTTCTCCGGTTCCCTACAAAAACAGTGTGGGGGTGAGGGGGAGAAGACTTGTTTAATTGGATGACACTCCTGCCATCATAAAAGCTCATCTTGTTGCACCATCATATGCATTTGTGGTTTAAGCCAATAGAGAGAACTGAATGCTTGTTTGTTTAGTACCCAGCAGATACCTACTAATGAGGTGCACCACATGAAGATGAAGACTAGATGTTAGGTTACTTTACTCTGACCGTTAAGTGACCCATTATTCTTCATAAAAAAAAAAGAAAAAAATGAAACATCCTAACAAGGAGAACAATTTATTACAGCCATAAAATAATATAGTAACTGAGGTAATATAATCTGGAGTATAATTAATAATTTTTCTCTATAATATTTAAAACTAACTTACAATAGTGTATTATTTTCATGGCATAGACAAGTTCCATTGCAACCATTTCCATACTGGCCTTCTGAACATGCTGGTGGAAAATATATAACAAGATGTATTATCAGTTTCTTTAAATATCTATATGAATATCAATCTGATAGTATTATAATTACTATTATTATTCTTATTATTATACGAATTATTTCCACTAAATGTGGAGATTCAGGAAGGTCATATGTACAACGTCTTTGAAATGAAATATTTAATAGGATGTTGTTATCTTCTTTTATGGTTCTTGATTTTGTAACCATGATTTCAGGATAAGGTAGTTAACTGTATGCCTATAAGTGTATTTGGCATGTCAATGCATATATTCTCCTGGCCAGTCTGCCTGCATGCAGAATGAAAAACCAGAGTTTCCAGGAGAAAAAACTTGCTACCTCTGAATGAGACTGCCTAATTCGCTTTCACTTGAAAAGCCCTGATAAAGGTTCTTCACATCCTAAATGGGATTCAAACCCAGGTCTTTCCAACTGAAGGTCAATGTTGAAACCAACTGTTGAGCTACAAAGGCTCTAGGATGTTGTTTTCATGTGCAAACATTGTTTGCTTACACTTGGAGAAAGGATTAAAGCAAGAATATAATTTCTTGGCATCTTTAATTTATAGTATAACCAAGTGAAAAAACTTTCAGAGAGCTTATTATGTAACCCAGAGTACTTTGATAATAAGGTGTGAAACCTTTTGACTACTTGTATATGGATAATATATGACTTCTGCATTACTTAAATATTGGTATCTCTTCTGGAGCTGGTTCCCATGGATGACATTTGATAATGTTTGACTTTGGGTTTGCTTGCTTCTTGAGGAGAAGCTCAGCTCTGTGGCAGGTTTTGATTGTCATTAAGTGGAGCCATTACTGTTTCCTGTCCTGGAAACACAGTAATGGATCTGGAGTCATTCAGATCAGGAGTGATGAGTTTAGTTGTGATCCTTTAAGGTCATTCAGTGAGATCTACAAGATCACTGAGTTTTTGGAGATGTATCCCTGCAACTTTAACATACCTCAAGATTGGTCGATTGGTAGAGCCTCTGCTACTAATGACTCAGTTAAGTAAGTTTGAGTGCAGTTAGTAGTTGGAAGGGGACCAATTGTTCGATGCTGTTGGCACACTCTCCTTCAATGAGTCTTTGAACTCCCTGGAGGTGTCAAATAATAATAATAAAGGTCGAAAAGTCTAGGTAGTGGTCCTTCCCATAATGCTTAGAATTATACACGTGTGAAATGGTGTGTGCTTTGCATTATGGGATACTATGGCAATTGGTGTGAAGTCATTATTAGCCTCCATAAACAAGTAGCCCAGTTGGGAAATTTTTCACACACAAACATTTGCTTACACTTGGAGAAAGAATTAAACCAAGAATACAGGCAGTCCCCAAGTTATGAACAAGATATGTTCCTGAGAACATCTTTAGGTCAGATTTGTAATGTAACTCCCATCCCTGATGAACAACATATATGGTAATAATAATAATACAGTGGCGTAGCTAGTTTTTGCAGCCCTTCCCAATACAACAACGCCTAAATACTACACCAGAAATACTACAAAAAAGTCAAAAAGACATATAGGGAAATATATTAAAACACTATAATATAAGCACTCTATAATATAAACACTATAATACTGAATCTAAAATACTTCAGGAGCAAACTTTATTCGCTTACACTTGGATAAAGGATTAAACCAAATATATAATTGGTAGCATAGTCAAGTGAAAAAACTTCTAAAACACTATGTTTATTTTTGAAATAAAGCTTTAATTACAACATTCTACAACGTTATTTTTCTTGCTTTTCTTCTTCTTCTGCAGCTTCTCCCACTTAAGTGGGGTCACTGTTGATGATGAGTCTCCTCCACATCCTCTTGTCTTGGGCTGTCACCACATTCAAGTTCTTCATCCTCAAGTCCTCTTCTACCAGCTCCCTCCATCTCTTCTTTGGCTGTCTGCACTTCCTCCTCCCCTGCACATCCATCTGCATGACCTTTCTGCCCACATACTCTTCCTCCCTCCTCATCACCAAACCATCTCAACCTTGCCTCCTGTATCTTTGCTCCTAAGTTCGTAACTTTCACCATTCCCCTTACATAGTCATTTCTCAGACGATCCTTTCTGGTCACACCACACATCCACCTAAGCATTCTCATCTCCGCTACCTCCATCCTGCTGATGTTATTTTTCCTCAGGGCCAAGTTTCCATAGCATACGTCATAGCTGGTCTGACTACTGTCCTGTAGATTTTGCTTTTTAGATTGATCGGCACCCTCATATCACATAGCACTCCAGCCATCTCTCTCTCTCTCCAGTTCCTCCATCCTGCTTGAATCCTACATCCCACTTCCTTCTCAGCCTCACCATCCTCTTTCATTGTTGAACTCAAGTATCTAAAGTTACTGACCTTCCTGATGACATTTCCTTCCAGCTCCATATCTGTCTCCTGGCTGCCATCCACTTTGCAACACATGTACTCTGTCTTACTTCTGCTCAGTCTCATACCTCTCTCTTCCAGTACTTTCCTCCAACATTCCAGTTTAACTGCCACTTCTTCTCTTGATTCTGCACACAGCATGATGTCATCTGCATAGAACATAGTCCAAGGCACGTCTTCTCTCACCTCCTCTGTCACCACCTCCATCACAATATTAAACAGGAACTGACTTAATGCTGATCCTTGATGCAAGCCAACTGTCACTGGAAAACTTTGTCTCTCTCAGGTAGGTTTGAACTCTTGGCTTCACATTTCTGTACATCTCCTGTACCAATCTGACATATTTCTCTGGTACCTTCTTCTCCCTCAGACACCTCCAGACTTCTTGCCTTGGCACTCTATCATATGCTTTCTCCAGATCAATAAATACCAGATGTAACTCCCATTGCTTCTTGAAAGTTTGGATAAAGGATTAAACTAAATTTATTATATCCCATTGCTTCTCTTGAAACTTTTCCATAATCTGTCATAACCCAAAGATAGCATCTGTTGTCGATTGACCAGGCATGAAGCCAAATTGTTCCTTTGCAATCTCCATCTCCTTCTTCAATCTTCCATCAAGAACCCTTTCTAAGATTTTCATTGTGTGGGACATCAACTTTATTCCTCTGTAATTTTTAGTCTTGTGCATCCCCCTTTACCCTTGTAGATGGGAACAAGAGTACTCTCCTTCCATTCCTCAGGTATATTTTCCTGTTGGCAAACTTTCATGAACAGGTCCCACAGCAGGTCAATTCTCTCTTCCCCCTGTGCCTTCCATGCCTCCACTGGAATCCTGTCAGGGCCCACTGATTTTCCATTCCTCATCCTCTTCATGGCCTCCGTCACTTCCACTCTACTGATGTTCTGCACCATCCCCTCAGAAGGCTGCTCATCTTCTCTGTGAGTCCTTGCATTTTCCTCATTCAAAAGTCTCTCAAAGTATATTCTCCATCTGTTTCTTATGTCCACATCCATCCATAATACTCTTCCTTCAGCATCTTTGATCTGCCTCACATGTAAGATGTCCTTTGCTGCTTTATTTCTACATTTTGCTAGTTGGTAAATTTACTTTTCTCTGTCCTTCCTTTGTTTCTAATTGATCATACAGATCTTGATATGCCTTCGCCTGTGCCACAACTCTCTTGGCTTCCTGCTTTCTATTAGCAAAATCGTCGATAGCATTATCGAAGTCTATTTCATCACTTAATTGCTGTTCTATAGACAGTATGGTAAGATTTCTTAAATGCAAAGTACTCGTTGTAGATCTTAGGTATTTAATCAGTTTTAATTTAGAAAAACTCCTCTCACAACTAGCAACACTTACAGCAATTGTGAGGAAAATTCGCAGTAGTATTACAATATTTGGAACTGAGTTCTCGAGACTGTACTTTAGAATAAACTGTAAAAGTTCAAGGGGACCATCCTTCCACGTCTCTGTTTCGTCTTGTGTAGCAGCAACAGAAATAAAACTCTGAAGTCTTTTTCTCTCAATGAGGAAATCTTCCTTATTAATGTCATTGTGATCATGATTTAGTTGACATTCGTATTTATCATCCAAAAGATTCGATGGAGTAAGGAAGGAATATTTTTCAGCAAGAACATGAAGCAGTTGAAATCTTGTGGTGATTTCTTGTATCACTCTGTCCAGCGAAAAAAAACATTTCTCTCCTCAACTCAGTTTCGTATGACAATTCAGCATCGTAATTCTTCACCTGCCATCAGTTTCTTCTTTCTACACTGACGATCCATGACTATTCCCAGATCATCACAAATTTCTTTGGCGTAAGTTACTGAATTTTTAATTAATTTGTGCCTATTTTCAGTTAAAAATGCTTTTAAAGCCCCAAGTTTTATGTCACATTGCTGTATATTCAATCCTTTGGTTTGGAGATAGACCTGTGTATCGTTAATTTCTAGAAGGACGGATTCCCACAGGCCAAGAAAGCACAGAAAGGAAAACAATTGTAACGCAACAAGAAGCACACCAGCGTTTGAAGCAAAAGTTTTCTCGTGTGCCAACCGAAATTTTGGGGAACATATTATTATTTCATATCTTTAAAGTATTGGGAAGACCTTTTCAAATAATCAGAAATCACACTAGAATAGTAAAATCAAAGAATATTGTAAGAGCGATGCAAGATTAAATTAACGTAAAAATTAGTGATGGAATTTTTACTTAAAAGTCCTTCTACTCTGTTGATAGCGTGAATATTTTTTTATTTGCATTTAAGTGTAATTCTAGTTGCCATATAAAGCCGCACAATTTAAAGACGCAATTTTTATCATCAGCAAAAGAGTCAACAATAATTGATTATTTTTTTATAGAGATCAATCAGACATGTTTTTTCAAGTTTTCCCAATATATTGCAGTGCACAATCTCATAATCGTTTTACTTGACTAAAGCACAATAAAAGAAAATGAAATTAAAGATATAATTTTATTAAATCTAAATCCCTTACAAGTAATGCATTAAAATTAGATAAAATAAATTGTTATTTTACCTACATAATATATTAAACAGAAGTTAATCTTTACCATTTTTAGCAGAAAACATCAAATCAAAACTAGAGAAAGAAAGACACTGGACATTTCATTTATTTAGCATCAATGAGACTTCTGCTGCTGCTGCTGCATCACTAATGACAGATAATTTATATCAGGTTTATATTTTGTAACCTTTAGAGATGTGCACGTGCTACTAGTTTCATCTGTAAGGCTCCTCCTGTTACGAGACTTAACAAAGTTCATCACCGAGAACAACGATTCACAAGAATATGTAGATGCAAAAAATGGATAATAATGCTGTTGCAAGGGTTTTTAAACATGCAAAAGTTTCAGGAATTTTTCCGCACTTCTCTCTGTTACTTCCGTCTCTAATCACTCTTTTTCCATATTTTCCGAGTCAACACTCCGAGATCAACAAAATTTCTGCTTCCAAATTCAGTTACTTTGAAAAATCAATCAACTGCATTTCAAAATCATCCATATTTATCCAGGAAAACATCTGCAAGTTTATTTGCAGATGTTTTCATGTCCTGTAGTTTGAGGTTCAAGTCATTTAAATGTTTGCAAAAATCTGCAAAAACATCACTTTACAAACCCACACGATGTCATACTTTTCTTTATAAGACATTTTTTTGATTAGTCAAGAAGATATTTATCTCATCCAGGCATTTAACAAATCATTTCTGAACAAGATCTCGACTAAGTCAACGAACATTGTTGTACATTAGTAGTCCTTTGTACACCAAATCGACCTCATTCAATAGATTTTGAAATTGTCTTTTATTCAAAGCACGTGCAGAAATGTAATTAACAACCTTGGTTACTGTTTGCATCACTTCTTGAAGTCCCTTTAGGCCAACTTTTGCACATAAATTCTCCTCATGTATGATGCAATGAAAACTTACTATGACCAACATGTTTTGCAAACAGATTTACAAATACAAATCCTGCTTCCTTACCAATTCATGCTGGGCGCACCATCTGTTGCAACAGATACCACTTTTGAAATATCAATTTGCGGAATAAATAATTCGTCTATAACTGCTTTACATATTTCAACTCCACTGGTACGCTCAGGTAGTGTGACAAGGTTAATCATCTCTTCGCATACTTCATCATCCCTACAAAATCGAGCAAAGATTGCCAGCCTAGCTGGCAATCTTTGCTCGATTGATATAATGTCTGTGCTCTCATCAACACAAATAGAAAAGAACTTACATGAAGCCAACTATTCCTTTAATTGTTCTGCTTTATTTCTTTCCAACTTAAGTATTCAATCCTTAATTGTTTTTCTACTCTCAGACAAATCTTAAATGCACTGAATAATTTTTATCTTTTGATTGTCAAAAAGGAAAAGGAGCACCTTCTAGCCACAATTCTTTAATATATTCCCCATCTGGGAATAACCCTTCTGTGTGCAAACAGAATTTTTAAAATTAATAGAACCAGATAACATCAAACTTCTTGAAAAACTATTTAATAAAATATATGAAAGTGATGCATTTCCATCAGATTGGCTCAAATCTACATTTATCACTGTCCCAAAGAAACCCAAAGCGAATTCCTGTGGTGACTTCCAACTTATTAGTCTAATGAGCCAAACATTAAAAATATTTTTGAAAGTAATTCAGAATCGTATTTATAGAAAAAGTGAAGAAACTCTAAGTGAAACACAATTCGGCTTTCGGAATGGTTTTGGTACTAAAGAGGCCCTTTTCTGTACCCAAATATTGATACAAAAATGCATAGAAAAACAGAAATCTGTCTTTATGTGTTTCATAGATTTTGAAAAAGCATTCGACAAAGTCAGACACACTAACTTAATAGAAGTCCTTCAAAAAATAAGGCTAGACGAACAAGACATAAGACTAATAACAAATCTGTATTGGAATCAGTCAGCTACTGTTCAATTAGGCAACATTACCACCAGTGATATTAACATCAAAAGAGGAGTGAGACAAGGATGTGTGCTCTCACCACTCCTGTTCAACATATATGCAGAGGTAATCTTTAAAAAAGCATTGGAAGAATGTTCAGAGGGAATCACAATAAATGGAAAGATTGTTAACAACCTTCGATATGCAGATGACACCGTGCTAATTGCAGATAATATTATGCATCTCCAAAAACTCATTGACAGAGTATACATAGAAAGCCAAAGAATGGGAATAAATATAATAAATATAAACATCAACAAGACAAAATACATGATCATCAGCAAACATCCAGCCTCATCAATGAAACTGACACTCAATGGGAAAAATATTGATCAAGTGTCAAGATATAAATATCTTGGTTGCTGGCTTAATGAACGGTGGGATCCAGAAATAGATATAAAGACAAGGATTGAAGTTGCACAGCAGTCCTTCATGAAAATGAGAACACTATTCTGCAATAAAGACCTAAACATGGAAGTCAGATGCCGAATGCTGAAATGCTACGTGTGGTCTATTCTGCACTATGGAGTTGAAACATGGACATTGAAGGCGACAACCATCAAGAAAATCGAAGCCTTTGAGATGTGGCTATACAGAAGAATGCTAAAGATATCATGGACAGAAAAAATTACCAATGAAGATGTCTTAAAATCCATTGGCAAAGCTAAACATCTTGTACAAATAATCAAGAAACGAAAAACATCATATCTTGGCCACATCATGAGAAACAGCAAATACCGACTTCTACAAACTATTTTGATAGGAAGAATCGGTGGCAAAGGAACTAGAGGAAGAAAAAGAATATCATGGTTTGACAACATCAAGACGTGGACAGGAAAGAGCAGTGCACAACTGCTCAGATTAGCACAAGAGCGCAGTTTGTTCGCCAAGATGGTCGCTGACCTTCGATAGAAGATAGCACAATAAGAAAAAGAAGATTCCCCATCAGTGAGTGGTTTTTTCCATGTTAGGCAATAACTTTTGAAACCTCAAAACTAGCTACAACTAAGTTGGAACTAGGCCTACCTGAAATAATTTCATCAAAGTGTCAGACTTTTTTTGTCTTGTTCAGTTCACAAGAAATTAGTTCTCTTTGTTCTTGCTCACTTGTATTACTTAATTTCTTATGAACAGTTTCAAAATGTCTCTTTACAGAAGAAGTCTTAGAAACAACTGATTCGGAACATAAAATGCATAATGCTTTATTAACTTTCTTAATTACGCCAAATTTTTCAGTCCAGAATTTTTTAAATTCTCTAATCCTTTTCATTTGAATGTCTGTTTCTTTTCTGGTGGTTGTGACATTCTGCTCAATTTGTAAAGAGAGGGAAGCAAATAAATAAATATATATATATATATATATATATATAAGAAAGCAATTAAATAATTGCTTTCTTCATACAGCTTTTAACTTTAATGAAAATCGGATTATGGGATGTAAAAATGTGGACAGAGACATATAGACACTGACAAAAATTATAATTTGGACTTGGAAAATCTCATCATAATCACTCTCTGACCAACCAAGTTTAAGCAAACCAAAAAATATTACAATTATTAGTAGTAGTAGTAGTAGTATTATTCAGGCCTCCATGGAGTCAAAAGACTCATCGTGGGAGGTCCTTTCTAAGAAACACAAGTCTATCAAGACTCATCGAGGGAGGTCCCTCCTAGGAAACACAAAGTTTATCATACCACTCCTTAAACGCATTGACCATTCTCGATCTCACCACTCCATCAGGCAATGCATTGCATGGTTCAGCTACCTCCACGCAAGGAAACCACTCCTCGCCCTTTGCTTTCATAACTTACAGGGATGGCCCCTTGTCATGACTCCTTCCCACTGTTCCACCAAGCAAAAAAACTCCCCAATGTCAACCCTGTAACCACCTCTCAACAGTTTAAAAGTCTCAATCATATCGCCTCTCCTTCTATCCACCAAACTCTGCAGTCCACACTCTCTCAGCCGATCCTCATAACTAACATTGTACAGTCCTGACACCATCTTTGTTATCCGTCTTTGTACCCTTTCCATTAATTTATCCCCTTCAAATCCTGGGGACCAAATCTGAGAACAATAGTCTAGGTGTGGTCTGATCAGAGTCTTATACAATGGAATGATAACCATTTTATCTCTGCAGGTCAGTGTCCTTTTCATTATGTCCTTTTCATTATTTCACCTTCACTACCTTTGCAATATGTCCCCTAAATTTCAGTTCTCCTATCAATCATCAATCCCAGATCTCTTGTCTCCTCTACTTCCTCCAGTTTAACTCCTCCGATAGAGTATGCAGTGTCCCATCGATGTGTCCCAAACCTCAAGACCTTACATTTTGCTGCATTAAACTGACACCCCCATTCATTTGCCTATCTGTCTAGCTTATTCAAATCCTCTTGCAGGGCTACCACATCTGCACTATTACTAATAACCCTTCCCAGCTTCGCATCATCCGCAAACAACTGAATATTCCCTTGCAATTCATAAGCCGACCTACACACATGCAAATGAAAGAGAAGGCCATGCATGCAATCTAATCACATGCAGATAACACTTCATAATCCTGAATATTGATAACACATTTCATATAGCTTTAATAATTTACCTTATTTACTCGAATATAACTTGTCCTCGCGTATAACTTGCACCCCTGAATTTTACTTTACGAAAAAAGAAATTGAAAAGTTTTGGGTATATTTGCACAGGGGAAAAAAAAAAAAGTTTAAAACGTTCAACGTCAGGCGATGGTACCACGTCCTCCCCAGTGACTGCAGACGCAAGTAAAACAAGTCGTTTTATTGTATCACTGAATAAGGTACAGAACAGACATTTGCAGTCTGTGTAATATATTTCTCAACATATAGTGCAATTAGAGGCAACTGGGATATAAATGGCACTAGCTAATGAATCACATGTCCCCTTCCCACAGAAACTATGCTATTTAGACTGAAGCAAAGCCATATGTTGCACCCACAAACACAGTATCTAACTAAAAACTAGATGTGTGGGAGTCTTTCCCCTGCTCAAACAAAGCAGTAATGTGTTAAAATTCGTAAGCATGTTAAAACTAAGAAATATATAGTGAATGTTGTTATGGCAGTTTCAGATATTGAATTCAGTTGAAGAGAATTAGCATTTCAATTCGAAAATTTTCGGTTTGCTTTTATCTTTGAGTCGCGAGATCTTTTGTTAATACCGCACCAATCATATGCACGTCTCACAGCTGCTCTATTTTTACTGGCCTAGTATCATAGCTGTCTGTTTCGCATTCTGTTTTCAATGACTAATGAGAAGTGCTTTCATTAGTCATTCCTGAAGGATTGTTCATTAAGTATCTCAAGTTCTGTAAATTACTGTTAATTTTTGCTTGAAATAATGGGAAAGAAGATGATGCTATTTGGGTAGGATGCACACAAGGAAACTGCTCTCTAGGCAGAAAATAGAATAGCAATCGTGATGCGAGGCATATACGGGGATTTTACGAAAAAACTGAAGACTTTAGTGTCTGAACCCCCCCCCCCCCCATATATCTCACACCACGATTTTTAGCTTTCATTTGGGGGGGGGGGGGGAGTGCGAGTTATATTCGAGTAAACAGGACATGTTTATGGCAATGTTAAAGGAAATTTGCTTTTATATCTAACAAGTTGAACATATTAATTGACAATAAATACTCCCAATCCATATTTTAATGACTTACGATTTAATAAAATTTGAATCCACATATATACACACGTTAGAAAATGGATATGTTCTTTATGAAACATGAAAAGATATATTAAATGATGGTAATGGAGTCATGCCACGTCTGGATGCCTGATGAATGATGCAACAATTGAACTGGATGAAACTTGTACATCAGTATACCATGGAAATAGATGGCTTGGAAATAGGATGTTTGTTTCTTATTTTCTTATTACTTATTATTACTAAAACAGTTGGTAAGGTTTGCTTCTTTGTTGCATTTTTATTTGGTATCGCTGCACTTAATAAAATTGTATTATATTAAGTTAAAATATACAAGTCAGCAATGATGTTGGATATGTATTTATTTATTTAATTATTTTTTAAGGCGAGTCCTGGGTGGCATGCCACGTTTGGCATGTTTGCCAAGGGTTGTCCACCCCTGCTCTAGACTATCATACATAAACAATACAATATGTTTTCAATGGTTTCGATAACGACCCAAATGATATAAATGTGTAATTTAAAAAAAAAAAAAACTAATGATGAATCAGGCATTTTAGCATTTTTAGGATAAAAACAGAATCATGCTTGTTAATTTTTATACACTGCATAAATGCAACGAAAGGGTTAAGCAAAAACTCAAATGCAGAAATATTATTACCAGGGCCCTAAAATCCTAAATGTGTGGTGCCCGCTCTTTGCTGAGACTCAGCCGCCATGGTTTAAGGAATAACCAATAAAGCAATCACTGTGCCACGCACGTGTTATTTTTAAGAATTTGAATTATAGTATGATAGGGAAACGTATCGGTTTTGTTATATTGCATTTATTTTCGTTGTAAGTATAGTTGTTAAAAACTAATTATTAATCAAGTAATAAAATTACTAAGTTAATATAAATAAAAGAATCGTCGAAAAATAAAATTGTGTCTCACGTGAAAACTCCCAAAAAAGTGCCGCCCGGGGCAGACTGCCCCCCCCCCCTAGCTACACCACTGTAATAATAACAATACTATAACAATAACAATATACTCATATGTGTCAATAATAATACAGTGTAATACTGCAATAATACCCCTGTACTGTAATAGTAAGTTACAGAAACTATTGTGCTCTTTCTTTTAATTCAAACAAACAGAACGTATACTTTCATTAGAGCACTGCCTTTCACATATTCCGTTATTCTCACTTTATCCTGATCTCTCTCTCTCTCTCTCTCTGAATGCTTAATTATTTCTACTTTCATTTTCATTGTAATCACCTTTCTCTTCACTGCAGGATCACCTGGACTTGTAGTGGACTTTCACTTTGGAGGTATGGTCATAAGGGTAATCACAGACTCACAAAATCGAATAAAAAAAGTTCAGACGAACGTGATGCTGTGTGTGTAAGTGACCATATAAACAATGAGACTAGCCACTAGCGTAAAGATGCTGTACCAATGAACCGCTTATGCCATGCAAGTTTGTTTACATGCACGGAAGAAACTAGTTCCCGAATTATTAATTTAATTATTAATTATCCTTATGAGGGAGCCTGTTTATAAGTACAGAACGCCATACGTCGGGTCATCTGTAACCTGGGGACACCTGTATAATTTCTTGAAATCTTTAATTTATGTTATTATGGTCTTAATAATTATTATTATACAGGCATCTCAGGGAGTCCATAGAATCATTGAGGGAGGTTCTAAACATTATGCCAAACATTCCCCAACATTTGTGCAATATCTATCATACTTTGATCCACCACCATCCCTTTCCCAGATGTTCATTGGTCACATTGTACATATTAAACAAAGTGGCAGGCCATTGCATTGCTATGATGGTCATTCAGAGAATAGCAAAGTAAAAAAAGACAGAAGAAATAATGCAAAGAATATGAAACAGAAAAGTTATACAATGATAAGGGTCAGTAAATTAAACTGACAGACCCTGTAGGAGTATTAGACTGCAGGAGTAGATTGATAAAATCACATCTATTGTGTTTATTATTATTATTCAGGCCTCCATGGAGTCAAAAGACTCTCGTGAGAAGTCTTTCCTAGGAAACACAAAGTCTATCATAACTCCTTGAACTCATTGGCTGTTCTTGCTCTCACCACTCTATCAGGCAATGCATTCCACAGTTCAATCACCCTCCATGCAAAGAAACCACTCCTCACCCTCTTGCTCACAGCTTCCTTTTGCAACTTCCAGGGATGGCCCCTTGTCATCACTCCTTCCCGCTGTTCCACCAAGCAAAAGAACTTCCCAATGTCAACCTTGTAACTACCTCTCGACAGTTTAAAAGTCTCAATCGTATCACCTCTCCTTCTATCTACCAAAATCTGCAGTCCACATTCCCTCAGCCGATCCTCATAACTAACATTGTATAGTCCTGATACCATCTTCGTTATCCATCTCTGTACCCTTTTTCCACAGTTAATTTATACCCTTCAAATCCTGGGGCCAAATTTGAGAACAATAGTCTAAGTGTGGTTTGATCAGGGTCTTGTACAATAAATTTTGTAGAGAGAATTCAGAAGCATGTTACCAAGATGTTATTAGGTCTATGGAATGTTCACCATATGACTTTGTAGATTATAAAGTTTAGAAAATAGCCAGAAAAAAAAGAAAACATAATATAAAGATTGCAGAAATTTTTTTTATTGGGCAGACATTTTTCAAGACATGACAGGAGAGGAAATAAGTAATGATTACCATTAGAAATTAGGTAAGAGTGCAGTTACGAACCGTTTGAACACTATACATTAAAGATGCCAAGAAATTATATTCTTGGTTTCATCCTTGGGTCTGGCTCCCACTGATGAGACCTCAACAAAGATCGAAACCAGTCTGGGTAGTTGCCCTTCCCATAATGCCTAGCATTATACATGTCTGTATGGATATGTGCATTGCATTATAAGATACTAAAGCAATTGATACGAAGTCATTATCTTCTACATACAAGTGGTCCAGTTGTGATGTTACTTCACATGCAAACTTTGTTTGCATACACTTGGATAAAGGATGAAACTGAGAATATAATTTCTTGGCATCTTTAATTTACAGTATAACCAAGTGAAAAAAACTGTCAACATCTATTTTTAATCTAAAGTATTTGAGTAATATGGTGTGACACCTTTTTATTATTATTATTACCCTAAGATCCCATGGAGTCAAAGACTCATCTAAGTGGTCCTTTTGCATACATGCAGCTCATCATACTACACCTTAAACAAACTCAAATTCTCTTAGTCACCAGCCTCTCAGTCATTCAAAACGCTGCATGCAAAGAACCTTCTTACTCCACTGCTCACACACTCCTTACACAGCTCCCAGAGATGACCTCTGGTTCTCCCTTGATCTCCAACCATTTTCTGTAAAACCTCTCCAACATTGATCCTATAACAACCCCTTATTAACTTGTAGGTCTCTATCATATCACCCCCCTCTTCCTCCTATCCAGTAGACTCTGTAAATTGCATCTTCTCAATCTTTCATATTCAACATTCCAGAGATCAGAAACTATCTTAGTCAGTCACCTCTGGACCCTTTCCAATATCTCTTTGTCCTTTTGAAAAGAAGGTGACCAAATCTGTGCATAGTAGTCCATGTGTGGCCTAATGAGAGTCATGGAAAAAGAATCTCCTTACTTCTACAAATCAGTGTCCTCCACATAATTCCAAGAATTTGTTGTGCTGTCCTTACAATTTTGGCAATGTGACTTCTAAATTTTAGATCCTTATCCACTATCACCTCAAGATCTCCTATTTCTTCCACCTCCAACAGGATATTCTTACCAAGCATAAATTCTACATCCCATCTTTGTTTTCCAAATTTTAAAACCTTATATTTTGCAACATTGAACTCATATCCCCCATTTCCATGTCCATTCGCTAAATTTATTCAAGTCTTCTTGTAAGGCCACAACATTTTTTCTACTGTTCAAAATCTAAATATACAACTTTGCATCATCTACAAATAACTGAATATTCCCATCTAATGAGGAGTTGATGCTTACGAACTGACAAAGAAATACATAACAGCATCAATGTGTGAATGTATTCTTAAGGTCAAAGGCTGAATAAGGTAGGGGTAAAATGGATGAATGAGGGGCTTACGCATGAAATCTGTAAGAAGAAGAGAGTTTGGAGACAGCTGAATAATGATAATAATCAGTTACATAAAGAGTATAAAGAACAAGCCAGGAGAGTGGCTCAGTCAGGGCAACGTAAGTGCAGTATGAGTAGAAATTAGCAAATCAGATGAAGAAAAACCCTAGAGAGTGTTTTAGATATGTGGCAAATAGAAGGAAGAATGATATGGTAAAATTATGTCAATGAATGAAAATGGTAGAATGGTAACGGTCGCAGAAAACGTTGTTGAGGTATTCAGTGATCAATTTATAAGTGGATTTCATCCTCATCAGTGTGAAATCATGAGCAACTTAAGTATGGAGTACATAGGGGAGGATGGTTTAATTGTGAGTGAGCAAGAGAAATATGAGGAAATAAATAACCTTGATGTCAATAAGGCAATAGGATTTGATGACATATTACCACACGTTTTATGGGAATGTTCCAAGGAATTGGCCGTAGCATTGGCATGCCTGTTTAATAAGTGTCTTACAACATCACAGGTTCCAAGGGAGTAAAAAGAAAGTAAATTTGTTACACTGCATAAAGGTGGTGATAAGGCTGTGCCAGATATACAGATTAGCATATGAATTATATGCTAATCTGTATATCTGGAGTTGTGGTGAAGGTACTAGAGAGATTGGTGAGAAGTAGAATATGGGCTGATAACAGCAGTATACTCTGTGGTGTCAGCATGTGTTTGGTAAATGGAAATCATGTTTTACTAACTTACTATACAAAGTGATACAAAGATGAATATACAGTAGTATACTTAGATTTTACAAAAGCTTTTGACAGATTGCCAGATGACAAGCTGTTAAATAAATCGACACAGATGGGATTGGATAACAGACTTCTGAGTTGGATGAGTGACTGGCTGTCAGATAGGTATCAGAAAGTTGTATATAGGGGTGCAGTATTCTGAAAGTGGAAGGTCATTAGTGGTGTGATGCAGGGGTCAGTTTTGAGACCATTGTTGTTCAATTTGTATATTAATCATATTGGAATAGATTTAACTAGTGATATGCAGCTGTTTGCAGATGATGCAAAATTGTCGAGAACAATGTAGAGTCAAGCAGATGTCATGACCTTAGAGAACTTGAATAGATTGCATGAATAGGCAGGTAAGTGGAACTTTTAGTTCAATGTTGCAAAGTGTCAAGTTTTGAGATTTGGTAAGCAACGATGGGATGAAAATATACACTTGGTGGGAAAACTTTAAAGGTGGTAGAGGAGATGAGTGATCCAGCAAGTAGTGGGTGGTGATGGTAGACAAGGACCTGAAATCCAGGGGCCACATTGCACAAGTTATGAAGACGCTACATCGGATAATGGCAATGATGCAGAGGAGCCTGACATACAGAAATAAAGAAGTTATGTTGCCATTGTATAAGGCCTTATTCAGGCCTCCTATAGATTATCATGCAGATTTGGTTGCCAGGTTTTCATGGTAACAAGGATATGTTAGAAAGGGTCCAGAGAAGATTCGCAAAGGTAGTCAGTGGTCTTTGGAATATGGAGTACAAGAACAGAATGAGAAAATGTAATTTGTAAAGGTTCATGAATAGGAGAGGAAGGATATGACTGAGATGTATAAACTGGTCAGAGGTTGTTATCAGGTTGACAGTGAAGAGATTTTTCACAGTTGGTATATTTTTCACTGATAATATCTGTTCAAGATCACCGAGATTTTTCATGGAATGGGAGAGAGGGGCAGAACAAGAGGCCATTGCTGGACTCTGTATAAGGAGGGTGTGAGGAGAAGGTTCTTTACATGGAGAGTGGCTGGTGAGTGGAATGCATTGCCTGATTGTGTTGTGAATGCAGACACATCAATCAATTTAAGGCATGGTTGGATGAGCTTTGTGTGTGATAGTGCATGTCTCCCATGTTGAGTCTCTTTCTCCATGGAGGTCAGATGTTAATAATAATAATAATAGTAATATATTAGTTTTCATTTCTCTAATTTAACTAAAAATTTACAGTATTGTTTTTTTCTCTGCTTTGGTAGAATGATGATTGCTTTCGCACTCAATTCCAGGCCAGCCACAGCTAATGAGATGTGAGTCAAAGGAAAGCTATGACATACATTGTGCGCATGCATTATTGTAGGGGCTGTTCTGTTGAGGTGTATGAATAATAATATTTGTCATAATTATTTCAGTGATGAAACAAATTTCAAAGTTACATATACTGCAAAATTATTCAAACAAATATGTATGTATAACATTATTCTATACCTCTATCTTGACAATTAACACCTGTGAAACCATCAGTGCATATACACGCTCCAGTTGCAGGATTACAGGAAGCCCCATTTTTGCATTCGCATTGCTGGAGGTGATGGGGAAAAAAATTATCATTTTTTGAACATGATTAAATAAAACTGCTTTTAAAAATGTAAGAAACAATGTAATACTAAATTTTGGGGGATAAAGTCATTGTGGTGATATATATGTGTTCATCTCTCTCTCTCTCTCTCTCTCTCTGTGTCGGGGGATGAATGTGCATACATACAAAATTTCTTTGGATTCTACATCATAATTATGCAGAATTTCTTTGTATTCAAATATCTTTCTTCCATTATCATGATAATATCTGTTCAAGATCACCAATGCATCTCACTTTACTTCATGTCTTAGTGGTTTTAGTCTGAATTAGCAGAAGATAACACAAGACTAGATGGTGTTGAGGCACTGGGTTACCTGCATGTGGTGCTTCTGACATACACTGCTTGGAAAGAAATTAATGGACAACACAGTGTGAGGAACAAACAGTGATGACATCCACCTTAATTAGATGTAAGACCCCCTTTTATTATGATGATTACAGCAATCCTACGGAATATACTTTCCACAAGTGTATGATAGCAATCATTGAGAATTCTGAACCATTCTTCCTGTAGGCATGTAATGCGGTCCTGTATCGTTGTGGTGCAGACATCCCTTTACCTCACTTGACACTCCAGTTCATCCCACAGATGTTCAATAGGGTTGAAATCAGGGCTCTATGGAGGCCAGTCAAATATGATGATGTTCATGACCACAAATCATGCAGTTACAGTCTTAGGACATTGTCAGTTCCACAGAAACACCACAAAGTAGGAGGCATTGTATTGTCCAGAATGTTTAGATACCTTTCGGAATTCCTCTGAATTCCAAAAGGTATCTAAACATTGAAAATTTCGGAATGTTCATGGCACAAACAGAGACCAAACCAGGATAAACTAGGACAATACCATCACACCACAGAATTTCACAGTTGGGATTATGACCTCTGGTAAGAGATGTTTACAGGGCATCCACCACACCCATCTATCTGCTTGGTATAGGGTGTAGCATAATTCATCAGTCCATAATATAGCTTTCCAAGCTTCTAAGTCCCGCCATACATGCTCCATGCACCACTGAATATGATGCTGCATGTTGGTTTGAGTAATTTGAGGTTTCTGGTCCACCGTGAGAACCGAAGTAGTGACCCTCAGTTCTGAATGTTTTTATGGAGATTCATGTTCCAGTTGATGCTTGCAACTCTGCATTGAACTTACTGGCCGATAAATGGTGGTTTTTACATATTATCCTTTGTAGCACCCTATTGTCATGTTCGGTAAGTGTGGTGGGTTGTCCACTGAGGTGGCTTGCAGTTGATTCCCTGCACTTCCATCTCAGTATGGTATCACTGATTGTTGACTTGGGATGGCCCAATTTGTCAGCAATTTGGCAAACAGATAGGCCTGCAACATGGCATCCTATCACAATGCCTCTTTCAAACTCCATCACTTCCCTTCTCACAGCCATTTCACCTGAATACAGTTACACTGAATTGGAAGCTACAAACACATGATTTGTTACATGGCACGACACCTTGACCACAAGTAGTGTCTGTTGATCTTTCCAAGCAGTGTATTTAGAAATCCATAATAAATGAGTGACATGGTGAGAATTACACCAATCCCAATTGTTGTAATTTTGCACAAAAAGTTCAGAACTTTTGAGAATTTAATTTAGTTAAATTCTCAATTTAACTAAGTTAAATTGATGCAGTATTTGTTTCCTCTCCAGAAGAAGATGAAGAAAAGTCATATTGCTTCGTGGGTAGATCCCATCCATTTTTTTACGTGTAGAATTATCAGGAAAAAATAATAATAATACAATGGTAAACTCTGTCAGTTCCCTTCTGACAGCTATTTCATCCAGACATAATTGTGCTGACTTGAGAGTATCATATTCCTCCAATTTATACTGGATACAAAGACGTAACTTGTTACATGGCATGATGCACCTTGCCCATGGGTGTGTCTATTGACTTCTTTCCAAGCAGTGTATTTTTCAATATTACGTTTTGTGGATTTTTCTGTTTATCTGTAATATGGCTCAATGCAGATGTACTAAACATCTAGGTGTTTCAGGATGTTGTGTTTCAGTTTCACTGGACAAAGAAAGGATCATAGTTTAATTACAGATGTGAATTAGGTATTTCTAATTTTGTAATTCTGGATATATTTGACAACACGGATTATTATTATTACCACCCCAAGATCTCATGGAGTCAAAGACTCATCTGGGAGGTCCTTTTATCACACACCCAGCTCATCATATCGTGTTTTAAACACATTCAAACTCTTTGCAGACACCACAATCTCAGGCAAGGCATTCCAATCATTCACAACTCTGCACAAAAAAAACCTGCCTCTCACTTCCCTACTCACACCCTCTTTATACATTTTCCAGGGATGACTTCTGGTTCTCCCCTGATCTCCCACTATTCTCCATAAAACTTCCCCAGCATTGATCCTATAACAACCCCTTACCAACTTGTAAGTCTCTATACTATCTCCCCCTCTTCCTCCTGTCCACCAGACTCTGCAAATTACATCTTCTCAATCTTTCCTCATACTCGACATTTCAGAGGTCAGAAACTACCTTAGTCAGTCTCCTTTGGACCCTTTCCAACATCTCATCATCCTTATGAAAACCCGGGACCAAATCTGGGCACAATAGTCCATGTGTGACCTAATCAAAGCCTTATACAATGGAACAAGAATATCCCTACTTCTACACGTCAGTGTCCTCTGCATCATTCCCAGAAGCCTTTGTGTTGTCTTCACAGATGTGGCGATGTGTCCCCTAAATTTTAGATCCTTATCCACTATCACCCCCAGATCTCTTATTTCCTCTACTTCCAACAATATATTCTCACCAAGCATAAATTCTGCATCCCATCTTTGTTTTCCAAATTTTAAAACCTTACATATTGCAACACTAAACTCTCCTCCCCATTCCAGTGCTCAATCACTCAATTTATTCATCTTCTTGTAAGGAAACAACATCTTCACAATTCATGGCTCGTCCCAACTTTGCATCATCTGCAAACAACTGAATATCTCCATCGAAATCTTCACCAATATCATTAATATACAAGTTAAACAGCAATGACCCTAAAACAGACCCCTGAGGCACACCACTAGTAACTTTCCTTTTCCTGAATATCACTGCCCCATACACAACTTGTTGATACCTATCAGATAGCCAGTCTCCAATCCAATGCACTAATCTAATATCCAATCCCATCCACTCTAGTTTAGCTATCAACTTATCATGCAGTAATCTATCAAAATCCTTTGCGAAATCTAAGTATATTACTGTGTGTCCTTCTCCTCTGTCCAAGGAAGCAGTCACCTTATTGTAATAAGTAAGTAGATTACTAAAACATGATCTTCTTTTAGTAAATCAATGCTGTCCATGAAAGATAATACCATTGTTGTCAACCCAATTCTGGATCCTAGTTCTCACAAGCTTCTCCAACAACTTAACCACAACAGTTGACACACAGATAGGCCTATAGTTTGATGCTTGAGTTGTATCTCTTCCTTTATGAAGTGGCACAATCTTGCCCTCCTTAGGAACTTGACCCAGTGCAAGACTCGTATTAAAAAAATGTGAAGGCCAGCATCAACTCCCAGGCACATTCCTTCAGAATACGCGGCGATATATTATCAAGTCCTACAGCATTATTAACATGAAGTTTGCTCAACTCCCCCATACACCTCTTGCTCACTTACAGTCAGTCTCTCCTCATCATCAACTGTTCTCAATCTCTCCATGAAGTCACATTCACAAGATTGAAGGACCTTATGCTCAATAAGTATCTTCACTACACCTTCTGCAACAGCTGTCTTTATACCATTTTCTCCAATCAATATCATCCTTCTTTTGTTGGCTACATATTGAAAGAGCTCCTTAGAATTCTTTTTGGCTTCATTAGCTAACTGCTGTTCATACCTCACTTTAGCTACCCTCACCAACCAAGTCACCCGCCTTGTCTGGTCTTTGTAATCCTCATGGAATTGGTTAGTTTCACTTCTCTTATGCTGCCTCCATAATGCTCTTTTTTCTCTGTATTGCATGCCTAATCTCTTTATTCATCCATTGCACATCCATCCCATTTAACCCTCTCACCCTTGGAATATACTTACCAATTGCATCTACTAGATAGTTTTTGAAAATATCCCAAGCTGCATTGATCTCTTTTCCAGCTAACTCCTCATTCCATGCTATACCGACAAGCTGTCTCCTGAGCTCTTCATAATCATCCCCCCCCCCATAGTTCGACATATACCCTTTTCTTACAGACGTCCTCACACTGCTGTCAACCACCCAGATAATTACCTCATGGTCACTCTCACTAATTGGTAGGTGATTTGACACTTCATTTATAATTACATCCTGTGATGAGATAACCAAATCCAAGCCCCTCAATCCTCGTGTGCCCTCTGTTACATACTGTCTCAGGTAGTTATCCTTCAAAAACTCAAGAAACTCATTTTCCTTACTTCCAGTTGCTATCTTCTCATTCCAGTCTATATTGCCATCATTAAAATCACCCATAATGATCACTCTTTTCTTATTTGCTTGTCTAATTTGATTATACATTTCATAGTCACTACCATCCACATTTCCTGGTCTATAACAATATCCAACCAAGTATTTCACTCCATTGACCTCTATCTCACATCAAACTCCCTCAATACCACTATCACTATTTCCCCTCTTTCATCTCTACTTTGTATGGGCATAACTCTTTCTCTATAATCTATAGTACTCCCCCTCCCTTTTTTACCCCTTCTATCCTCACGAAACACATCATATCCTTCCATTTCTATTCCTGTCAGGATGTCGTCCTCATCTAACCATGTCTCACTTATTCCAACAGTTTTTGGGTGAACAGACTTGATTAATGCAACCATTTCATCTGCCTTGTTTCTTACACTTCTAGCATTTGTACATAAACACAACAGCTGATTCCTGGATCTACAGCTAGTTCTACTGATAACACTCATTCGATGTGATCTTTCTATGCTCGACTGAGGCCATTTCCCTTTCTGCTTATTCATTTTAGACCCCTCTTCAATTTCAACTGTTTCCTCTTGATCCCAGGTCATCCCATTCCTTTCCTGTCTACACATGCTCTCACATCCTCTTGAAGCATCCACCTTTCTCACACTGTGTACCCCTGTCCACCCTGAGCCTCCCCGTTTCCCTATTCATCTTGCACACCCATTCTCCATACTCATGCCACTTACTTCCTCATTCATAACCATCTCTTCAATCTCTCCTGTCATACTCTCCTGCTCTTCCACATCACTTCCCACTTGATCTGATTCATTCTCTATACTCACTTCTCTACCTTCCAGCAACAGTCTCTCCAAGTGACTCACACCATGACCACTCAAATGCAGTCAACTGCTCCCATACAGTTCACTTTGTCCTTCAAACTCATTCCACACATTAACAAATTGTACTCCCCTCTCCTCCCACATTTCAGCCAACATACCATTCATAATCCTTGCTCTCTGCCTCATCTCACCACTGTCATACCTAGGCAACACGCTTACTACCCTTCCTGTACTATTCTCTTTTATCTCTGTCTAAGCAGCCTTCTGATATCCATTCTGATGTGCTCTCTGTCTTCTGTCAAGTCATTCGTACCTATTAAACCATCAACTCCATCGCTCACTCCCGCCTCATATCCAATGTCTCAATCACTCTACTCATTTTACCGCCTGGAAAATATACCTCGTGCATCTTCTCATCCAGCACACCTTTCATAATGGAGTTGCCATACAATGCCACTCGTTCGTCTTTCGTTAACTCTTTTGCACCTACTTGATTTGTTTTAATCGTTTTCACCCAAATTTTCTTAATTTCAATCTACATCCATTTCATCTCTTGCCTTATCCAACCCAATCCAATTTTCAAATCTCTCATCACATTCTCTCTATCATTCAATCTTTCTAATTTTAGAACTTTCGACTCCCACTTCACACTTTCACTCTCGTTCATCCTTTGCCTCTCTTTCGGTCCATGCGTCAAACTTTTGCTTTCATTCATTCTTTCCATTTTTCCCACTTTCATCACACTATTTCCGGTTTCTTTCGTTCTCTCAATTTTGTTTCCTTCCACCACATTCGCCTC
Organism: Typopeltis vanoorti; assembly: GCF_054136105.1. Classification (NCBI taxonomy): domain Eukaryota; kingdom Metazoa; phylum Arthropoda; class Arachnida; order Uropygi; family Thelyphonidae; genus Typopeltis; species Typopeltis vanoorti. The sequence continues at coordinate 18,529,854 of NC_143571.1, forward strand.
GCTTTTGTTCTTTTTACCATCCATTATGGTTTTCAAATGACTCGTTTTCTTTTTCAATGCTTTCTTAACAATTTTTTGCCTTTCTTTCAAATGAGAACTCATTCTTCCTGCGACATTCTCGCTACTAACACTTTCTGTCATCAAATTCATATTAGCACTCATCAAATGCTCGTTTAGCTCACACTTTTAGGGCTGATGGAAGGAGGGTATGTGCGAAGTGTGAACTTCGCACATACCCTCCTTCCATCAGCCCTAAATGTCCACAAACCATCTATGTAGTCAAAAGAATACACATAGCACACTTCGCACTTCATGAAACGACTGAAGTCTAAGTTAAAGTCATGCACTGACAAAGCCGCTGCCATCTTTCCTCTGTCGGTTACTACTCTAAGGTCCAAAAACAATGAATCTGTAATTAAGTTTAAGCTAAATATCCCACACACTAACTAACGCCCTTACTCAAACAATCACTCATATACAATTAATTATTTCAAGAATAACTTATCTGAATCCGGAGCTCTTCTTACACACTGCCGCTACTCAAAACATAAATCTTCATTGTCCTATGTGAGGATCGAACCCACGACCTTTGCGTTATTAGCACACTCTAAACAACTGAGCTAACAGGCTGCTAAAAATGAAGCACTTTTCACACCTGGACTCGTCCGGGATTTGAACCCAGGACCTCTCACACCCTAAGCGAGAATCATACCCCTAGACCAACCGTCCACAGACATCACAGGAGTCCACTGATATCAAATACAATGCTTATTATCAAATTAAACTCATGCATGATTTCCATAAGTATTACATTCTCCAGCAATGCATTCCACTCGCCCACCACTCTCCAAGGGTAAAAAATCTATGCTTCTGTGTCAATTTCTTATAATTCTGTATCAATATAATAATCTGCTGGCCTGGTTGGCCGAGTGGTTAGCGTATCCGCTCTCCAGCCAAAAGGCTGTGGGTTCGAATCCCGCCGTGGGCATGTATGTTTGTGATTGTCTGTGAAAGACTAGTGGTGGTAGTCGACAGTAGATGGCGTTGGTGTTAGATGATGAAGGTTGGTGGAGTAGTGAGACGAAGAGTTGTAGAGTAGATGCCCTCTCTCGATGAGTCTTTGGACTCCCTGGAGGTGTGATGTAATAATAATAATAATAATAAAGTTATGTCTCACTCATATCACCGAAGCTAACAAGCTTTTATCCATCTTGCTCTTCAACTATAATAACGCTAACCTGTCATATAGTATTCTATTCAATGGCTCAAGATCTAGAAAAAATGCTATATATATATATATATATATATATATATATATATATGCATGTTCTCCGTTTGGTACAGTTCTAATTTGTTATAAAATACAATCAGATTAATAAAACTAGACTGTCATTAAACAAACCCATGCTACCTTTGTAAAGATTCTTGTTTTTCAGTTTTGTATTTTATTTATCATTTCCAAAATCACCACACACATACCTCCATGAAATAACTGACTTATAGTTTGTCAACACTGATTTGGATCCCTAAACTGTGAAGTACCAAGTCACACTACATGCTCTACAATGTGGTGAATGTGTCAGACTATGAAAGATGCTTTTATCAGAGTGTGTTGTCCCAACTATGAAATGCACATGCAATGATATACTCCATACTATCCACATAATCCTCATGATATGCTTGATATACTCCATTCATTCTTGTAGTCAATATTAATCCTTGGGATACTAATGAAATCTACTGATCATACTATATTGAATCATGACTGATAAGTCCTACAGCAACTGCTAAGTCCTAGACATCTGTGTGCAGACTTCATTGTAAAAATTATTGATAGCTGTTCTTCCAACACCATTCTCCATACCACAAGGCCACAACTGTAAACACATGACTTGACAAGAATATTGGAATATTGCAGTGCTTAAGAATACAGCTGATCTGAAGCTCATAAAACATTTATGGGATGAAATGGACACACAAAATTAGTGTATAGTCAAGATGGCTTTCTTTATTAGTAAAACTTACTAGTACCTCAAAGAAAGAGTGAAGCACATGATCACTAACTTTTTACCAGAAATGAGTAGAAAGTATTTCATAATGCAATGAAGTAGTTATTATGGCCCAAAGTAGGACAACTCATTATTAATTTCTGTCAATAAAGATATGTTTTTGTTGCATGTTTTCAAATATTGAAATGTAAATAAAAGAATGATTTTTATCATGATCTAAATACAAATGTTTATTTTTAGAATATGAAATGTTTTCATTTCTGTGTGGCATATTTAAATAAAACATTTTGCTCTCATGAAAAAAACCCATCATCACTGTATAAACTATAAATGGATTTGCAATTTTCACTAGATCAAAAGAGTTGTTCAATTAACTTCTACAACACTCAATTCTAAAGAAAATCAGCAGATCTCAGAAAATTAACAAATAAAAAAAAATATGAAAATTCATATCTGACCATGTCATTAAGTATATACTATTGTAATCCCAAATTATTATCTTTAGGAGCCACACTTAAACAGCTTAGTATCTATGGAACTTCATATAATTCATTAACATGGAACTTCACGTAAAAAAATTATTACTTAATCAATTAAAACATATCAGAATTTAATAAAAATAATCAACTGAAATATATTTCTCAACATTTTTTTTACCTGGGAGCAATTTATTCCCCAAGAATTAATGGGGCATTCTTGTTCACACTTATTACCAACATATCCAGAAAGGCAAGTGCAGTTCCCAGTAATATGATTGCATAAGCCCCCATTCTGACAGGAGCAAATTTCGCTACAATCTTTTCCAAAATACCCTGATGGACAAGGATTAGCACAAACACTTCCCTAAAATTGCACAAAAATTTTCACTTTAATAGAAAAATACTTGAAAAGATTTATATACAACCAATTAATATACAATATATACAACCAATTAATATACAATATATACAATATATATATATATATATATATATTAATTAATTTTAAATCAAAATATTAATATCAATATATATATATATTCTGTCAAATGCCTTCATGAAATCCAGCAGAATCATCGTGTAGCCATTTCCTTTATCCAACTCACCTGTTACTCTATTATAAAAAGTTAGTAAATTACTATGGCATGAACTACCTTCACAAAGCCATGTTGCTCCTCATACAGTATCATATTTTTATCCATCCATTCTTGAATTCTGTTTTTGACAAATTTTTCCAGTACTTTTCCTACCACACCTGAGATACTGATTGGTTATAATGCTACTGCAATCTTAGAACCTCCATTATGCAAGGGAATTATTTTGCCCTCTCTGCACTCCCTTGGAACTCTACCAGAGCTCAAACTTAAATTAAGGAACCTAGTTAGAGGCATTGTAAGATCCCTCGCACTTTCTCAAAACCCACGCTGGTATACCATCTAATCCCATAGTTGTATTTACATTGAGATTCTGCAAAATCCTAAGAATCTCCAATTCATCCACCTCTGTTCTGACAATAGTATCCGACACAGATATTAAAGCAGTAACCTTATTGCTGATATACCCTTGCAAAATGGTCACTCGGTAACTCAACTATTTGATATGCTTCTGTCACCTTGTGACCATCACTCACTAAGGTTAATCTTCCATAGTCATTCTTCCTCTTACTTGCCATGTAATGAAAATATTCTTTGGGATTTCTGACCTGCTCAGCTAGATTCTTCTTGTAATCTGATTTTGCCTTCATTGCCATGCTGGTCACCTTTCTGGCCTGAACTGTAGATGAGTTTGCTGGTCATCTTTCGCCTTATATACCCTCCACAGCATTTTCTTCTTCTGCAGCTCACACTTAATGATATTACTCATCCATCTAATCCATACCCGATTAACCCTCCTTACCTTAGGTATACAATTTAATATTGCTTAAATACAAAATTAATAACGGGAAAACTCGCATAAAAAGATTATTTGATAGTATAATTTTTGCCTGTGTGTCACAGGCATCTTCAGTACATTGTACATCTTCAGTACAACGTACATCTTCAGTACAATGTACTGAAGATGCTTGTGACACACAGGCGAAAATTATACAATTAAATAATCTTTTTAAGCAAGTTTTTCCGTTATTAATTTTGTATTTATCTGTCTGCTCACGGTTTGCCATTATTAAAACTTATTAATATTGCTTCTTTTTCTAGATGATCCTTAACTATTGCCTATGCACTGCTAACGTTCTTATCCTGCAGTGTTTTATACCATAGCACAAATTTAAGCTTCTTCCTAAGCTTGTCATTATCACCTGCCTTGTAGTTTCATATATATATCCCTTGACAGAATATTCCTCATGTTTTACAATCTTCCAAGAGACTACATGGTCACTTTTGCAACCAGAGGCAAAGTGGCCATCTCGGTTATGGATAGCTCTTCTGATCAGGTGTGATACTCTCATTCTCCTTGTCCCCTCCATCACGTGCTACCTCAAGTAATTATCTCTCAGTAGGTGTATAAATTCCATTTCCTTCCTGCCATGTGATCTGATCTCTCTTCGTTCCTTCTGGTCTATCTCCATAGTTGAAGTCCCCCATAATAATCACTTGACTGTACTCATTTGCTGATGTACATCTTCCAGATAATTCATGGAACTCCCTGGCCTATAGCAACAACCAACTGTATATTTTTTCTTACTGGCCTTGATCTCACACCAAACCACTTCAAATGAGCAGCCATACTTCGACCTATCTCCTATTCGTTTTGGTTGCAATTCATCTGATATCATCAGCAGTACCCCTCCCTCCATTTTATTTTCCCTGAAAATACTAAATCTATCAGATTCCATCCCTGTAACTACATCATCGACTGTTAAACAAGTCTCATTAATGCCTATAACGTTTGACAACCAATGTAAAACTCCTCCCTCTTGTTCCTGATATTTCTGGTATTAGTATATAAAAACTGCAGCATCCCTTTAGGCCTCTGCCCACCTTTACTTCCTGAATTGACTACTCTATTCATTTTGGCATGAGAGACTACACCCGCTGTCCAAAAAGAAACCAAACTTTTTGAAAATAGAAGAAACTAGTGGTGTCACCTGTTGTATCTTTTTGTCATAAACAGTTGACACAACCTTCATTAGTGTTGACATTTGTTTATGACATTTGTTTCATTAGAAGCCGAGTTATAGTTCCAAGAGTGACAGTGTGTTTGACGAACGGTTGGTCGTCACGATATTCATGCCGTATGCGACGATTTCTTGCTATCAATCGCTTCAAAACTTAGAGATAAAACTCACCATTCAGGCAGAACGAATTCTTAGTGAATAATGCCCTTGGAATCGTAGAAACAAATCAGCATTATCTTTACTTTTGACTTCTCCAAGCGAGTTTTTTTCGGGTGCCTCTCTTCTGGTGGTCTCCACTCAGCACTCTGGCGCTTTATTTCGGGCTCATACTCAAACCATGTTTCGTCACCAGTAACGATTGTTTTAAGGAAGTTTGATTTCTTACAAGCAGTTTTAATGATGTCCTTGCATTGTTCAATTCGATAAATTTTTTGGTGAGTAGGGAACAAATCGCGAATTCAATTTACAAAGCCAAACTCTCAGTCAAAATGTTATGTACAGTTGATTTTGGAACCCCCAATTCATCTTCAATTAATCTCACGGACGATTTTGGGTTTTCTTTGATGAAATCACGCACTTTTTGGATGTGAACTTCACTCAGTCCAGTTTTTGGAGTCTGGCTTTTGGTTTCTGGCCCGGCTTTTCATTGTCCTCAAGTGTCTCCCGACCACTTTGAAATCGCTTAAACCACTCGTAAACTTGAGTATGGGATAAGCATTCATCACCGTATGCTTTTTGAAGCATTCAATGCGTTTCAGTAAAACTTTTACCAAGTTTAGCACAAAGTCAATTGTAGCTCTCTGTTTGAAACTCATTTTCCGACTGTTCGTCAAAACACACTGTCACTTTTGGCACTATAATTCGGCTTCTAATGAAATAAATGTCATAAACAGTGGACACAACACTAAGGAATGTTGCCACTTTCGACAACAATAAGATACAACAGGTGGCGCCACTAGTTTCTTCTATTTTCGAAAAGTTTGGTTTCGTTTTGGACAGAGGATGTAGATTCTACACTTGGTCATTCTCACACTCAACTGCCTCATGGGTGCCTTCACAAAACTTACTTGCTTCCATCCCTAATTATTTAAGCTTTCCTGAATTTGCACTTCAGCATGTTAGTTGAACAAAGCTTTCTCTAGACACCTAACACCAAAACCATTTAGATGCAGTCCATCAGCATTATACCAATCCTTCTTTCCATCAAACACAGATCACAGATCCACAAATCCTACATCATTCCTTCTAGACAACCTTATTGATTCATTAGCTATCAATGTCCTCCTCAGTTCACCTCTATCATAATGTGGTAGGAGACTTACAATCTTCACCTTCTCGTTCTTTAGTTTTGCCTGTAATGACTCCTTTCATCCTCCCTCATGGAATACCTCTTGCCTCTGAAATCATTTGTGCTAACCAAGACAATCAGTTTCCTCAATTTTACCTTTTTTTTTAATCTGGATTGAGTGACTAATATTGTGAATTTTTGCACAAGGGAAACATGATTTTGTCACACTTTTATTAAGTACTCCCTTGATCACTGAGTCTCGTACTTGCAGATGATATGAAGCATGGAAGGGTTATTTGTAATAGTACTGATATGGTCACACTTCAGGAGAATTTAAATAAACTAGACAGATCAGCAAATAAGTGGGGATTAGTTTAATACTACTAAATGTAAGTTCTTGAAATCTGAGATTCACTGCTGGGAGGCTGCATATTTTATACATAGATCTATACTAGAGGAAGTGGAGGTAAAGGATCATGGGTGACAGTGATAAAAATTTGAAGTTTAGGGGACATAGCAAAGGTAGTGAAGGTAACGCAGAGGCTTGTTAAAGAAGGCGAGTCCTGACTTGCCATGATAAATAGAGATAAAAGAGTTGTGACTTCATTGCATAAAGCCCTGACCAGATCACATCTGGATTACTGCACTCAGGTCTAGTCACTGTGATTTGAAGAGGAAAAATTAACCTTGGAGTGGTAGTATGAGGATAGACCGAGAGCATGCAACCTAGAGTTTGGTGGATGGAAAACAAAAAGGGTAACATGATTGAGAAATTTAAACTGCTGAGAAGTGGTTACATGATTGACACTGGGGAGATTTTTCATAAGAAGGAACAAAAACAAGAGGCTATCTCCGTAATTTGGAAAAGGAGGTATGAGTAGGAGAGTGAGAAGAGTGTTTTTTTTTGTTTTTTTTTTGGTGCATGTGTGGAGAGTGATTGAACTATGGAATTCATTGCATGACAGAGTGATGAACATGCAGACTGAACAGGTTTAAAGAGTGGTAAGGTGGTTGCCAAAAAACAGATGGGCCTCTCATGATGAGTCTTGTAATTCCTTCTAGGTCCATAATAATAATAATAATATTGTGTGAAGTAAGACCAAGTCCAGAACTGGGCACTTCAAGTTTGCCATACTCACTAGAGTGAGTATGGGAATAATGGTGCATAGGATATTCACTAATTATAAGTCGCTATTACTGAATAAATGAATACTTGTTTTAAATGTAGAAACAAAGAGAAATAACAGAAAACATTATCAATATCTACTATCTACAACTTACTTCCCATCCAGGGGGACATGCACAGCTACCAGTAATATGATGACATGTTCCATTATTCTGACACAGACAAAACTGAGAGCAATTATGTCCATGCATTCCTTCAGGACATATTTCAGAACACCTGCCATATCCAAAATATTCAAAAAAAAGTACAAAATAATCTAAAAAATTGATATAATTACTAATAAGTTACATATATTTTCTGAAATTCAAAAAAATGAAAATTAGTATATCCTCTAAAGAAGGAATAATAGTCTCAAGCTGACATAAAAACCTGATGTTTTATATCAACATAAACAATCTGATGTTAAAAACCCATCAAGTACTATATCTATACTATGTGAAAATAACATAGTACATGATATTTTCACAAAATGACAAATCAGTCATTCAAGACATCATAATGAAAGAATTCTTCAAGATATAAATTACTGAGGAATTTATATCTATATTTGTTAGGATTATGAAGAAAATAGTTCTTTTTTGTTTTTCTTTCTAGGTTCTCCTAATTGGCAGATATTTATTCGCTGTAGGTTAAAACAGTGACATTTTTTTTTGGCATTCGCTCATAATGGCTTTTACAGAAGATTTCCTCTTATTAAAGAATCTGTGATATAAAGTGTGATCCTAGTGAAGTAACTATAACAAATGTTTAACAAAAATAGTTTGCTGTCTTTAATTGTTATATAGAATATGATGTCTTAAATGACATCAATATATTTTAATTTTAGTTGACATTCAGAATATGATGTTATATATAAGTAATATGATATAGAGATATGATATAGAGATGTTGCAAAAAAGAAAAACTATATCTCCCTCTCTTCTTCTCTCAGTTTTCTAGTTGTTTTGTGAGGATACAAGGAAGAATAATTAGTTTGGTGGAAGTTTATAGTAGTATATGTTATTATTACTGATACATCCATGGAGTAGACTCACTTCTGAAGGTCTGCTAACATTCCAAAAACTAAATATTAACCATCTTTTGACCAATACTTGTCGTATTTTGCATTGAACTTATTCATGCAGCACTTACAAATGACTTTGGCAATTTCATTTTCATCAATCCTATAACAATCAATCTTTATATAACTTATATGTCTCTATCATACCCAATTTCCTCCTATCAGCCAATTTCTGTAACCTGCAAATTTCCAATCTATCCTCATAAGGAGCATCCCATAAATCTGCCACCATCTTGGTCACTCACCTATGGATCCTTTCCACTTTCTGCATCTCCAGGTAACCAAATATGTACACAAAAATACAGATGGGACTGCATCAAGGCTTTATAAAGAGGTATGATGATCTCCTTATCTTTGCTTGTTAGTGCATTCTTCAATAACCAGGTGATCCTTTGAGATATTTTAGTCATTTTTGCAAATATGGTTTCTGAACTGTAATCCAGAGTCTACTAGCACCCCCAAATCCCTAGCCTCCATATTTTCTTACAATTCACTTCCATCAATGTAGTCTGCAGATGGTAATCTTTTCACTCCAAAATGCATAATCTTACACTTTGCCACATTAAACTGATGGCCATTCTTCTTTGCCCATATTGTTAGTCTATATAAATCATCCTACAAAACCTTCACACCATCCTTATGAATTATTGACCTGTCCAGTTTTACATAGTCAGCAAATAACTGAACATTTCCCCCTCAGATCATTTCCTATATTATTAATGTATAAGTTAAATAGCAGTGGCATGAGTACAGTGCCCTGTGGTGCACTGTTAGCCACATACCTTCTCCTAGACTCAACTCCATAAACTACTCTCTGATGTTTATCCATTAGTCATTCTTTTATCCACCTCATCAGTTTCATATCCAAACCCATCTGCTCCAATTTATATAATAGAGTTCTGTGCAGTATCCTGTCAATGCTTTTGCAGAGTCTAGAAGTATCATCATGTAGCCATTCTCCTTATCCAACTCAGCTGTTACTTTATTGAAAACATTGGATAAATGACTGATACACGATCTACCCTTCAAAAAGCCATTCTGCTTGCATACAGTATCCAATTCCTATCTACCAATTCCTGAATTTTGTCTTTAACCAACTTCTCCAATACCTTGACCACCACTCCCAAGATGCTGATATTGGTTGCAAATTTGCTAATTCTGTCTTGGAGCTTCCTTTATACAACAGAACTATTTTCTCCTCTTTCTACTCCCTTGGAATCTACCAGTGATTCCACTTAAACTAAACAATCTGGTCAAAGGCTACCAGTTGCCTAGCATATTCTCATAATATGCCCACTGATATCCCATCTAATCCTGTAACTGTATTCACATCAATGTTCTATACACCTCTGCCTCATCTAACTCTGTTTCAATAACAGGCCTTTTCACATCTGTTGCTGTAATATCTTCATCTGGATGATACACCTTTGCAAAGTGATCACTCAGTAATTCAACTATTTCATCTGCTTCAGTCATCTCCCTACCATTGGCATTGATCAAAATTCTTCTACCATAGTCATTCTTCCTTTTACTGATAGAATACTTTCAAATTACCTTTGACTCACTCAGCTAGTTTCCCCTCATACTCTGATTTTTTCTTCCTTATCACATTCTTCACCCTTCTTGTATATTCTTTATACTGCTCATGAGATTGTTGATCACCTTTTTTCTTTAAATGTCTTCCCAAGCCTTTCTTTTTTTAAGTAACTCCTGATTAATGATGTTACTCATCCTTTTATTTTATTCATACTTTGATACTTTATTTATTCTCCAGACTCTAGGTATGCACTCTGCTATTCCTTCATTCAAATATCCCTTGACCATTTCCCACATGCTACTAACATCCTTACCCTTCAGTTTGTCATCCATTGCCACCTCTCTAAGTAATCTCTTGAGTATATCATAATTACTAGCTCTATAATTTGCAAAACATCCATACATTTAGCCACATTTCATGTCAAAACTACATAATTGTGCTCACCTGTTCATGGCTTTATAGCCACCTTCATTATCAACACTAACAAGATCCAGTACTATCAATCCCCTAGTACCTTCCATCACATGCTGCCATAAGTAATTATTCCTTAGTAGTTACATAATTTGTAGCAATTAAGGAATAATTATAGAGTAGAGAGAGTGTCTTTATGGAACATGGCAGTCGTGTTGAGTTGTGCTGGAAACGTGTTTTTAAATTGAAGTATAGTGTGCCTTTTTGTCAGTTGTGCTTCGGTTGGATACAAGTATTCTTCAGTGGTGTTATTGTTTGGAATTCTGCTGTATATATATAGTGTTTTCGCTGCTGTTTGTTTCACTACTTCAGCGACTAAAGATGGCATCCAAGAAGAAATGTACGTCAGGGACTTGCAGAACTTCTCTATGAAAGTCTGGCTTTGCATTGGATTTTTTGCAGTGGATGCATTGCGGAAACTGTTATATGTATATGCCGAGGAACGTGAAGGATCTATGGACTGTTTGGCTAAATGAGAAGAATGAAAACGTCAACGTATGTGAGAAGTGTCGGGACAGGCTGGAGCGATTAGGCATGGAAGCAGATGTCAGGACCATAGCAGATGAACTTCAGCAGGAGTTCGGAAAAATGAAAAGTGATCTTCATCTTTTGCAAGAGGAATTGGAAGTGCTCAGTAAAGGGATTCTGGAAATTAAAACAGAGTTAAATGGGTTGAACAGAGAAATTAGGACTATGGAGATTACTCTAGTGGACATAACTAGAACAGAATTAAGTATGGGAGAGTCTTTGGTCATTGATGAAGAAATAAATAGTATGGGAGTGATTGGGAGTTAACAGAATGAAAACACAAAAGGTCTAGAAGAAACGAGATGTCGTGAGAGTGAGGGAGTAAGTAAGCATTGAGTAATGAAACTGGGAGAGTCATGCTGAATAGCGTAGAAAATGAGGCCATGAGTGATGCTTGTTTGGACTTGAATGAAGTTATGAGTAGTAAAATATATGGTGATTCTATGATTAAGGGTATGGAGAGCGGTATGCCTGAGGAGTGCTTGGCTGGTGGAACAATAGAGAGAGAGAGGCTTTGGCAATAAAGAGAGGGCATGATGCAGAAAAGATGATAGTTATGGTGGGTACAAATGACCTGAGTGGTAGTATAAATCGGGTAGCAAAATATGTAAGACCATTGCTAGATATCGTGAAGAAAAGTGTCAATGGGAGGACTGTGTGTGCGGCCTCATTTTTACAATTATGAGTTAAGGAGACGAGCGATGATAATGAATGATATGATTGCAAGAATGTGCAAAACAAGAGGTCTGGAATTTGTTGACGTCTGGAGTGTGTTTGAAGGCAAAAGACAGCTGTATGCAAGAGATTGGTTGCATCTGAACATGGAAGGTCATAAGCGATTGAAGAAGTTACTGTTATCTGAACAAGTTGAAGTAATTGAGCATGGAAACTAAAACTGAAAAGGTTAAGTGTAAGAGGGAGAAACTTAAGCAGTGATTGTATATTTGTTGATCCTTATTTACGGGATAAATTGCAGAATAGAATGGATAAAAATCGGAATGGACTATTGAAATTAGTAGAATGTATATCAGTTCTAAAGCTGGTACAAGAACTAAAGGGAATCTGCAATTTTTTGTATACTAATGCAAGAAGCATTCGAAATAAGAGAGAAGAATTTTTGTCGTTAGTCAGTGCAATCTCACTAAAAGTTGTAGCCATTAGTGAAACGTGGCTGTCAGCAGAAGATGTGGTTACTGGAATTGAATGTGATGGGTACAGTATTTTTAGGGAGGAGAGAAGATAGAACTGGGGGGAGGAGTACTGTTGATGATAGCTGATGAGTTGCAGCCAAAGAAAGTAGTATATCAAGATGATAGACATGTGAATAATAGTTCATTTGAGGCGGTCTAGTGTGAAATAGTGACCAATGCAACCAAATATACAATTGGTTGCTCCTATAGGCCAGGGGGTACAGCGGGTGATATTGAATTCATGCATCAGCAAATTAGTGCAATGAGTGCAGCGTTAGTGATTATCAAGGGGGATTTTAATTATGGTGATATCAATTGGAAGGAGGAAATATCACGTGGAAATGGAATTCATACATCTTCTACAAGATAATTACTTGAAACAGCACATAACTGAAGGGACACGTGGTGAGAGTATGTTGGACCTGGTCATTGGTTCAGAGGATTTATGCATAAGTAAAGTGACCTCGTTACCTCCAATTGGTGAGAGCGATCATGTGGTATTGACTTGGGAGGTTGCAAAATTTGTGGATTTCTCTCTTAAGAAGGGTATACGAAACTACAGGTTAGGCAATTATAACAAGCTTCGGAGTGAGCTTGCAGCTGTCCCATAGCAGAACATATTACAGGGGAAAGATGTTAGCAGTGCATGGGATAAAATCAGCGGGTATCTGAGGAAGGAAATATCAGATTGTGTCCCCATGGTCAGGAAGACAAACAAGGTGGGCATTAGATGGATGAGTAGTAGTATCAAGCTTGATCTGCAAAAAAAGAAAATGTTATGGAGAATTTACAAGGAGAAAAGCGATCACTACACCCATGAGCAGTACAAGGCTCAAGCTAAGCATAGTAAGAAAAGCTAAATCAGATTATGAGAAGACCTTAGCCAAGGAGATCAAGGGTAATCCCCAAGAGTTCTTCCTCTTGTGGCAAGTAAAAGGACGAATGACTTCGAAAGGATAACTTTAGTGGGTGCTGATGGTATCGAGGTGACAAATTAAGATGAAATAGTAGAGTTACCGAGTGATCACTTTTCAAAAGTCTATCATCCAAGTGAGGATATCTCTGTACCTTTAGCAATAACTAATGTGAGAATATAAGTTAAGAAATCAGAGGTACTTAGTATATTGCAAAATTTAAATGCAAACACTGCTGTAGGTTTAGATGGAATATCAGCTCAGGTGTTGTGTGAATGTGCAAAGGAATTGTCAGCGCCTCTTACTTGGTTATTTAACTTAAGTTTGAACTCTGGTATGGTCCCTAGGGAGTGGAAGGAAGGCAAAGTAGTTCCTTTGCATAAAGGTGGCTCTAAAACTATGGTAGTTAATTACAGACCAATCACCATCTCGGGAGTGGTGGTAAAAGTATTGGAAAAGTTGGTTAAAGACAAAATTCAAGAATGGGTGGATCAGAATATGATACTCTATAGGGGGCCAACATGGTTTTGTTAAAGGTCAATCCTGCCTTAGCAATTTATTAGCTTTTTATAATAGAATGACATCTGAGTTGGACAAAGGAAATGGCTACACAGTGGTACTTCTGGATTTTGCTAAGGCTTTTGACAGGATACCCCATGGAATACTGTTGTGCAAATTGGAGCAGATGGGGATGAATACTAAACTGATGATATGGATAGGAGAATGACTCAGGGAGAGATACCAGAAGGTGGTGTATGGAGGAGCAGAGTCCAAGATGAGGCAGTTGACAGTGGTGTGCCTCAGGGTTCTGTGCTTGGGCCATTGTTGTTTAATTTGTACATAAATGATACAGGAAATGGAGATATTCAGTTGTTTGCTGATGATGCAAAGTTGGGTAGCGCAATAAAAAATCAAGCTGATGTGTTTGCAGGATGATTTAAATAAGCTGGTAAAATGGGCAAAAGGAAATGGATGTCAGTTCAATGTGGAAAAGTGTAAAGTGATGCATTTTGGGATTAAAAGATTACCAGCTGTGTACTACATTGATGGAACAGTACTCCAAGAGATTGACGAGGCTATGGACTTAGGGGTGTTGGTAGATAGGGAGATGAAGTTCAGGGGATACATTGCTAAAGTGTCCAAGATTGCACATAGAATTACTTGGTTATTAAGGAACACACTAACATCCAGAGATAAAGAGGTTATTATTCCCCTTTATAAAGCGTTGATACTTCCACATTTGGATTACTGTGCTCAGGTGTGGTCAGCTGGATTCCTTGGAGATGAGGAGGTTGTGGAAAGGGTTCAGAGGAGAGTGACTAAGTTGGTGGGTGATGTAAAAAATGCTCCCTACATTGATAGATTGAGAGCTTGTGGATTGCAGAGGTTGGTTGATAGGCAGAGAAGATGGGATATGGTAGAAACATTTAAACTACTAAAAGGTTTTTTTATAAGATTGATGCAGGCAAAATGTTTCAGCTGTGTGATAGTGATGAAAGAACAAGAGGTCATCCCTGGAAATTAAGGAAAAGTGTGGTTAACAAGAGTGTGAGAACTAGGTTTTTCGCCTGGAGGATGGTGAATGAGTGGAATGCATTGCCTGATTCAGTTGCGAGTTCCTCATCTATAAATGAATTCAAGAACAGATATGATAGATATTGTTTTGTTAGTTGGGGTCTCCTGCGATGAGTCTACTGACTCCATGGAGCTACCCGTAATAATAATAATAAATTGCCATTTCCTTTCACCTGTGTGACTTTTCCTCCTTCTGATCTATGTCCCAATAGTTGAAGTCTCTCATAATAATTATCTATCCTCCATTCATTGAATTTATATGCTGATGAATATCATTCACATCATGTCGTGGCCTACAGCAGCAACCAACTATTATATTTTATCCTTTTAGCCTGTATCTTACACCAGATGGCTTCAAATGTACTACTTTCCATTTCACTGATCCCCTGTTGAATTTCTTATTTTTTTTTAATTGCAGTTCATCTACAATCATCAGTAATACCCCTCCCCATCTTGTTTGCTCTATCTCTCCTAAAAATACTATAGCTTTCACATTCTATACTGATAACTATATAATTTTTTGTTTGTCATGTCTCGCTAATACCACTAATTTTGGCCAAGAAGAGCAAACCAGTGCACAAAACTCTCTTTTTTATTCTGAATGTCTCTAGCATTAACGGAAGCAAAGATCAATTACTTCCTGAATGCACAACTCCTTACACTTTGTAATGACCATCCCATTCCAATTTGCTACCCCCATGAACTAAATCTAACTTTTTCCATTCATCCACCTGTTCATTTGTTCACTCATTCAGATAGCTCTAGTTTTCATTATATTCCCAATCTTCAACCAGTCAGCAAATTTATCACTCATCTTAATAGGCACACTCAACAATTTATTAAGTCCCCTTCCTAACACACCATTCCTAACACTGTCACATGAGAAGAAATCCTTAACCAATCTACATCTGTCAAAACAATCCCTGCACCACCCACTGCCATCCACCACACACCTATTGTGAGAGCTCACAATTGGAATCCCATCGTCTAGTTCTCATTTCCCTGCCAAGCCATTCAACAGCAACCTACCAAGTTTCCCACTATCACTTTCATTCAGATGCAGACCATTCTCAAAAAATTGCTCTCTTTTATACTGAATTCATCCTTTAAATTAATAAACACAAGATTCTTCTTTTTGCACATCCTTGCTGTCATGCTATTCATAATCATTACTCATCATCTCAGCTCTCTACTATCATACCTGGAAAATATAGGCAGTCTCTGGGTTATGGACAACCCGACTTGAAGAGTTCCATACTTATGAACGAGCTCCCAAGGCTCCCCATAAGGATAATTAATAATTCGGGAACTAGTTTCTTTCGTGCATAAACAAACCTGCACTTCGCCACATTATTAAAAGCAGCTCTTCCCGTTATTTGGAAGTCAAATTTAAGAGCATGGATCACATTTTCCATATCTGAAGATTGGTTCTTGAACTGTTTTATTCCTGCTGTGGAACGTTATTGTTCGTAAAAGAAAATTCCCTTTAAAATTCTGCTTTTGCTGGACAACGCTCCTGGACATCCAGCATCTTTAGATGACCTTCACCTTAATGTAAAGGTCGCATTTTTACCACTCAACACTACATAGTTACTACAGTCAACAGACCAGGGTCATTTCTGCATTTAAGGTTTATTACTTACGGTTTACATTCCCACAAGCAGTCAGATGATGATGTGATGGCCTTGAGAGAGCTGAAAGAATTATAACATCCATGATGCCATCAAAAACATTGCTGATTCTTAGGAGGGAGTGAAGCAATCAACAATTAAAGGGGTGTGGAACAAACTGTGCCCTCAATTCTGTGATAATTTTTTGTGGCTTCACAGAAGACCTGTGGTGGATAGTGGCAATACACTGCAATTGGACATCAATGAAAATGATGTCATTGATTTACTAGACTCCCATTCACAAGAATTAACCAGTGAAGACCTTATGGAAATAGAGAAGCAGCTGAAACACAAGAACACGAAGAATCAGAAGATCCAGAGCCAAGAAAGTTTAAGACAAAAGAATTAGTTGAAGCCTTTTATCTCATCGCTAAGCTTGAGGAGCAAGATCCTAACATTCAGCAGTTTACAAAGGTTTACCATGCAGTTAGTGAGAACATCAGCTGCTACAAGGTCATTTGTGATGAAAGAAAGAGAAAAGCTGTGCAAACAACCCTAGATACCTTTTTTCCAAGAAACCGACTTCAATGGTAAGCTCCCCTCCTCCAGAAACAGAATCAAATCCGGATTCTCCAGCACCAGGTCTAACCGCTCTATCATCATTCCATTATCTGATTAATGTTAGCCTACATTCTTGCCTCAGAAATGTCCCTTCCAGTAAGCAAGACATTGATGCAACCTTTAATATTCTTTTTTGAAATTTCTCCTATCAAAACCTTTTGAATGAGTTTGTTTTTATGTTCTGTTTGTTTGAATTAAAAGAAAGAGCACAAGAGTTTCTGTAACTTATTATTACAGTATTATGCTGTATTATTATTGCCACATACGAGCCATTATAGTATTGTTATTATTACCGCATGCTCGCTGTTCATCAGGGTTCCGATTACATACAAATCAGACTTAAAGACATTCTCAGGAACATATCTCGTTCGTAACCCGGGAACTGCCTGTATACTTATAGCTCTATCCCTAACACTTATATACACTTCACAGCTTATAATAACATTCTCACATTCTGTGCAGCGCATATCTGCTACCCTGCAAATCATTCATTCCAACCATTACAGTCAAATTTATCTGCACTTCTTTCCATTTCCACAGCCTCAGTCACTACTAATTGTACAAACTTTCATTCTACTCAGTCACTCTACTTCTCAAACAAACTTTCAGGACATGTTCAGCTTTATATCCTTTACAATCAAATCCCCAAATGACACTAGTCTCTCTCTCTCACTTTTTCTCTTCTGCTATTCTACATTCTAAATCACTGCTACAATTAGTCACCTTAAAATTCTCATCTGCTGGCACTTTTCCTCTGCCAACAGTCACTCTCTCCTAACTGATGTACCCCATTCTACTCCCACATTAATTCACTCCTCTGGTATCTTTTTCAAGTAATATGGAGCCTGAGTCTTGTCTAGAGCTAGTGAAGTATCTCTTACATCAAATAAGACTAGAACACCAGGTTCAATGTATTATATTGAACTTATATTATACTTCAAGCACTTTTGCTGGATGAGGATAACTCAGGTAGAAGAGAATGAGGAAACTAATACTTGACTGTCTCAGCATGCCCCTGATTCCATGAGACGAGATGAGAGTTGATCATGCAAACAGTATTAAAAACAGGCAGTGTATCTGTAACTGCAATTAACATAGTGCACTGATGCAGACTATCAAATGATACAGATACACTATCTTTGGTTTCTTTCTATTATCTCTCTGAACTTACTGTCACATTCTATTCTTGCAAGGATATCCTCTTCAGTTAACTATATGTCACTAATGCATGCTATTTTCAGCCTGTTTGCTTATGCTGATTCCAAAAGCATTAGGAATAAGGGAAGCAGTTTTGGTATTAGAATAAGCAAACAGGCTGAAAATAACATGATCAATCAATGATATCTAATTAACTGAAGAGAACAATTTTGCGAGAATAGAATGTGGCAGGTGAAAAAAGAAAAAGAAAGAGAGACTGGGAAGGGAGGATTGTGGAATACAGATAACAGTATGGGTCTTACAGAACTTGAATTATCTGCAAATAGATAGCTAATCTTATCAGGCACAATCATCATGGACAATTTGAATTATACAAACAGGCTAGAAGCAAGAGAGAAAAAAATAATTGGGGGGAGAGAGAGAGAGAGAGTATCTGAAGGTTGCATCTTGAGAGTAGAGATAAAGCAAGAGCAACATGAAATTAAAATATTGTAGAAGGAATACTGAAACAAGCATAATGAACAGATCAAGAAGCAGTATAAAGCACCACCAGCTAGTACTGTAATAGTGATGATTATGAAGGCAAAGTCAGATTGACAATGAAAGGAAATCTCCAAGTTCTTTCATCATGTGGTAAGGAAAAGAAATACTGATCCCAAAAAAATAATTTAGTGAATACAGATGGTAGGAAAGCAATTACAGCCAGGGCCACCACCCCTTGTAGTAGCATATTTTGCCACCCCTTCTCCCTTATTTTTTGTATAGTTTATGCCAATTTTGTCATCCCCAAAAAACTTCCACCCCGTGCAAATGCACGTCTTGCACCATCAGTAGAGCTGGCCCTGTATACAGCAGACTAATTTGAGCAATCACTTAGCTAGGATATTCTAGACAAAGCAACATGACTCTGGATGCTGTGAAGACACCATATGAATCAAGAAGGCAAAATACTTTCCAATTATACACCAATCTGTATAACTGCATTTGTAGTCAAGGTATTGGAGAGATTGGTTAGGAATAGAATACAAGATTGATGGACATAGCATTCTTTATGATGGTCAGCATGGATTTGTAAAAGGTAGGTTTTGTTTTAGCAATTTACTTGCATTTTATGACAAGGTAATGAGCGTGTTAGATAAGAGAGAATCACACACAGTGATATTCTTGAACTTTGCAAAAGTGTTTGATAATTATCACATGATAAGTTGATGTATACAAGCTGCAAATGATGGGAATAGATAGTATATTAAATTGGAGATTGGCTCCCTAAACGATACTAGCTGTGCACGATGAAGCAAGTTGTGCACGATGAAGCAGTGTTTCAAAAAAGAAGGGTAACCAGTGGCATGCCCCAAGGTTCTGTTCTTGGGCACATGATGAAAGAAAGTTTAACTTGTTTGTAAATGATATATCATGTAGACTTACCAGGGACTCTTAGTTGTTTGCTGATGATGAGAAGTCATCAACATCATCAAATTCCTGCCATGTACCCTCAAGGGATGTACAGGATATGATAGTACTACATGAAAAAAATTACATTACTAACTTCCTATCTACAATTTTCCTCCATATCAGTCTGTTACTTGTCAAGACTACAACATTATCAGATCTAATATTTCTATCGTCTAAGGCACTTTGTACCGTATCAATCCACCTATATCTTGGTCTTCCTCTGGGTCGTTTTGCTGCCAAACTGGCAGAGAACACTTGTCTTGCTAATCTTTCTTCGCCCATTCTGTTTAAGTGACCATACCACCCGAGATTAGCTCTGCTAACGCATTCCTGGATGTTGACAATGTCAAGTTCTTTCCTAATATCCTCGTTTTTAATATGATATTGCCATTGATGCCATCTGTTCAAACCTATAATCTTTCTCAGGATTCTCATATCTGCGGTCTCTAGTCTTTGGTCAAGTGTTTTACTTCTGACCCAACTCTCAGATCCATAAGTTAAAACTGGTTTGAACACTGTCTTGTATACAGCTAATTTAGTGTTCCGGCAAATTTCTCTCTTATTCCATATGAATTTATTCAATTGACTTCCCATCATACCAGCTTTGCTGATTCTGTTGTCTATTTTTATATTTAATTTACCATCTTCACTAAAAATCTTGCCAAAGTAGTTGAAATGTTTTACTTGTTCCACAGGTTCTCCATTCACAACACAGTTGACATTTTCAATGATTCTGCCTATTTTCATTGTCTTTGTCTTTTTATTGCTGACCTTCATACCATATCTATTACAACAGTTATTCAATTTAGTCAGAGAATCTTGCAGACTTGTAGTGGATTTATTTAGATGTATAACATCATCCACATAAAGCAAAGAGCTGACATTAACATCTCCAATTTTGATATCATGTTTAATACCACTTTCCTTCATAATGTGATCCATATAGATAATGAATAACAGAGGAGATAATGTACATCCTTGTTTCACACCAGATTTAACATTAAACAATCTTCCTGTACTTCCTTCAAATCTAACTGCTGACTTACAACTCAAATAAAGACTAAGTATTGCTTGATATAATGCCCCATTGACACCATATAACTGTAGCATATTGAATAGCTTCTCTCTTGGCACCTTGTCATATGCCTTTTCCAAATCAACAAAACTTAAATACAGATCTTTGTTATATTCCCATGCTTTCTCGACTATTTGTCGTAAAGTGAATATCTGATCCTGACAGCCTCTATTTGGCCTGAATCCAGCTTATTCTTCACCAAGCTTTTCTTCCACAATTCTTCTCAACCGTTTCTCAAGTATACTTGCATAGATCTTGCTAGGAACACTCAGTAGGGAAATACCTCTGTAATTCTCACATTCAGTTTTATTTCCCTTTTTATATATGGGTACTATGAGAGCTCTACTCCAATCATCGGGAATTCGTGCCTCTGTCCAGGCTTTCTGAACTATGCAGTGTAGCCACTATAAGACTCTTATACCACCATACTTCAGCATTTCTGGTCGAATATCATCTACTCCTGCTGCCTTTCCACATTTCAAGCCTTTGATGGCTTTTCCTACTTCAAGTATGGATATGTATTCCTGACTGCATGCTTGGTCAGTGTTTTTTACCACTGTGCTGTCATCACTGCTTGTTTTATTTAGCAGTTTTTCAAAGTAATTACTCCATATTTAAAGGATATCTTTTTCTCCCGTTTTCATGTCACCTTTATCATTTCTAACTCCTTTTACAGCACCATTCCTAAGCTTCTTCAACAACCTCCAGAAAATTTTACCACCTTCTTGATATTTATTTTCTATAGTCTTGCCAAAGTCCTCTCATGACTTTTGTTTAGCTAGTTTTACACAGTGTTTAGCATTCTTGCATTTGTCCCTGTATTCTCTAAGAGCACAAGCTAACTTATTTGCCAGGAACTTTTGATATGCTTTCTTCTTTTCCTTCACTGCCTCTTTAACTTCCTGTGTCCACAATGGAGTTCTAATTTTTCTATCCTTGCAGACAACTTCACCACATGCCTCTCTAGCTGAATCAATCAGGGCTTTCTTCAAGGCTTGCCACTGAATCTCCAAGGTTTGATTCCTGTTCTCAAACTCTTTCATTTTTTCTTCAATAATCTTTGAGTATTTTAGTCTACAGTTCACATCTGAGAGCTGCTCAACTTTTATTCGCTTTAAAACTTTCTTACATGTTATTCTTTTCAATATGAAATTCAATTTTATCCTGCTCAAGACTAAATAGTGATCACTTCCAATTTCAAATCCTCTGTACACTCTGGTGTCCTGCACCAGGGAGAAAACATCACTATCAACAATAACATAGTCAATGAGACTTTTCTTATTCCTTGCCTCTTCTCTCCATGTGAATTTGTGCACATATTTATGTTGGAACATGGTGTTAGTAATAACCAGTCCATGTCCTGAGCAGAAATCCAACAGATATTTGCCATTATTATTAGCTTTGCTCTTTTCTCCAAATTTTCCCAAAATATTTTTGTATGTCTCACAATCATTTCCTACTCTGTATTTAGATCACCAACAAGGACCAACTTTTAATTTTTCATTGTGTCAGTTGCTTTCTCTGAAGCTTCAAAAAATTCTTCCACTTATACCTTAGTAGAACCTTCTGTGGGACCATAGACACAAATACGTCTCATTTTTCCAGTTCCCCATTCTGATATTTGCTCACATCACTCTACTTGAGACTGACTATCATTCAAGAAGATTAGCCTCGTATTTTGTGTTGAATACTATGGCTACTCCTTCTTTTCCTTGATTGTCATTGCCTGAATATAACATTTTGTATTTATTGCTCAGAAAGATCACCAGTTTTTGTCTTTTTTTTGTTTCAGTCATCCCTATTATGTCGATCTGATACTTATCTAATTCCTCAGCTAGCTCCATTTCTTTGCCATTCAGGCTTCTTATGTTGATAGTACCGATCTTTAACTCTGGTGATGTTGAGTTGGGGTGTAACACTGCTGATAATAAATTCCCCGAAAGAAGATTTAAATAGACTTTTGACTTGGACAAAAGAATGGGAGTGTAATTTTAATATTAATAAGTGCAAGGTGTTGCATTTTGGAATGCAGAAACATAATGCTGTGCATTATACTGATGGTGCTGTACTACAGGAAGTGGATGAGATTAGAGATTTGGGAGTGATGCTTGACAGCTAACTGAAGTTTAGAGGGCATATAGCAAGTGTTGCAAAGACTACACATTTCAGTGTTGCTATGATACATAGTACTCTAACATGTAGGGATAAGGAGGTGATTTGCCACTGTATAAAACACTGGTCAGACCACACTTGAACTATTGTGCTCAGATCCGGTCATCTGGTTTTCAATGTGATGTGGAAACATTGGAGAGGGTCCAGAGATGAGTGACTCAGACAATATCAGGACTCTGGAATGCTGGCTATGGACAGAAGGTGAAGAATTGTGGGATTGCAGAGTTTGGTGGATAGGATGAAAAGAGGTGATATTATTATTATTATTATTATGTGACACTTCCAGGGAGTCCAAAGATTCACTGAGGGAGAGTGTGCCAACAGCATCGAATGACTGAATCCCTTCCAACTACTAACCACGCTCAAACTTGCTTAACTTTTTACGTGAGCCATTATTAGCAGAGGCTCTACCAATCGACCAACCTTTGCTGGACAATGATAGAGATGTTTAAGGTAGTGAGAGGATTTTACTGGATTAATTGAGGGATTATAAAAGAGTAGAAGGCTAGAGGGGAAGAAACATATGCTATCCCTGAAAGTTGTATAAGAGTGTGGCGAAGAAGGGTGTGAGGAGTATATTTTTTGCATGGAGAATTGTCAGTGAAGGGAATGCATTACCAGAATAACTGGTAATTAGTTTACGGAATTAACAACGCATATAAAGTATATTAATTAAAGGTAACTTTAATAAATAACTTCTATATTTCGGCAACATCACGTTGCCATCTTCAGGAACATAAAGATATGGTATGTGCATGCAAGCACTAACTAAAGCAAATGAGGAAGAAAGCAAGAAACTAATATTGTTCCTAAAGTCCTAATGGTGCCCTCTGGTGGGCTAATTTGGTTGACTTGGCAGTTGGGCTGAAGTTCTCAAAATGTAAGTCTCCCAAATTTGGGGTAGTTTCATGCATCCAAATTTGTTGAGGTTAGGAACATTTTTTAGAGCTGCTGAAGATTCCTTGAATAATCTCTCGCTAAAGTCACTAATAAACTAAAACCTTATAACTCTAGACCTCTCCCCCCGATTATATGGACTCCCAAAAATACATAAACAAAATGTGCCATTACGTCCCATAGTGGATGGCATTGATTCCCCCACATATAAATTAGCCAAACATTTAGCCAAAACGCTCTCACACTATACTGGCAACACACCATCACACATAAAAAACTCAGCCCACTTTAAAGCCAGTGTAGAAAACCTCTCACTCCAACACATTGACATAATGTGTCAGTTTTGACATCTCCTCCCTATTCACTAATGTCCCACTCAAAGAAACCCTAGATCTCATCCAAGCCAAGTTTCCTCCCGATATCTCAGGCCTATTTCAGTTCACAATGAACTCAGGCTATTTCGTTTGGCAAGGAAAGTTCTACAAACAGATAGAGGGGACAGCCATGGGTTCACCACTTTCCCCACCCATGGCCAATTTCTTTATTGAGACCTTTGAAGAGAAAGCCTTAAACTCCGCCACACAAAAACCCACTATTTGGCTTCGTTACGTGGATGATGTGTTTGCTATTTGGCCACATGGCTCAGACTCACTCCGCTCCTTCCTAACACACTTAAACAACCAACAACCCAGAGTCCACTTCACCTTAGAAAAAGAGGAAAACAACACCCTCCCCTTCCTAGACACGTTAATCACACGCCAGCTTGATGGATCTTTGGTTTTCTCTGTTTACAGAAAACCCACCCATACTGGCAGATACATTCACCAGCAATCCCCCTCCCCCCCCTCACAACAATATGGGGTTATAAAAACACTATATAATAGGGCAAAATTAATCTGCTCAGATGACAAGGCCCTAACTACTGAACTAAACCACATCCACAACACTTTCTTAGCCAATGGCTATAACCCCAAAAAAATCCAAAAAATACTTAAACCAATAAACCACAACCCCCCTCTCCCCCTCCACAATAAAGATTACACCAAATCTATCACCATCCCCTACATCCAGGGCACCTCTGAGAAAATAACCAATATCCTCAGAAAATATGACCTTACTTCCTGTTACAGACCATATAAAAAGTTGGCATCCCTTATCCGCTCTACCAAAGACCAACCACTTCCCCTAGACCTACCTGATGTATACCAGGTCCCTTGCAGCTGCAAATTGTCCTACTTTGGCCAAACAGGCAGAACAACAAATATCAGGATTTCAGAACACAAAGACTACATCCGGTTCCACCAGTACAGCTGCTCTGGGCTGGCAGACCATGCCTTAGATACTCACCATAGAATTCGTTGGAAGAAAACAAAAATAATACACCGCAGCAAGTTTAAATACGAGAGATTATTCAAGGAATCTTCAGCAGCTCTAAAAAACGTTCCTAACCTCAACAAATTTGGGTGCATGAAACTACCCCAAATTTGGGAGACTTACATTTTGAGAACTTCAGCCCAACTGCCAAGTCAACCAAATTAGCCCACCAGAGGGCACCATTAGGACTTTAGGAACAATATTAGTTTCTTGCTTTCTTCCTCATTTGCTTTTGTTAGTGCCTGCGTGCACATACCATATCTTTATGTTCCTGAAGATGGCAAAGTGATGTTGCCGAAATATAGAAGTTATTTATTAAAGTTACCTTTAATTAATATACTTTATATGCATTGTTAATTCCGTAAACTATTACCAGTTATGTATGACCAACGTATAAGCCTTGCTACTAGAAGCATTACCAGAATATGTTGTTAATGTAGGGAGTGTTAAGGATTTTAAGATTCAATATGATAGATTTGTTGTCAGTTGAATGAACCTCCCATGATGTCTGCTGACTTCATGGAGGAAGAAGTAAAAGAGGTAGAAGCATTAACAAAGTTATTTATTGAAAACGATTAAAAGAGCTTGATGCAAATCATTTCCTATGAAATGCAGCAGTTATCATGAATCAAGAAGAGTATAACAGAAAAATGTAAGACCTCCTATCTGATGGTTCCATGTATCAAATTATACATCAAGACTCCATGATGTCTCAAAGGAAAAAATTCCAAAAATTACTGAAAAAAGTGACATCATGGCCCAAAGAAATCATCAGGAAAATAAAACCAATTCATGTTAAACCACCACGTATTTATGGATTACCAAAAATCCACAAAAATAATATCCCCCTATGTCCCATATTTGATAGTATAGATAGTCCCACATGTAAACTGGCCCAGCATTTAGACAAGTAGCTTGTCACCCCCCCCCCTGCAACTCTACTTTTGTAAAAAATTCAGTCCATTTCAAAACACTGGTTAAAAATCTTATCTAAAAAATTCAGACATAATGGTTTTGATGTCACCTCTTTATTTACCAATGTACCACTTATAGACACTCTTGATTTAATCAAGTCTAATTTTCCCCCTGATATTTTTGAATTATTTCAATTCACTATGAATGCAGGTTAATTTGCATGGGGAGGAAAATTCTACAAACAGATTAATGGTACTGCTATGGGTTCTCTCCCCTCACTCCATTAGCAAATTTTTACATGGAACACTTTGAAAATAAAGTACTTACCACGGCTACATACAAGCCACAAGTGTAGTTACGCTATGTAGATGTGTTTGCCATCTGGCCCCATGGACAAGACACTTTGGATGCATTTGTCACCTACCTAAACAGCCAACATCCATTTCACAGTAGAAAAAAGAATCAAATAACTGTTTACCATTTCTTGACACACTAGTTACCTGCCTTTCAGATGGATCACTATCTCTTTCCATTTATAGAAAGCCTACACACACAGGAAGATACCTACATAAACAATCACATCATCATCCAGTCCAACAGTATAGCATTTTAAAAACACTTACACACAGAGCCAGAGCCATTTGTTCTAACGATACAGCTCTGACCACAGAACTCAAATATCTGCACCATACATTCTTAGCCAACGGCTATAATCCCTACAAAATAGATAAAATACTACATATGCCCATTACTCTGCCCCCCCCCCCCCCAATACACAAGAACACAACATGACCATTTCTATTCCCTATGTTAGAGGTACATCAGAAAAGATAGTCAAAGTATTGATGAAACCTGGCCTTCACACCACTTTCAAACCTCATGTCAAACTAGCAACTCTGATCTGCTCGCCTAAGGATAAACGTCATCCTTTAGCACACCCAGGAGTGTATGAAATTCCCTGTGACTTGGCCTATTATGGGCAAACAGGAAGATCAGTTAACATCTGCCTGGAAGAACATGAAAAATACACAGTGGTCAGCCAGTCCCAACTTGCCATAGTAATAGTAGCAAGTTGGGACTGGCTGACCACTTTGGACACTCCTTCACACAGGATTAGATGGAGGAAAATGAATGTGCTATTTAGGAGTCGTTACATATCTGAAAGATTATTTTTTGAGTCAGCAATGGCTTTGAAGAATCTCCCAACCTTAACAAATATGGTTACATTAATTTGCCAAAAATTTGGGAGACTGTCATCCTTAGAGAAACTCCTGCATAGCTGTTTTTTTTTTTTTTTAATCATGTTTCACTGGTTATTGGAATCAGTGAAACATGGTTGATGGAATATGACATACTAACAGGAATAGAAATAGAAGGGTATAATGTATTTTAGCAAGATATAAATGGCAAATATGGTGGTGGAGTATTGTTTAAAGATAAGTGATCCTCTCAGAATAGAGGATTTAAGGGGAAATGGAACTAATGGGTTTGAGAATATATGGTATGAGGTGGAAGAAGACAGACGATGATATTTAGTGGGATGTTGCTAAAGTCTAATGATACAGAGTTTGAGAAGCAGGAAAAGTTTAGGAGGTTGAGTCTAGTGCAAAGCAAGTAGTGCTGGAAAGTGCAAAATAAGTGATCATTATGGGAAATTTTAACTATTGCAGCATAAACTGGGAAGAGGAAACAGCATGTAGTAGTAAGGGAATGGAATTTTGGGAATTCTCAAGGGACAAATACCTCAGGCAACATATAGTAGAAAAAACAACAAGCTCAAGAGTTTCAGATTTGATCTCGGCATCATAGGATCTTGGCATCACACTTGATTGTAACTGAAATGTCATCTGTGTCCCCAAATGGAGAGAGTGACCATGTGGTCTTGACTTGGGGAGATGAGTAGATGTAGAAGTGTCAAGAAGAAAGGAATTTATGTGGAATTATAAGCTTAGTAGGTGATCAGCTTGAGGCAGTTCCATGGTCTGAAGAATTGGAAGGATGAGATGTTACCAGTGCACTGGAACTAGTGAAGAAATATTTATTAGCAGCAATGCCAAGTTGATGGTAAGGATTTGTCACCCTTCTTAGGTAGTACATGGACTCATTTCTATGTGGCCAGATAGATACTAGTAGAATATAAAAGCATAACAAGGCAACAATCTAGCACAAACATCCTAAAGATGTTTGTACTAGAGTTGATTCTCAGACTAGGAGATTTTTTTTTTCTGCATGTGTATTAGACACACACAACTACAAAGAATGTAGTTATGTGTGTCTAATTTGGATAAAATTCTTCTCGTTTATTTTTGATGGAAGATCAAAGGGCACGTTATGAGGTGAGTATCTGGAATGGTTGAGGGATATTTACCAGGATTGACCATACAGGAATTAGATAAAAAAAATTTTTAAAAAGTAAGAAGCTAGAAGAATGGCTTTCTATGTGTGGATGATGGTGCTACAGGATCATTCAAGTATAACAGGGGTGGAAGCTATATTGGACAGAAGTTACAGCTAATGGCTTCCACAAGAGACCAGAAGACATGACTGCTATTAGGACAGGATGCAAGTTCTTCGTTTTAGCTCTTTTAAAATCCCTTTTAGATGATTTGATAGTTTTTTTGAAGTTATTCCACACTTTCGTATAAGCAGTAAGGGAAGATGAAGTTTTAAACGAGAGTTACTTATGATATGCTTGATTCTCCATACAGTCTTGGTGTGCATTTGGAGAGCTGAGACTTGTTCAGCAGCCAGGAATAGGAATATAAAGTGGAATAGGGAATAAATACTTCTCTAATGAGGTATATTTCAGTGCCACATTTAGTACATATTCGATTGGGAGGTTTAAAACCGTATCCTAACCAAAGGAATGAGGCATAGATGTTGTGAAGATCATTCACCTTGGTGTTTACATAGTGTCATACAACACACAGGTAGAGTGGGTGGGTGGGTGGATGTATATTGCTTGTGAGGAAAAGGGGGGAGAGATGCACTAGGTTATGGACTGAATTATCTAAATTACAAATAACATTCCCAAAGTACTTAAAAGGGTTTCCATTATGGAAGAGATCCATAGTCTTTGGAGCAAGGCTGGGATTATCTGGTATTCGAGTAGGTATGTCAACAATTTGTGTAAGGTCACTAGTGATAGCAAATGCCTCCAGCATCTCTATCTGCCTGATCCGTTAATTTGGAAAAGGAAAGCTAGCTATTGTTGTTACCATTAAAATCCCTGAGGAAGAAGATGGTGATATTATAAAAGTTAACAAAGGGAACTCAAAAAGTTTGAAAAACAGTTGGTGGAATTAGCAGAATGACAGGTACAGTAAAATGAATTTGGCAGAATGGGGTAGAGAGATTCTCAGCCAAAGAAGATCAAAATTAGAAGATTCTAAGTTGGATATTCTTTGGCACAATATATCAAACCAGGCATATGTGCACAGATGTCACCTTTGAGCAGAAATTAGTTAAAGAGTAATCGCAAAAGTTGAGATGAGCTGTTCTTGAGGAAGTTGCAATTTGGATTTCTGATAGGTAAAGCAGGTGAGGTTTACAGACTAGAGATAGAAATGGACATTACTGAGGGTGAAACTGAGACTGCACATGTTTGTAAAATGGATCTCAAAGGTTCCCTGAGGTTTGTTATTGACTGCATGGAACAAGCATGCCTCATAAAGGAGAAAGGTGACCTGCAGGCACATGAACGGTATAAAGCCCAAGCCAGAAGGGTAACAAGTGTGGTAAGAAAAGCAAAAGTGGATTATGTAAGAACATTTGCCATGCAGGCTAAAGAGAATCCCAAACAGTTTTTTCAATATGTTGCAAGTAAAAGAAAAAATGTATATGGCAGAGTGATTTTAAAGAATGCCGATAGTAGGGAGGTAACCGAATCGGTTGATATAGAATTAGTGAGTGAGCACTTTGCAAGAGTATATCATCTAGGTGGTGACACTGCAGAAATGGAAGAAACAACAGCTTATACGGGAATTGTGGTGAATGAAGTGGAGGTGAATAGTCTATTACAAAACCTCAATGTCAATTCATCTGCGGGATTGGATGTACCAACTCGTGTCGTATGAGTTGGTACATCAAGAAGTGGCTAAAGAATTGTCAGTGCCTTTGACACGTTTTCTTTAATTTGAGTCTTGGGTCTGGGTTAGTCCCAATGGGGTGGAAAGAGGGGAAAATAGTTCCACTGCATAAAGGAGGTTCCAAGACTGCTGTTGAAAATTACCGGCCGATCAGCATATCAGGAATTGTTGTCAAGGTCTTGGAGAAAATAGTCAAGAGGAAAATACAAGATTGGATAGATGAAAATGGGATACTGTAAGGGGGGTACAGCATGGTTTTGTGAAGGGTAGATCATGCCTTAGTAACTTGCTCACATTCTATAACACAGTGAGGGCTGAACTGGATAAGGGTAATGGGTTTACAGTGATTCTACTGGACCTTGCTAAACTCTTTGATAGGATACCACATGAAATTCTAATCAGTAAACTGCAGCATATGAAAATGGATATAGGGTTGGTGAGATGGATAGGACGGTGGTTGATGGAGAGATATAAGAGAGTGGTTTATTCAGGAGTAGAGTCCAAAAGACGGCCTGTGACTAGTGGAGGGACACAGGGTTCTGTTCTTGGACCACTACTGTTTAATTTGTTCATTAATGATATAGGAAAGGATCTGAGAGGAACTGTGCATCTGTTTGCAGATGATGCAAAGTTGGGTAGAGCAATAGTGAATGCTCAGGATGTTAAAATTTTGCAGGATGATTTGGATAGTTTGGAGGACTGGGCTAAGGAGATTGGATGTAAATTTAATGTGGAAAAATATAAGGTTTTGCATTTTGGGGTGAAAAGATTAGCAGCAGTATATCACATTGGTGGAACTGTACTCCAGAAGATTGACGAGGCCAGGGATTTGGGAGTGTTGGTGGATAGGGAGTTGAGGTTTAGGGGGCATATTGCAAAAATTGCAAAATCAGCTCATCAAATCACTTTGTTGCTGAAAAACACTTTAACGAGCAGAGACAAACAACAGGTTATTGTTCCTCTGTATCGAGCCTTGATAAGATCCCATGTAGACTACTGTGCCCAGATATGGGCACTAGGGTTTCTTCTTGATGGGGAGGAGGTGGAGAGGGTTCAGAGGCGAGTGCCCAAGATCATAGCAGGTCTATGGAATGAACCTTATGAGAACAGGTTGAAGATTTGTGGGTTGCAGAAATTGGTTGATAGGCGGAAAAGGGGTGATATGATTGTGACATTCAAATTACTGAAGGATTTCTATAAGATTAATTCAGAAGATAGTTTTGAGAATAGGACTGGTAGTGGGAGGACTAGGGGCCATCCATGAAAGCTTGGTAAGAGTGTGTTGCCAAGGGTGCTAGAGCTAGGTTTTTTTACTTGGAGAGTGGTATGTGAGTGGAATAAGCTGCCAGAGTCTGTTGTGGGTGCCATGACTGTAAATGAGTTCAAGGTAAAGTATGATAGATACTGTGTGAATATTGAATAGTTGTTCTTGATATGATGTTGGGCCTCTCTCGATGAGTCTGAGGACTCCTTGGAGCTGCCCGTAATAATAATAATAATAAATACTTCTGGGACATGCTTGATTTTCACACAGTATTCTCTGTTTATAATCAATGGTCCATGCATTATCACCATTCTGATGTTTTTCCTCCAGCTGACAATGTAGTTGATGACCTTGTTACCTCTGAACAAAGATAAGATCCAAATGGGCTCATACACATGATGAAGATGGAGTGTCTTTGAGTTTACTATTTACAGCAGCTATAAATTTGAATCTGTTCATTAGCTTGTTGAAGGCTGATTTAATCAGGTGAGGAAATTCATTCGATCATTATGTGTGCATGCGTGTCTGAATTGGCACCTGACAGTTTTTTGGGGTTAAAATTGCAAACCTGTCGATGTTATTTTTTAGTGTTGTGTCTATTTCCAGGAAATTGAGTATGATGGCATTATATTTTTTATTCTCTGCTTCAACAAAGTTGTGTGCACTGTTGTCACGAAAAGGTTATTACAGAATTTACTAGTGTTGTCATCAGTACTTACATTGTCATCTAAGCGTTTGGTCTGAATCACTCTGAACTTGCTTTCCATTGAATAAATTTTGCTAGAGAAAGTCTATTCTAGAGTGACGAGGTTCAAGATCATCAATGTACTTTCTGAGGTTGAAAAATTGTTCAATGGAGGAGATATACAGAGAACAGAAAAATGGTAGTTGCAATAAGCCAGAAGATTGTGTGCTGATTTAATGATCTTTGCACTGGCAACAGAAATCACACATAAAACTCTTGTTTCTCTGATGTCAAGTCTTCAGTTATTGCACTTCATATGGTGATCAGTTTGATTACTAATTGACAGTTTGTCAGTGATAGTATTAACAAAAGTGCTGGGTTTTGTTGCTGCCATTTTTGCCATGTGCAGTAGGCATAGTTGGTTCTCAGTGCATTGCATGCAAGTGTTTGCTCACAGCTGATGATAATAATAATAATAATATTATTATTGGTATCCCTCCAATAGAATGGAAAAAAGCAATTGTGATTCCTATCTTTAAAAAAGGTAACAGAAATGACCCTAAAAACTATAGAGGTATCAGTATACTAAATTCCTGTTACAAAATATATAGCAGAATCTTAAATAGCAAACTAATGAAATATTCCGAAAACTTTATTTTAGAAGTACAGAATGGATTTAGAAAAGGACGATCATGTATAGACCTGGCCTTTGCCTAAAATTAATAATAGAGAAAAGAAGAGAATACAATTTAGAAACACACATTGCATTTATTGACTTTGAAAAAGCATTTGACAAAGTTAAAAGAAACATATTATTTAACATATTAAAAGAAAGATAAATACCAAATAATATCCTAAAAGCTATCACAAGTATATATGAAAATAATCAAATACAAATAAGATTAAATCGCAAGCTATCATATACGAGAGAGATAAACCAAGGGGTTCGACAGGGATGTCCCCTCTCAGCAACTCCTTTTAATATCTACTTAAATGAAATAATAATAAAATGGAATAAAAATTTACATCAAGGAATTAAACTTTCTCCTACAGTAAACTTAAACACTCTCCTCTTTGCCAATGACCAAATAACAATTAAAAATTCTGAAGATAAACTACAGAAAGCTATTTTAGATCTAAATGAAATATCCAAAGATTATCGTATGATAATATCAACCGAAAAATCAAAAACTGTGGCCTTTAAAGGACAAGATCCAGCAAGAACTAAAATAGTAATAGATAGCAAGATCTTAGAACAGGTGAATTCATTTAACTACCTAGGATGTACGATCACATATGAAAATGAAAAAGATATAAACGTAAAAATTGCAAAATATTTAAAAATAACAGGTTGTAATTAACTCTATATTTAAACCAAACCTAGTTCAAAAACAAACCAAACTAAAAGTATACAATACATTAGCCCTACCAGTCTTAATGTATGTATGGAAGCGAAATCTGGACAATAAGACAAAAAGACAAACAAAGATTAACAACAGCAGAAATGAAGTTTATGAGAAAAACTGCAAAGTATACCCTATTTGATCACAAAAGAAATGAAGAAATTATGAAAGAATTAAACCAAGAACAAGTAATAGAAAAAATTAAAAAATATAAACATAAATGGATGGAACACATTCAAAGAATGAAAACAGAAAGATTACCAAAACAAGCCTTAAAGTTCAAGCCATTAGGAAAAAGAAAACCAGGACGTCCTCTTAAACGATTCAACGATGACTTCTAAGGCCAGAACAGGCCTAAATCCTTGACACGCATGATGATGATGATAATATTATTATTATTATATTATTATGGGTAACTCCAAGGAGTTCTTAGACTCATAAAGGCTCTAAACATCATGCCAAGAACTATCTAACATTTGTGCAGTATCTGTCATACTTTGCTTTGAACTCATTCACAATCATGGCACCCACAACAGACTCTGGCAACCTATTCCACTCATTCACTACTCTCCAAGCAAATAACTAGTTCTAACACCCTTGCTAACTACACACTTACTCAGTTTCCATGGATGGCCCCTAGTACTCCCACCACCAGATCTGTTCTGAAAAATTTCCTCTGAATCTTGTAAAAACCCTTCAGTAAATTATATGTCTCAATTCATATCATCCTTTATCCTTTATACCATAGATCTGCTATCATTTTGTTCACTTGCCTCTGGATCCTCTTCTCCTCCTCCTCATCAGCAAGAAACCCTGGCATTCCGATCTGCATGCAGTAGTCAAGATAGGTATCTTATCAAGGTGCGATAAAGAGGAACAATAACCAACTTGTCTCTGTTTGTCAAAGTATTCTTCAGTAATCAAGTGATCTGATGAGCTGCTTTAGCCACTTTTGCTATGTACCCCCTAAACCTTCACTCCCTATCCACTACCCCTCCCAAGTCTCTGGCTTTGTCAATTTCCTGGAGTACAAATCCACCAATGTGGTATACAGCTGGGAATTCTTTCACCCCAAAATGCATAACCTTACACATTTGCCACATTAAAACTGATATCCATTCTCCTTTGCCCGGTCTGCCAATCTATCCAAATCATTCTGCAAAATTCTGACATTATCTGTATTAACTATTGCTCTACCCAATTTTGTATCATCAGCAAATAACTGAACACTTCCTCTCAGATCCTTTTCTATATCATTAATAAACAAATTAAACAGTAGTGGTCCAAGAACAGAACCCTGAAGCATAGGGTTCTGTTCTTGGACTCGACTCCTGAATAATCTACTCTCTGATATCTCTCCATCAATCACCCTACTATCCATCTCATCAATCCTATATCCACCCCCATTGTGCTACAGTTTACTGATTAGAATTCCATGTGGTATGCTATCAAAGGTCTTTGCAAAGTCCAGCAGTATCACTGTAAACCCATTACCTTTATTCAACTCAGCTGTCATTGTATTATAAAACATGAGCAAGTTACTGAGGCATGAGAGATTTTTTTTCTGGAGTACATATGAGAGTACTTATAGATTTGCAGGAGTTCTTCAACCTCTAATTGTTAACTATGTTAAACTTCATTTGGTGCAGAAGTTGGAAAGAAAACAGTTTTAAAAACAATTAATTAGGATATGAGCACAAATTCAAGGTAACATATTCAAATGATAAGTAGGATGCAATATGGAAATGATAAGACTTGATAAAGTACATGGCAATAATTAATCAAGAAAATAAAGGAGAGATCCACTTACATTGGACCTTGATATCCAGGCATACACACACAAGCACCAGAAATGGGATCACAGGTTCCTCCATTCTCGCACTGGCATTTTTCTTTGCAAAGATAGCCGTAATAGCCATTATCACAAGGCTGATCACAGTCTTTACCCTGCCATCCTGAAAAACCATTTGGTAAAATGAATAGATTGGTAAAATAAAATCAAAAATGCATACTGAAATAGAACATTTTATATTAGGTTAACATATCTTAGTGGGGGATGCTTAAGGGTCAAAGCTGTATAACTGAGAGGAGACCGCCACATAGCCTTTAAAGGAATGCAGAGAACCGACCAGGGCTTCTGACCTAATGTCCAATCCTCACTTTCTCGTGGTGCACCCTGTTGGTTATCTACTTAGATACTGGACGAACGAGGATGGGCTGGCAATTTGGGATTTAGCCGACCAAATTGTATTCTTATTGGTTAAACCAAAATAAAAAATGATGGTACGACATGACAAAATTTCATGCCGGCTGGGGCGTTGCCCGGTTAAACAAGGCCCCTGTTGTTTTTGCCAGGGAACCAGGGCGAACAGCAAAAAGTCAGCTACTGGAACAAATCTGAAAACAAACCCCAACTCAACATCACCAGAGTTAAAGATCGGTACTATCAACATAAGAAGCCTGAATGGCAAAGAAATGGAGCTAGCTGAGGAATTAGATAAGTACCAGATCGACATAATAGGGGTGACTGAAACAAAAAAAGACAAAAACTGGTGAGATCTTTCTGAGCAATAAATACAAATTGTTATATTCAGACAATGACAATCAAGGAAAAGAAGGAGTAGCCATAGTATTCAACACAAAATACGATGGTCCCACAGAAGGTTCTACTAAGGTAGAAGTGGAGGAATTTTTTGAGACTTTAGAAAAAGCAACTGACACAATGAAAAAGGAAAAGTTGGTCCTTGTTGGGGATCTGAATAGCAGAGTAGAAAATGATTATGAGACATACAAAAATATTTTGGGAAAATTTGGAGAAAAGAGCAAAGCTAATAATAATGGCAAATATCTGTTGGATTTCTGCTCAGAACATGGACTGGTTATTACTAACACCATGTTCCAACATAAATATGTGCACAAATTCACATGGAGAGAAGAGGCAAGGAATAAGAAAAGTCTCATTGACTATGTTATTGTTGATAGTGATGTTTTCTCCCTGGTGCAGGACACCAGAGTGTACAGAGGATTTGAAATTGGAAGTGATCACTATTTAGTCTTGAGCAGGATAAAATTGAATTTCATATTGAAAAGAATAACATGTAAGAAAGTTTTAAAGCGAATAAAAGTTGAGCAGCTCTCAGATGTGAACTGTAGACAAAGATTAGTGAAGAAAATACACAAGATTATTGAAGAAAAAATGAGTTTGAGAACAGGAATCAAACCTTGGAGATTCAGTGGCAAGCCTTGAAGAAAGCCCTGATTGATTCAGCTAGAGAGGCATGTGGTGAAGTTGTCTGCAAGGATAGAAAAATTAGAACTCCATTGTGGACACAGGAAGTTAAAGAGGCAGTGAAGGAGAAGAAGAAAGCATATCAAAAGTTCCTGGCAAATAAGTTAGCTTGTGCTCTTAGAGAATACAGAGACAAATGCAAGAATGCTAAACACTGTGTAAAACTAGCTAAACAAAAGTCATGGGAGGACTTTGGCAAGAATATAGAAAATAAATATCAAGAAGGTGGGAAAATATTCTGGAGGTTGTTGAATGGAGGAAAGAGTGCTGTAAAAGGAGTTAGAGATGATAAAGGTGACATGAAAACGGGAGAAAAAGATATCCTTTAAGTATGGAGTAATTATTTTGAAAAACTGCTAAATAAAACAAGCAGTGATGACAGCACAGTGGTAAAAAAACACTGACCAAGCATGCAGTCAGGAATACATATCCATACTTGAAGTAGAAAAAGCCATCAAAGGCTTGAAATGTGGAAAGGCAGCAGGAGTAGATGATATTCGACCAGAAATGCTGAAGTATGGTGGTATAAGAGTCTTATAGTGGCTGCACTGCACTGCATAGTTCAGAAGGCCTGGACAGAGGTACAAATTCCCGATGACTGGAGTAGAGCTCTCATAGTACCCATATATAAAAAGGGAAATAAAACTGAATGTGAGAATTACAGAGATATTTCCCTACTGAGTGTTCCTGGCAAGATCTATGCAAGTATACTTGAGAAACAGTTGAGAAGAATTGTGGAAGAAAAGCTTGGTGAAGAATAAGCTGGATTCAGGCCAAATAGAGGCTGTCAGGATCAGATATTCACTTTACGACAAATAGTCGAGAAAGCATGGGAATATAACAAAGATCTGTATTTAAGATTTGTTGATTTGGAAAAGGCATATGACAAGGTACCAAGAGAGAAGCTATTCAATATGCTAAAGTTATATGGTGTCAATGGGGCATTACATCTTAGTCTTTATTTGAGATGTAAGTCAGCAGTTAGAATCGAAGGAAGTACAGGAAGATGGTTTAATGTTAAATCTGGTGTGAGACAAGGATGTACATTATCCCCTCTGTTATTCATTATCTATATGGATCTCATTATGAAGGAAAGTGGTATTAAACATGATATCAAAATTGGAGATGTTAATGTCAGCTCTTTGCTTTATGCAGATGATGTTATACTTCTAAATAAATCTGTTACAAGTCTGCAAGATTCTCTGACTAAATTGAATAGCTGTTGTAATAGATATGGTATGAAGGTCAGCAATAAAAAGACAAAGACAATGAAAATAGGCAGAATCATTGAAAATGTCAACTGTGTTGTGAATGGAGAACCTGTGGAACAAGTAAAATATTTCAGCTACTTAGGCACGATTTTTACTGAAGATGGTAAATTAAATATAGAAATAGACAACAGAATCAGCAAAGCTGGTATGGTGGGAAGTCAATTGGATAAATTCATATGGAATAAGAGAGAAATTAGTCAGAACTCTAAATTAGCAGTATACAGAGACAGTGTTCAAACCAGTTTTAACTTATGGATCTGAGAGCTGGGTCAGAAGAAAAACACTTGACCAAAGACTAGAGACGGCAGATATGAGAATCCTCAGAAAGATTATAGGCGTGAACAGATGGCATCAATGGCAATATCATATTAAAAATGAGAATGAGGATTATATTGTCAACATCCAGGAATGCGTTAGCAGAGCTAATCTCAGGTGGTATGGTCACTTAAACAGAATGGGCGAAGAAAGATTAGCAAGACAAGTGTTCTCTGCCAGGTTGGCAGCAAAACGACCCAGATTAAGACCAAGATATAGGTGGATTGATACGGTACAAAGTGCCTTAGACGATAGAAATATAAGATCTGATAATGTTGGAGTCTTGACAAGTAACAGACTGATTTGGAAGAAAATTATAGATAGGAAGTTAGTAATGATGTAATTTTTTTCATGTAGTACTATCATATCCTGTACATCCCTTTGAGGGCACATGGCAGGAATTTGATGATGATGATGATGATATCTTAGTGGTTTTTGCTATTGCTAAAACCACTAAGATATGTTGACCCAGTATACGTTAGTGGTTTCAGTAATAGCAAAACTAATATTTTCAGGTCAGTTGCCAGAACACTGTTTTACATTTAAAAGTGAAAGCATTTTTAGGTGGAAGTCTTCATCAGGTTATTGTCGGGCATCATTACTATTGGAGATAAAGACAGTAGAAATAAGGACAGAAAAAGGTAGTAACACAAAAATTTAGATAGGGTGAAAGATTAAAAGGGAAAATAATGAAATACCCTGGAAGGAGAGAGCATTATAACAGTAAAAGCAGGCATGCTGTTCCACACTAAAGCATCTTCAGATTGAGGAGAAATATAGAGGGGAGGGGGAGTGAGAGAGAGAGAGAGAGAGGAAAATAGGATTCAGTTGCATGAATCATTTCCACTATCTGAAATCATCTGGGTAGAAAACTTATATTAGTGGTATTGGATATTCATGCAATTAGGTTCCATGAGGTCTTATATTCAGATATACCATTTTTCTGTTATTGGTGCTTAATTTTTGGAGATGCTTAAGGGTCAAAGCTGTATAACTGAGAGGAGATCTCCATATAGCCTTTAAAGGAATGAGGAGAACTGACCAGAGCTTCTGACGTAATGTCCAATCCTCACTTTCTCATGGTGCACCCTGTTAGGTATCTACTAGATACTGAACAAATGAGGATGGGCTGGCAATTTGGGATTTAGCTGACCAAATTTTATTCTTATTGGCTTAAACCAAAGACTTTGGTTTAAACCATCAACATAAGAAGCCTGAATGGCAAAGAAATTGAGCTAGCTGAGGAATTAGATAAGTACTAGATCGACACAATAGGTGTGACTGAAACAAAAAAGGCAAAAACTGGCGAGATCTTTTTGAGCAAAATA
The DNA here is from genome assembly GCF_054136105.1 of Typopeltis vanoorti. Taxonomy (NCBI): domain Eukaryota; kingdom Metazoa; phylum Arthropoda; class Arachnida; order Uropygi; family Thelyphonidae; genus Typopeltis; species Typopeltis vanoorti. The sequence goes on from NC_143571.1 coordinate 18,569,622, forward strand.
TACAATATAACATATATTTATTGATTTTCCTTGATTGTCAGGCAATGACAATCAAGGAAAAGAACGAGTAGCCAAAGTATTCAACACTAAATATGAGGCTAATCTTCTTGAATGGCAGGCAGTCTCAAGTAGAGTGATGTGGGCAAATATCAGAATGGGGAACTGGACAATGAGACTTATTTGTGCCTATGGCCCCAAAGAAGGTTCTACTAAGGTAGAAGTGGAGGAATTTTTTGAGGCTTCAGAGAAAGCAACTGACACAATGAAAAATTAAAAGTTGGTCCTTGTTGAGTATCTAAATAGCAGAGTAGGAAATGACTGTCAGACATACAAAAATATTTTGAGAAAATTTGGAGAAAAGATCAAAGCTAATAATAATGAAAATACCTGTTGGATTTTTGCTCAGGACATGGACTGGTTATTACTAACACAATGTTCCAACATAAAAATGTGCAGAAAATCACATGGAGAGAAGACGCAAGGAATAAGAAAAGTCTCATTGACTATGTTATTGTTGATAGTGATGTCTTCTCTCTGGTGCAGGACAATAGTGTACAGAAGATTTGAAATTGGAAGTGACCATTTAATCTTGAGCAGGATAAAATTGAATTTCATATTGAAAAGAAGAACATGTAAGATAGTTTTAAAGCGAATAAAAGTTGAGCAGCTCTCAGATGTGAACTGCAGACTAAAATACACAAACATTATTCAAGAAAAAATGAAAGAGTCTGAGAACAGGAACCAAACTTTGGAAATTCAGTGGCAAGCAATGAAGAAAACACTGATTGATTCAGCCAGAGAGGTTATCTGCAAGGATAGAAAAATCAGAACTCCATGGTGGACACAGGAGGTTAAGGAGGCAGTAAAAGAAAAGAAGAAAGCATATCAAAAGTTCCTGGCAAATAAGTCAGCTTGTGCTCTTAGAGAATACAGAGACAAATGTAAGAAAGCTAAACACTGTGTAAAACTAGCTAAACAAAAGTCATGGAAGGACTTTGGTAAGAACATAGAAAATAAATATTAAGAAGGTGGCAAGATATTTTGGAAGTTGTTGAAGAAACTCAGAAATGGAGGAAAAAAGTTGTTGAAGAAACTCAAAAATTGAGGAAAGAGTGCTGTAAAAGGAATTAGAGATGATAAAGGTGACATTAAAACTGGAGAAAAAAAAAAGATATTCCTGAAGTATGGAGTAATTACTTTGAAAAATTGCTAAATGAAACAGTTGATGATATGATAGAACACTGGTAAAAAAAAAAACACTCAACAGGGATGCAGTCAGGAATACATATCCATATTTGAAGTAGAAAAAGCCATCAAAAGCCTGAAATGTGGAAAGGCAGCAGGAGTAGATGATATTCGACCAGAAATGCTCACATATGGTGGTATAAACGTCTTACAGTGGCTGCAATGCATTGTTCAGAGTGCCTGGACAGAGGGGTGAATTCCAGATGATTGGAGTAGAGCTCTCAAGGGAAAAGGGAAATAAAACTGAATGTGAGAATTACAGAGTTATTTCTCTACTGAGTGTTCCTGGTAAGATTTATGCAAGTATATTTGAGAAACGGTTGAGAAGGATTGTGGAAGAGAAGCTTGGTGAAGAACACTGGATTCAGGCCAAATAGACGCTGTCAGGATCAGATCTTCACTTTATGATAAATAGTTGAGAAATTGTGGGAATATAGCAAAGATCTGTATTTAAGTTTTGTAGATCTGGAAGAGGCATATGACAAGGTGCTAAGAGAGAAGCTATGCAATATGTTACAGTTGTATGGTGTTACTGGGGTATTATACCAAGCAATACTTAGTCTTTATCAACTGCATTGTGAATGGAGAACCTATAGAACAAGTAAAATATTTCAGCTACTTAGGCACGATTTTTAGTGAAGATAGTAAATTAAACATGGAAATAGCAACAGATTCAACAAAGCTCTTAGGATAGGAAGTCAAATGAATAAATTTATATCGAATAAGAGAGAAATTAGTCAAAACACTAAATTAGCTGCCAGGTTGGCAGGAAAAAGATCCAGAGGAAAACCAAGATATAGGTGGATTGATATAGAAAAAAGTGCCTTAGAAGATAGAAATAGAAGATCTAATAATGTTGGAGTCTTGACAGGTAACAGACTGATTTGGAGGAAAATTGTAGATAGGAAGTTAGTAATGATGTAAATTTTTCATGTAGTACTATCATATCCTGTACATGGCAGGAATTTGATGATGATTCCATTTTTTTTTTTTTTTTTTTTTTTTTTTTGAGACTGAAGAGGCTACCTATGGGTATGATGTTTGTGCTGGGAAAAGCTAAAGATGTTAGGCAGCCCTAGTAGAGAAATATGACATTATCGTTGAGATTTGGAAATCTGAGTTTGTGCAACTGCATAAAAGAGCATATGCACTTTCAATGGAATAAAACATCTTATCACTACTTTCCATTAATCTTCTCCTTGCCTACCTTACCAAAATTTCTATCATTCTGACTGTTTCTGTTATTCCTCTTTCTCCTTCAAGGATAACCATATATTGCAACAATCAATTAAGGCCTCAAATCAAGGTGAGCTTCCCTTACCTAAAAGCATTTCTCATTCTCATAAATATAAAGACAGTGTTCAGACAGGTACTCCAAAATAATTACCTTTACTAATCCAAAATGTTTTATTTCTTATGAGGAAGGACATACAAAGAAAAGAAGTTAGACTGAAGAACCAGGATGATGAGAAGTGAATTCAGTGATTTTGTAGATGGACTGTGAGTATTGCCATTGACTAATAGATGCTTGTGCTTTTACAGGTTTAATCAAAAGTAGAGAAATGATGGTGATTAGTTTGCAAGAACAGTGCCCATGAAAATACTTTAGAAAAAGCATAAGGCAAAAATATGAGAAGTAGTTCATAAAGTTGTTAACCTATAAACACATTATTATTAAGAATTATAAACACATTAACACAAGAATATTTTAAGGTTTGCCAAATATTTCAGTCTGAAACTAACAGACTATTCTCAGTGGATTGATAGGAACAGTTTTTACAAGGTGGAATACAAACAATTGATCATTCAAAAGTAGAACGAGCCACGTGATATTAAATTGCTAAGCATTAAAGAGAGGTAAATTTCATCAGAATGATGAATAAATTATAGGTCTTAATTCACAATTTCATATAACAATCTTAATTTATAAATTCAATTAAAGATAAAATTAGAGGTCTCAATTAAAAAAAAAAAAAAATTTTTTTTTTCAATGTGTTATCCGGATTAAACTTTCCCATATTTTTGACAAGGATATACAGTCATTTCGATTCAAGTTAGGGCATTGAAGTAAGGCCTCAGCACTCTCATTGAATAGGCATTCGAATTTATAGCAACATCTGTGTAGAAGACGAATCTTGAACCAGAGAATGTTGTAGCTTGTCTCTATCCCATGCTGTGCCAATCCAAACTTATCAGATATGTTGTGAAGAATGTATGATTGATGCTCTTGTAGAGACAAGCTACAACATTCTCTGGTCCAAGACTCGCCTTCTATACAGATGTCACTATAAATTCGAATACCTATTTAAAAAGAGTGCTGAGGCCTTACTTCAATGCCCTAACTTGAATCGAAATGACTGTATATCCTTGTCAAAAATATGAGAAAGTTTAATCCAGATAACACATTAAAAAAAAAAAAAACTTTTTTTTTTTTTTTTTTTAATTGAGACCTTTAATTCTTACATTAGTCTAATGCAGTGTTTCCCAAATGGTGGGTCACGAAAGCTAAATGCTGGATCACCTAAAAAATTCTTGGAAACCTAGGTTTCGATTTTGGGTTTTCTTTTTTTCACGAAACTCTAAAATACAAGTAAATAGTATTTAATCGGGACTAATGAATAAATAATTGAATTAATAGAGACGAAAAATGCACTCCATCCGCATCCGTGTCGGCATTTCACAGTCTCTTTGTTTGCGGTAAAGTAGCTCAACTAGCAAGAATATTCTCCGAGTTGTGCAAAGAAATGGGGAGTGAACTTGAACATCTTTTACCCTGCAAGGCGCGATAGCTGTCAAGAGGGAATGTTTTAAGAAGACTTATTATAAATGAAGGATGAAGTTTTAATGTTCTTAGACCAACATCCCCCAACGGCTAGGAATGTAATATTTTGAATTCAAAGACAGTTTTCATGACATCAATTGGTTAATCAAGGTTGCCTACCTCTATGACATTTTTGATTTTTTTAATAATTTAAATCTGGCATTACAAGGTAGTAATGTAACTGTAGTTAAAATGCAAGAGAAGGTGGAAACTGCAACAAAAGAACTCAATTTGTGGTCCCTGTCGTGTGGAAGCAGAGAATTACAAATCTTTTACAAAGCTAACAGAATTACAAAAAGAGTATAATATGAGTTCCAAGCTGGACGAGATTTCAGCTGTTATTAAGGAACATATGCCAGGACTACAGGCAAGTCTGAAGGAATATTTCCCCCCAAATCAACAGCAACAAAGCATCCCTTTTGTCACAACCTATAAGTTTGAAACAGGCTTTTCAACACTGATTTTTCAAAAAAATAAATATAGAAACCGATTGGAAGTCAAACTGGATTTAAGAAGAAAGTTATCTTTTCCTCCAAACCTGAAGTTTCTAGTTAACAAACAACAGCATCACACTTCTCATTAATAAATTACTTGGCTCTAGTTTAATTTCTTTATATTTTTGTAAGAGTAAATGCTTCATTATTATAATAATGATAATAAATGAAAACTCTATGAACATTCAAATCTGTTTTATTTTACTTATTGGCCATAAAAATTTTAGTGGGTCACGAAGATGAAGTATTAAAATAACCGGGCCATGGGAAAAAAAGTTTGGGAAACCTTGGTCTAATGTTATCTTTAATTGAATTTATAAATTAAGATTGTTATATAAAATTGTGAATTAATACCTATAATTTATTCATCACTCTGATGAAATTTACCTCTCTTTAATGCTTAACAATGTAACATCATGCGGCTCATTCTACTTTTGAATGATCAATTGTTTGTATCCCACCTTGTAAAAAACTGTTCCTATCAAGCCACTGAGGATAGTCTGTTAGTTTCAGACTGAAATATTTGGCAAACATTAAAATATTCTTGTGTTAACGTGTTTATAATTCTTAATTTAATGTCACAAGTGTCTTTAAAGAATATTATTATTATTATTACGTGACACCTCCAAGGAGTTCAAAGAGTTATCAAGAGAGGGCACCTACTCTATAACTCTCCGTCTCCACCACTCAAATCCATCTACTACAGGGAACCAAACCACATCATCTACACCAACACCATCTATTGTCCACCACCAACACTAGTATTTTCATCACAGACAATCATAAACATCCATGCCCATGGCAGGATTTGAACCTGCAGCCTTTTGGCTGGAGAGTGGATAAAGCTAACTACTCAGCCAACCAGGCCAGTACTGTGTTTAGTACTGTGAAGAAGCTGAGAGATAAATAATCCAGAAATTCCTCCCTAGGGACCAATCGTAGTACATTTGCAAGAAGATTCCTCCATTGGGCAAGGTGGATATTTTACACTGGGCAAAGAAAATTGTCTCTCTGAAAGACATTAACAAACATCCACCATGTCAAAACAAGTTCCAAACTCACAGTCTGTTGGGGTGAAGAGAAGAAATACACTATCCACTCACACAACAAGTGTGAGTGGATAGTGTGTGAGAGAGCAATATCTATTAACACTGAATGGTCCTCATTGGATGCTATCCAGAAGATGGCATTCTTGGATTTTTATTTTTAGAGAGATTTCTGGTGCACTATTCAAAATGAATAAACAGAATTCTATGGCTAAGCAGATTTGAGATTTATGCATTAGAAGTCATACAGGTGAGAAGCAGTGCCTTTAAAAAACATAAGTAAAATAAAAAACTTCCAAATGAAGAAACAAAAGAGATGTAAGTTGGCCAAAGAAGAGAAATTTGATCTTGCTTGGTTTTTTGGGGGTGTCAAATGAAGTAGAATAGAGAACAGAGAATGCTGTCATTGGCAAAACTATGGATGTGATTTGGAATTAGTGATGGAAGGTCATTTATGTATAAACATTAAATGGGTTCACATTGTTTTCTCTTTGTGTGTAATGTGAAAAAATTGGTTTGTTTTCTAAAAAAACAGTAACTGGAATACCTGAAGAAAAATCTCTTGCTCAACATATGAATCCAAATATACTGTATGAGGAGGAAAAAAATTAAGGTCATTATACTAATTGGAATATACTCTGTTTAATAAATACCTGAGTCCCACTATATCTACTGGCACTCTTATAGAGAATATAGTGAGCTAAGAGAAAAGTAGTTATCTCTATTTCATCAATGGTTCCCTTGTACTTAACACATTATATAGTAACTTTCAAAATCACTTGACTGATAAATTAACTTTTGAAAAATGATACACCATGCATCCTTTTCCAATATGAAAAAAAAATTAAATAATTACTGATCCTACACTATCAAAACATATGAAATATCAATGATCAAATCTTCAACAGGTTTAACATCCCTCTCATATTCTATTATCCAGCAGCAGCAGCAACAATAATCAATGTTTTTGACAAAAGTAGACCATCAGGCATAATTCTATAGTAGATTCTATATTTTTTTATGTCCATTTCATTTAGTTGAAATGCTAGAGTCCTATGCCTTAATACTGCTTAGAGAATTTATAGTCAATGAGTATTTAAGCTTAGGTGCTGGTTTACATTCAAGTTACACTTTAATGGAATAATTTACAGCAGAAAGAGAAATAATTAAACAAGTTAAATCAATTTCAATATTTTATCTCAGTCAAAGAATACAATATTAAAATTGTAATGATACACACAAAAAACACACAAGAAACAATAAGTGGAAGAAATGAGGTAGAATAAATAAAGACTAAAGTCATATGAGGGGAATCATCTATGGATACTGTTGGCTAGGCTTAGATGTTGGGTGGGAGGGCTAAGAAATTACTAAATGAAAGAGCCATAAGGCTTCATTTCAGCAATGTAAAATTACATAGGCAAAGTGCATACTAGATTCAACATTATTTCAAAGCCAAATGTTTATAGAATCTATTAAAGTTTCATAAGTTGACTTGAGGGCTCACGAGAATACAATTCTCAGCATCCCCGAGTTGCCTTAGTTTGTACTATTTAAAAGACATGCGTCTGCTGGTCTCTGAAGAGAACCAACCAGTTCAAAAACAGCTATCAGGCCAGTGAAACTTTTAACAAATGCACTAATAAAAGGCAAATATATGGATGCTTGGACAGCACTCATGTCTTTAAGCAGTGCAAAATAAGGCAATTCAGGGATGCCGAGGATTGTATTCTTGTAAGCTCTCAGGTCAACTTACGAAATTTTTATAGTTTCTAAAAATATTTTAAAGTTTCTTCATTTTATAGTTTCTACAAACACAACTTCGCCATGGCTCCTAGGAAATTACCGGCCGAGGAATTAATGATCCAAATTGAATGCGGGATTCGCCACCTTCCAAACCACATCACCAATGACATCACCAATGATATTAGATTGGATGTAGCCTGTGTTCTCACAAAAGCAAAACCTCCAAAAACCAACATATCTATTAGTGAATACAAGTCACTACAAGAATTGAAGAAAAACAAAGAAATAGTTATCACCAAAGCGGATAAGGGGAACGCCACTGTGGTACTCAATCTTAATGACTACACAGGTAAGCTTAAAGCATTACTATTAGATCGAGCCACTTACCTCCCTATTGAATACAATCCCACCAACTCTCAAATTAGAAAACTCCATAGGCTCCTTAAGAAGGTCACTTCTTTGCCTGTGGAGATTACCAACAGACTGAAACCATATAACTCTAGACCCCCCCCCACGCATATATGGGCTCCCAAAAATACATAAAGAAAATGTGCCATTACGTCCCATAGTGGATGGCATTGATTCCCCCACTTACAAACTAGCCAAGCATTTAGCCAAAGCGCTCTCACACTATACTGGCAACACACCATCACACATAAAAAAACTCAGCCCACTTCAAAGCCAGTATAAAAAACCTTACACTCCAACATAATGACATAATGGTCAGTTTTGATGTCTCCTCCTTATTCACGAATGTCCCCCTGAAAGAAACCTTAGAGCTAATCCAAGCTAAATTTCCTCCAAATATCTCAGCCCTATTTCAGTTTACAATGAACTCAGGCTATTTCGTTTGGCAGGAAAAACTCTACAAACAGATAGAGGAGACAACCATGGGTTCACCACTTTCCCCACCCATGGCCAACTTATTTATGGAGACTTTTGAAGAGAAAGCCTTAAACTCAGCCCCACAAAAACCTATCATATGGCTTTGCTACGTTCATGATGTGTTCGCTATTTGGCCACATGGCAAGGATTCACTCCTTTCCTTCCTAACACACTCAAACAACCAACACCCTAGAATCAAGTTCACCCTGGAAAAAGAGAAAAACAATAACCTCCCCTTCCTAGACACACTAGTCACCCACCAACCTGATGGAACCTTGGTTTTCTCAGTTTATAGAAAACCCACCCATACAGGCAGATACATTCACCAACAATCCCATCACCCCCCCCCCCTCACAACAATATGGAGTTATTAAGACACTATTCAACAGGGCAAAAATAATCTGTTCAAATGATCAAGCCCTAACCACCGAACTAAATCACATCCGTGACACTTTCTCAGGCAACGGCTACCCCCCCCCCCCAAAAAGAATCTAAAAAATACTTAAACCAGTTATCCACAACCCCCCCACCCCTTCACAAAAAAGATTACTCTAAATCCATCACCATTCTCTACATCTGAGGCACCTCGGAAAAAATCAACAAAATTTTAAAAAAACATGACTTGACCACTTGTTACAGACCATATAGAAAATTGGCATTCCTTATCTGCTCCACTAAAGACCAACCACTTCCCCTAGACCTACCTGGTGTATACCAGGTCCTTTGCAGCTGTAAATTATCCTACTATGGCCAAACAGGCAGGACAGCAAATATCAGAATCTCAGAGCACAGGGATTACATCTGATTTCACCAGTACAGCCACTCTGGGCTTGCAGACCACGCTCTGGATACTTGCCACAGAATAAGATGGAAGAAAGCCACAGTAATACACCGCAGCAAGTTCAAATATGAAAGACTATTCATGGAATCAGCCTCAGCCCTTAGGAACATGCCAAACCTCAACAAATTTGGATGCATGAGACTGTCCCAAATTTGGGAAACATTTATCAGAAGAACTTCAGCCCAAAGGCCAAGAACTACCAATATAGCCCGCCACGGGGCACCATCAGGACTTTAGGAAAACGGTAGCTTCCTAGCTTCTGTTCTCATTTGCTGTTATGTAGTACTTGCGTGCACTTGACTTTGTATTAAGTTCCCAAGAAGATGGCAACGTGATGTTTGCCGAAATATCGGAAAGTATATATTAAAGTTTATTTAATTTATATTTCTAGTCTACGCTGTCAATTCCTTAATTATTAGTTATCATGTCTAACCAGCGTATAATCCTCTCTACAAGAATTACAAACATTTTAAGTTTGTATTTTTTAAGTCTGCTGCAGATTCGAGATACAGACTCGAAAAAGATTTCGAGTCTGTATTTGCTGCAATGGATCATGGTGGTTTTCTTCCATCTGATTCTGTGTAAGGCATGGTCTGGTAAATCTGATTGACTATAGCTGTGGCAGCAGATGCATTTTTTGTTCTTTTAGGTGGATGTGTTAGCATCTCCTAGTCTGACCATAATATGATAATTGCAAGAACAAGGAACCTTGTAAATACCTGGAATAGAGAGGGGAGGAAGCAGATCCTTAAGAAGAGAAGGGAAGTGAACTTCAAATGATGTTTGAAAGCAGTGCAGAGAGATTATATTTCTTCAAAGTTCTGGCTATTTTTTCTGAAGTGCCCCTGTAGTCTTTATGTTGAGAGGGATATGAGGGGATGGAAGGGACAGATTATTTGTAGATTTTTTTGCACTGTAACCATTGGACAAGAAGGTTTGACAAATAAAAGCAAGTTCCGCTGTAAGGAAAGTTTGGGTGGAACAGAGGATGGAGGCTTTGTTGACAAGGGTTTTGATAACACCATATTGTTGAGAAGGGGGGGGGGGATGTGGGAAAGTTTATATATGTATCTACCTATGTTGTAGGTGGGTTTTTTTGTAAACAGAGAAAGAAAGGATACTATTGGGCAGACATGACAGAGTATCTAAAAAAAAATGCAAGCTGCTGTTTTTTGGATTTTTTTTTTTTCATTTTCAGTAGTGAACTGGATTCTGCGGTGTTGACTGTCTTAACCAAATAGAGGGTTTGAGACTGGAGTATCAAGAGCATTTTTTTCAAAATGCTCCATATAGAAATTGGCCAGAGGGGGCAAGAGGGAGAGAGCGCATGGCAGTACCTTCTACCTGGCAGGATCGGCTTCATCCCCCCTCTCTAATCCAGGCATTTACAAGGTTCCTTGTTCTTGCAAATTATCATATTATGGTCAGACCAGGAGATCTACTAACATCGATCTAGAAGAACACAAAAATTACATCTGCTGCCACAACTATGGTGAATCAGATCTAGCAGACCATACCTTGAATACTTTACACAGAATCAGATGAAAGAAAACCACCAGACCCCATTGCAGCAAATACAAACTTGACTCTTTTTAGAATCTGCAGAAGACTTAAAAAACCAGTCTAATCTTGATAAATATGGTTGCATTAAACTTCCCAAAATTTAATTCTTAGGCCTCCTGCCCAACATATAAGGCTAGCCAACGGCACCCATAGAGAGTGCTCCCCACAGGACTACTTATTAATTTATTATTTATAGGTCTTATTTATTCTACCTCATTTCTTCCACTTATTGTTCCTGTCTGTCTGTGTCTGATTACAATTTTAACATTGTATTCTTGATGATCGAGTAAAATCGAGAATAAAGTACAACATGAATGAAAGGAAAGCATTTATATTCAGCCTTCAGTACACTGTTTATCTCAATTAAAATTTTTCAAATTACTTTGAAATCTCATCAACATATCCTTCAGTTTTTATGTCACTTTTAAACACCTGATTCCATTTACAGCACTCTCTTCTGTTTCTAAGCTTTTATAATAGCCTATTGAACCTTTTGCTATTCATGATACTTATCGTCTACATTTTCATGAAAGTTCCCATGACATTCGTTTAGCTATCTTTACATATAACTTGGCTGGCTTACATTTATTTTTTCTGTATTTCTCTCAAAACACTACTGAACTGCTTGCCTAGGAAATTTTGATATAATTTCTTCTTCTTTTCATGGACTATCCCTTTAACCTTTTGAGTTTACCAAGTAGTTTGGATTTTCTATTGCTTGCATATAGGTTTTTTTAAATCACTCAATTCTCTTCAATGAAATTTCTTACATTTTGCAAATGAATCTCAAAAGCTAGGATCCTGTGTTAAGTCTACAGTTATCTGTTAAAAGTTATTAACCTCAGACCTCCATGAGGCCAAAAAACTCATCGCAAGAAGTCCCATTCTCACACATACAGCTCATCATATACAACATGCATTAAATGCATTCAGTGTCTCTGTACTCACCACACACTCTCAGGTAATGCACTCCAATAATACACTGCTTTTCACACATAACAAAAATTTACTCCTCACTCCCTGCTCATACCCTCCTTACACAGCTTCCAGGGATGGCCTGTTATTCTCTCCCCATCTCCACCCATTCTACAAAAAATCTCATCCACATTAATCTGGTAAAAACCCTATACCAACTTATGTCTTAATCATGTTCATCCCTCCCTCCCTCTTCCTCCTTCTATCTGCAATTTGTATTCCCTTAATGTGTCTTCATATTCAACATACCAGAGACCACAAACCAGTAGTCAATTATCTTTGAACCCTTTCTAACATCTCATCCTCTCGAAAACCATATGCAGTCAGTAATCCATATGCAGTCATGTGAGTGCTGCATAGCAGATTAAGTCACTGACACAATCTGCTGTGTTGCAATCATAATTTTAGCAAAACATCCCTGAAATTTCAGGTCCACCATCACTTCCAGATCTCTCATCTCCTCCACTTCTAAAATATAACCACCAGTCTTAAACTGTGCATCCCATCTGTGCTTCTCAAATTTTAAAATCTTATGCTTTGCAACACTGAAATGGCATCCCAACTCAGCCACTCATTTACCAAAGCTATTCAAGTCTTCTTGCAAAGCTACCTCTATTCCTCAAAGTTCTTTCCAACTTTGCATCATTTGCAAATAACTGCATATTGCCATTCGAACCTTTCCTAATATCATTAACATACAAGTTAAACAGCAACAGCCCCAAAATAGGTCCTCAGGCACATCCTTAGTGACTTTGCACCTGTTGGACATCATGTCCCTATACATAACTTCTACCTACTAGATACCCAATTTCCAATCCTGCTGACTAATCTACTAACCAGCACCGTCCATTTCAATTTAGTTATCAGCTTGTCATATGACAGTATATCAAAGGCCTTTGCAAAAATCTAAATATACCACTGTGTATGCATTTATTACTCTGTTATAATAAATGGATTGCTAAAACATGATCTTCGTTTATCAAAGACATGCTATGAATCACAGAGAATATTGCATTGTCAACTCAATTCTAAATCTCCTAGTCCTCACGAAACTCTTTAACACTTTAACCACAATACCCTGACAAGAAGATTGGCTTCTAATTTGAAGCCTTAGTCTCCTATTATCTCTGTTATGAAGTGAAACAATCTTGTCCTCTTTTCACTCTTTTGGAACTTGACCCAATCTATGACTCATGTTAAAAAGGTACATCATAGCTGTTGTTAACTTCCTGGAATATTTCCTTAACATTTCCTTTCCTCATATGTTAAGGAAATGTTGTTAACTTTCTGGAACATTTCCTTAACATATGAGGATACCTCATCAAGTCCCTCAGCCTTATTAACATCAGATTACTCAGTTCCTCATATACCTCCTGCTCACTCACCATGAGTGACTTCTCTTCCATTCACACTATTCTCAAGTTTTGCATAATGTTTCAGTCACTAGGATGAATTTCTTTATGAATTGCTCATTCAACATCTCAACTATATCCTCTATTCTCTAGACTCTTCATGCAACAGATTATTGGCAGTCATCTTGTGCTTCTTCCAAATTGTATGTCTCAATAATCCATTTCACACCTACTTTATTGAACTGCCTGACCTTTGGAATGCATTCAGACATTGCTTCTGCCAAACAGTTCCTGAGCAGGGCCTAATTCACACTGATCTCCTTTCCATTTAATTTTTCCTTTTATGATATAGCTGCAAGTCATCTCCTGAGTTTGTCATAATCTCTTACCTTATAGCTCCACATATATCCCTCTCTCACAGAGGACCAAATTGTGATCACTTTATAGTCATTTTTGCCAAACAGAGAAAGATCTGGCATCTCATTTATAATAATGACCTCTGATAAGATAATTAAATCTAAATGTAGACTGTAAAACAAAGTATGAATTACTGATTACTGAAATTAAATTGAAATTAAGGGATAGGAAGGAACAATGAGATCACATTTGATTTAAATTATATAAATGAATCATTTAAATAGAAGTTGGAAAAGTCAAAAAGTTTTGACAAACCAAGAAGAGAATTAAAAGAATTGTGGAAAGAAACAAAATATAGAGTAATAGAAGAACAGAAGAATCTGATTAAATCACCAAGAAAGGAAGCATGTAAATGGCTGTCAGAAGAGGCTATTCAAACAGCAGAAGAAAGAAGAAAAATGAAACTTCAGAGAAATAAAGGAAAGGTGAGAGAAGTGTACAAGTTGTCAGAGACATGCTAGGAAAGATGCAAAGAAATTGAGGAAAGTAACATTACAGGAAGAACAGTTATCTGTTTAGAAAGATAAATGAAGTTACAGGATAGCTTATCTCACCAGAAGGGCAAAAATGTAATCTGATAAAAAAGTCTCACAGAGATGTGAAAAAAATATAAAGATTATACATAGAATCTTCCACCAAAAGATATCAAAAGAATCTTGAATAACTTGGATACAACAAAGGCAGCTGATCCTCATGGAATCCCACCTATTGTGCTCAAAACAGACGTGTTCATGAACTAACACCTGCTCTTTATTATCTATCTAGCCTACAGCATGGAAGAAAGCGCATATAAAACCAGTTATCAACGGTAAACTTTTTATTATCATTATTATTATTATTATATAGGTCTTCATGGTGTCAAAAGACTCATCGCAGGAGGTCCTTCCTAGGAAACACAAAGTTTATCAAGACTCATCGCGGAGATCCCTTCTAGGAAACACAAAGACCATCATACTACTCCTTAAACTCATTGACCATTCTCGCTCTCACCACTCTATTAGGCAATGCATTCCATGGTTCAACCACCCTCCATGCAAAGAAATCACTCCACACCCTCTTGCTCACAATTTCCTTCCATAACTTCCAGGGATGGCCCCTTGTCATCACTCCTTCCTGCTGTTCAACCAAGCAAACGAACTCCCCAGTGCCAACTATGTAACCACCTTTCAACAGTTTAAAAGTCTCAATTGTAACACCTCTCCTTCTTCTATCCACCAAACTCTGCAGTCCACATTGCCTCAGCCGATCCTCATAATTAACATTGTACAATCCTGAAACCATCTTTGTTATCCACCTTTGTACCCTTTCCACAGTTAATTTATCTCCTTCAAATCCTGGGGATCAAATCTGAGAACAATAGTCTAAGTGTGGTCTGATCAGGGTCTTATACAACAGAATGATAACTCTTTATCTCTGCAGGTCAGCATCCTTCTCATTATTGCAGCAATCCTCTGTGTTATCTTCACCATCTTTGCAATATGTGCCCTGAATTTCAGGTTTCTATCAATCATCAACCCCCAGATCTCTTATCTCCCATACATCCTCCAGTATAGCTCCTCCAATAGAGTATGCAGTCCCATCGATGTGTCCCAAACCTCAAAGACCTTACATTTTGCAGCATTAAACTGACACCCCCAGTCATTTGCCCATCTGTCTAGCTTATTCAAATCCTCTTGCAGGGCTACCACATCAGCACTGTTACTAATAACCCTTCCCAGCTTCACATCATCCACAAACAACTGAATATCCCCTTGCAATCCACGGACAATGTCATTGATATAAAGGTTAAACAATATAGGTCCCAGTACTGTGCTCTGTGGAACCCCACTTGTAACCCTCTGCTTCCTTGAAACTGCCCCACCATAAACAACTCTCTGATACCTATCAGACAGCCAATCCTGAATCCAGTTGACTAACCTGACATCCAAACCCATGTGCTGCAACTTAAATATCAGTTTATCACGTGGCACTCTGTCAAATGCCTTCGCTAAGTCCAAGAAAATGGCAGTATATGCTTTTCCCTCATCTACTGCTCTTGTAACTTTATTATAAAAGGCTAGCATACTACTAAAACAAGAGCACCCCCTTAACAAATCCATTTTGACTCTCACTAATTTCTCTAAGATCTTAACAACTATTGATGATACACAAACTGGTCTATAATTAGACACTTCCAGTCTGCTACTGCCCTTATGTAATGGCACTATCTTACCTTCCTTCCATTCCCTGGGGACCTTTCCTGTAGCCAGACTTTCATTGAAAAGACAGGTCAAAGGATCTGTCAGTTCTTTATCACATTCTCTCAAAACTCGTGGTGAAATACCATCCAGTCACACAGCTTACTGACATCCAGAGTACTCAGTATTTGGAACACACTCTCCTCCTGCAGGAGAGTGTGTTCCTCTAAACCTCGAACCTTCCCTATCCCTCTAGTATTAAAATTTACTCCTCCAGGATGAAATACTCCAATAAAGTGTTCATTGAACAATTCCACTATGTCCTCTGGATCAGTCACACTAGTCCCATTTTTATCCCACAATGTCATTCTTCCTCAAACATTTCTCCTGCTACTGGCCACATAGCTAAAAAATTCCCTAGGATTTTCTTTGGATCTTAGGGCCAATCTTTTCTCATATTCCAGTTTCGCCTTCCTTACCATACTAGTCACTCTCCTGGCCTGTGTCTTATATTCTTCATGCATCTACTCTTCACCTGTCTCCTTATATCTCTTCCATAGATTCTTCTTCACATGTCGTTCCTGTTTAATATTGTTTGTCATCCACTTTACTCAAAATTGTGTCCTCTTCTTCACTTGGAATACAGCTTATTATTGCTCGAACAAATATTCCTTCACAATTTCCCAAGCACTAATGATATCCCAGCCTTCCAATTCCTCCCTCCATGAAACTTTTCCAAGTTGATGTCTAAAACTATTATAATCACCTGCCTTATAATTCCACATACGTTCCAGTCTCTTTGATACTCCTGTATGTCTATTCATCTTCCAAGTCAAAACCATATGGTCACTCTCTCCAACTGGCGGGAGAGATGTCATCTCAGTTGTTATCAACTCTTCTGATGCTATGACCAAATCCAAAACTGTTGAACCTCTTGTTCCCTCTATTATATGTTGCCTAACATTTGTCCCTGAAGAATTCTAGAAATTTCATTCTCTTATTGCTACATGCATCATCCTCTCCCCAGTTTATACAGCTGTAGATAAAATCTCCCATAACAATCATTCTTCTTGCACTTGCCAAGCTTAACTGTCTAAACATCTTGTGGTCCCTACCCTCTGTGCTCCTTGGTTTGTAGCAATACCCCACTAAATATCCTGTCTTGCTCACCTCTACCTCATACCGTATGCTTTCAAAATCATTATTGTCACTGCCTTCCAAAGCATCCACTCTTAGCGGACATAAGTCGTCACTTATCATAAGCACCACCTTCCCTTCCTATCCTGCTGAAAAATGCTGTACCCTGCTACTTCTATTCTTGTTATTATATCCTCTTCTGTCAACCACGTCTCTGTGATCCCAATAATCTTTGGCCAGGCTGATGCTATCAACTTCTTCAACACTTGGAGACCTATCATCTAATTAGTGACCACCAGTATGGATTTTGCCACTCTAGATCCACAGGATATCTCCTGGCCTACACCATGCAACTCTGGACTCATTCTATGGAAAAGTTTGGAGAAACTTATGCTCTTGACATCTCCAATGCATTTGATAGGATCTGACATCAAGGACTTCTCAACAAGTTGACATCATATGAACTGCCTTCATCGTTGTGCAACTGGATTGGCAGTTTTCTCTCAAATTGATCGTTATGTGTAATGGTGTTCTCCCTTCAGACTTTCCTGTCAATGCCAGCATCCCTCAGGGTTCTGTCATTTCACCCATCCCATCCTGATTTATATAAATGACCTGACCTGCTCATTGACTGCAAACCTTATTCATAGTTTTGCTGATGACAGCACACTCCACTCATCCTACTTATATGATAAGCCTTGCATGCTCAAGCATTTCAAGCTTCAAGATCATCCATAATAAGTGTCCTGAACACTAATCTTCACTGTATCCTTGATTGGGTGAAAACCACCTAGTCACCTTCAATGCTTCCAAAACACAGTTTTAATTGTTTTCTTGCAAAAAAAGATCTCAGATCTTCTCCACTTAGTTTGGATAATGCTCAGTTCAACAGTCAAGGCCAAAACTCTCTTCTTGGACTGCCTCTTACTCCAAACCTTTCCTGGCATAATCATATCACTTTCATAGCATCATCAACTTCCAAGAAACTTGGCATCCTTTTAAGCTCAAGACAGTCCTTCTCTGCTGAGCAATTATTTACTCTGTATCAATTTCAAATTTGACCAACCCTGGAATACTATTCTCTTGTTTGGGTAGGTGCACCTAAAACTTCCCTAAAAATTTTTGATGCTGTTCAGAAAAGGGCAGTTTTATAGATTAATGACATCTCTTACAGACTCACTTCAGCCACTTTCTCATAGAAGATCAGTTCAGTTTCTGCATTATGTCTCTTCTACAGATACTTCCATGGCCACTGTTCAGCAGAACTAGCATCCGCCATGCTTCCGATTTCTGCTAGATTACAGGAACTTGAGCAACAGCAGCTACTCAACATTCATTTACAGTCAAACTGCATACTCACCAAACCTGCTACTGCCAGTCATCTTTCATTCCATCCAACTCAATTCTATGGAACAGCCTCCCACCATGAAGCATTTCCAAAGAACTACTACAACTTTCAGCAGTTCAAGAGAACAACAGATTACTCTACTCCTGACCCTCACCCACAACTGCAGCATGTATTTGATATAGGCCTTTTGTGTGTGAAAGTAATATAAAAAAAAAAGAGTAATTGAACAAGAAAGAGATTAAAATTGAAGAAGAATTTGAAAGAAAAAATTTCATTGAGGAACTTATGATAATGAAAAGTGAGGTGTATGGACAATGGAATAGCTGCTTGAAGGAAAATCTTCTGGAGCTGATAAAGTGTCAGTTATTGAGAGAAGCGTGGATGAAGTAGCAAATATATTAAATAAAATCTGCCAACATATTTGGAAGAAAATATACTAGCCTAGAAACTGAAAAGCATCAGTATTGATCCCAATTGCAAAAAAAAAAAAATGTAAAATACAAGAGAATGTAAGAATTACAGAACTATTGCTTCACTTTCACATGCAAGTAAACTTATGATGAAAGTAATTCAAAAAAAAAAAAAAAAGGTTAGAATCATATGTGAATAGAGAAATGCCAGAACAGGCAGGTTTTAGAAGCAGATAAACCAGAGACCAGATAGCAAATATGAGATGGGTTATGGAAAGCATATGAGAATTTCAAAAGGAAATCATCTGTTTTTTTATTGTATTAATCTGTTTTTTTACTGCTTATAAGAAAGTACTTGATTGTGTTGATCAAAGACTGTGGAATATAACGAGAGAGTAAGTAATGGGAATACCTGAGCATTAATAATCTTAATCACAGAACTGTATGATAACCAAGAAGTTTTGGTAAACACAATCTTTCAGAATACACAATGAAGTATATTATCACCCTACTTTTTTTAATATTTATAGTGAAGGTGTTATGAGAATGGCTGATTTAGACAATTAGAATGGAGGTAGAAAAATAAATAATTTACAATATGCAGATGATACAACCCTCATGACAGAAACTAAGATCTGAAGCAGTTGTTAGTCAAGAGGAAAAGCAAAAACAGATAAGTTTAATTTAAATATCAGTAAAACAAAAGTGATGGTTTCCGGCAATTTAAAAGCAGATGAATTTATAATTGAGGGAGATAAAACAGAGGTAGCAAAGTTATGATTTACTCAGGTCCAGAATAAGAAATGATGTTTAATGTGAAGAAAAAACTAATTATTAGCACTTAAAAAAAATTAGCATTGTAAAAAAGAGAAATGAATGCATTCTCATTCTCCTACTGTGTCTCAACAAAACAGAAACTATTAATGTAAACTGCGAATTAAAATAAACTGAAATATACATTTAAATGATAAAATGTGGAAATAACTGTTTTAATGTAAAACTGTAATTGCAAATTGTTATGATTACTATTAATTTTTAATATTAACTATAATATTATATTGTACTAATTATAATAATTTATTAACATGTAACAAAATTATTATTATTATTAAGAGAGATCTCCAGGGAGTCAGGGACTCATTGAGGTAGGCCACATACTATATACATAGCTATCATACTTATTCTTGAATTCATCACACTGCTTGCACTCACAACATCCAATGGCAATCCATTCCAATCATGCACCACCCTGTGAGAGAGAGAGAGAGAGAGCAATCTAGCCCTCAACCCCCTTCTTAGCAGCATTCATTCTCAGCTTGGATATCCTTTTGTCCTTCCCCTCCCACCTTCCATAAATTGAAAAATTCCATCAATTGAAATCCTGTATGACCCTTTCAGAAGTTTGTAAGTCTCAATCATATCACCCCTGTTTCTCCTGTTTGCTAGTGTCTGCAGTCTAAACTCTCAATCTGTCTTCATAATCAGTATTCTGCAACCCTGATATAATTTTTAATACTCTCCTTTGCACTCTCTCCAATATATCAGAATCACAATGGAAACTAGGAGACCAGACCTGCACACAGTAGTCCAAGTGAGGTCTCATCATGGCCTTGTAAAGATGCAAAATGACATCCTTATCTTTACATGTGAATGTTTGTTTCAGCACTGCAATTATCTTTTGAGATGTGTTTGCAATCTTTGCTACCTGGCCCCTGAACTTCAACTTCCTATCTACTAACACACCAAGATCCCTAGCTTCATCAGTTTCTTCTAGCATAATCCCACCAATATAATGCAACATTGGATATATATAATCATGCTGAAGTGAATGACTTTACATTTACTGACATTGAACTGATATCCATTTTCCCATACCCACAGTTCCAGCCTATTCAAATCATTCTGCAAGTAATGCATATCAGCAGCATTCCTGATTATCCTACCTACCTATCTTTGCATCATCAGCAAATAGCTGCATGTCACTTGTCAAATCCTTCCCAATATCATCAACGTATAGATTGAATAACAGTGGACCAAGGTATGTGGGAGAATTGAGTAATTAATGTTAATAAGGCTGCTCAACTTATGATATATCACTGTGCATCTTGAAGAAATGTGATAGAGAGTTGACATCTACCTTGACATACCTGTTTGTCAAGGAAAAGTTTCAAAGAAGTGGAAGGAAGGCAAGATTGTACTACTTCATTAGGGAGGTAAAAAGACTCAAGCTGGTCAATTTTTATGTCTGGATCTGGAGTTGTGGTCAAAGTATTAGAGAGGCTAGTGAGAAACAAGATCCAGAATTAAGGTGACAACAGTGGCATTCTCTTTGAGGTACAGCAAGAGTTTACTAAAGGCATATCATGTTTTGGTAATCTGATTACTGATTACAAGGTGACAGTTGCATTGGACAGAGGAGATGAATCAATACTTAGATTTTGCAGAGGCGTTGGTAACATATCACATGATAAATTGATAGTTAAATTGTAATGGACAGGATTGGATAACAGATTAGCACATTGGATTGCAAACTGGCTATCTGATAGGCATCAGCGAGCGTGGGAGAACAACATCTCAAAAGAGGAAAGTCACTAGGTGTTTAAACCTGTATGTTAATAATAATGGTTTGAATGGGAATATTTGTTGTTTGCAGATGATGTCAAGTTGGGAAAAACTACAAGAAGCACAGCAGATATTGTTTTCTTACAAGAGGAATTGAATGGACATGGAAATATTTAAACTAAATCTAATTTATTTTGATGGTTGACAGGGATCTAAATTTAGAAGACATATTGCTGAAATTGTGAAGACAGCACAATGAATTTTGGCAATGATGCAGAGGACACTGACTTAGAGATCACATGTGCACATTACTGTCGTGTAATTTTGTTGAAAGATAATAAAATGCTGTTAAAAAAAAGAGATAGCTATGTGGGAAGGGGGTGGGGAGGGGGACAAAATTATGAAAGATAAATGTCAGTAAGGCCATGAAATTGTTAAAGCAACGGTCTGTCCAGTGGGTGATGTATCGCTGTGAAAGCTGGATCATTAAGAAGAAAGATAGAAAAGGAATTGATTCATTTTGAATTATAGACATCAAGAGACTATTAAGAATATCAGCAAGAATGACTAACTTTATTGTTAGTCCTTCTTTCTAAGTAGAAGTTAACGCAATTTCGACATATAATGCAAGCAGATGAATCATTGGGAAGGCTGGGGCATGAGAGGAAGATGAAGACAGAATAATCTCATAGTATCTATCATACCTTGTCTTGAACTCATTCACTGTTAAAACACCCACAACAGACTCTGGCAGCTTATTCCACTCATTTACCATTCTAAAAGTAAAGAACCCAGCTCTAACACCCTTGCTAACCACACTCTCGCCTAGCTTCCATAGATGTCCCCTCGTTCTCCCACCACCAGTCCTGATCTCAAAAATATCCTCAGAATTAATCCTATAGAAACCCTTTAGCAATTTGAATATCTCAATCATATCTCGACTTTTCCGCCTATCAACCAATTTCTGCAACCCACAAATCTTCAACCTGTTCTCATATGGTTCATTCCATAGACCTGCTATCATCTTGGTCACTCGCCTCTGGATCCTCTTCACCTCCTCCACATCAAGAAGAAACCTAGGTGACCAAATCTGGGCACAGTAGTCAACATGAGGTCTTATCAAGGCTCGGTACAGAGGAACAATAACTTGCTTGTCTGCTCGTCAAAGTATTTTTCAACAAACAAGTGAGTTGATGAGCTGATTTAGCCACTTTTGCAATGTGCCCCCTAAATTTTATCTCCCTATCCACCAACACTCCCAAGTCCCTGGCCTCATCAATCTCCTGGTGTACAGTTCCACCAATGTGGTATACCGCTGCTAATCTTTTCACCCCAAAGTGCATAACCTTACATTTTGTCACATTAAATTGACATCCACTCTCCTTTGCCCAGAACTCCAATCTATCCAAATCATCCTACAAGCTTTTGACATCTTCTGCATTCACTATTGCCCTACCCAACTTTGCATCATCAGCGAACAAATGAACTGTTCCTCTTAGATCCTTCCCTATATCGTTAATGAACAAATTAAACAGCAGTGGTCCAAGAAGAGAAGGCTGTGACACACCACTAGTCACAGGCTGTCTTTTGGACTCTACTCCTCAATAAACTACTCTCTGATATCTCTCCATTAACCACCCTCCTATCCATCTCACCAATCCTATATCTATTCCCATATGTTGCAGTTTACTGATTAGAATTCCATGTGGTATCCTGTCAAAGGCTTTAGCCAGGTCCAGCAGTATCACTGCAAACCCATTACCCTTATCCAGTTCAGCCATCACTGTGTTATAAAACATGAGCAAGTTACCGAGGCATGATCTACCCTTCACAAAACCGTGCTGTCCCCCCGTACAGTATCCCATTTTCATCTATCCAATCTTGTATTTTCCTTTTGACTATTTTCTCCAAGATCTTGACAACAACTCCTGATATGCTGATCAGTTGGTAATTTGCAACCGCAGTCTTGGAACCTCTTTTATGCAGTGGAACTATTTTCCACCCCCTTGGGACTAACCCAAACCCGAGACTCAGATTAAACAACATAGTCAAGGGTACTGATAATTCTTTAGCCGCTTCACGTAAGACACGTGCCGGTATACCATCCAATCCCATAGATGTATTCACATTAAGGTTCTGTAATAGACTATTCACCTCGACTTCATTCATCACAATTCCCGTATAAACTAATGGTTCCTTCATTCTTTCAATGTCACCACCTGGATGATATACTTTTGCAAAGTGCTCGCTCAGTAATTCCACTATATCGACAGATTCAGTGACCTCTTTATCATCGGCATTCCTTAAAATCATTCTGCCTTGTACAGTTTTTTTTTTTTGCTTGCAGCATATTGAAAGAACTGTTTGGGATTCTCTTTAGCTTGCATAGCTAGTTTCATTTCATAATCCGCTTTTGCTTTTTTTTTTTTACCACACTCGTTACCCTTCTGGCCTACGCTTTATACCATTCGTGTGCCTACAGGTCACCTTTCTCTTTAAATTCACTCCACAGTTGTTTCTTTTTTTGCAGCTCAAACTTAATGGTGCTATTCATCCATTTAACCCCTACTTGTTTTACTATTCGGACCCTAGGTACACAATCAGCCATAACCTCCTATAAATGCTCCTTGACCACTTCCCCTTCTCTATCAACATCCAGCCCTTGCAGTTTTACATGCCATGTCACTGAACCAAGCAATCTCCTAAGCCTGTCATACTTGTCAGCACGGTAATTTCACATATACCCTGTCTTAATTGAAAATTCCACACCTTTAGCCACCTCCCAGGTCAAGACCTTATGATCACTCTCACCAATAGGTGGCAACATGGTCATATTCATTACTATCAAATTCTCAGATGCTATTACCAGGTCGAGCACTCTCAAACCCCTATTATTTTCAATTACATGCAGTCTCAGATAGTTATCCCTTAATAATTGAATAAAATCCAGTTTCTTCCTCACATGTGTCCTCTCCTCCTTCCAATCAATGTTACCATAGTTAAATCCCCCATAATAATTACCCTCCTTCCACTCATTTCATCAATTTCCCTATGCATACATACTAACTCCACCATCTATTCCATCACCTGGTCTATAGCAGTACCCAACTGTATATTTTGTTCTGCCAGTCTCAATCTCACACCAAATAGCCTCAAATGAGCTCTTTTCACTATCCAGCAATACAACTTCAATTCTCCTTGGCTGCAGTTCATCAGCTATCATCAATAACACTCCTCCTCCCATTTTATTCTCTCTGTCCCTCCTAAACACACTATAACCTACACATTCTATCCCACTAACTATATCATCTTCCGTCAGTCATGTTTCACTAATGCCAATAACCTTTGGCCAGGAAGAGCCATCCAAGGTCAAAAATTCTTCCTTCTTGTTCCTAATACTCCTGGCATTAGTATACATGAAATGCAGAGGTCCCTTTGTCCCACCCCTATCTTGATGCATTATTCTAACTATCCTATTCTGATTACTTGTCCTTAGTACTGGCTTGGGTACATTATATACATTCTTACACTCAATTGTCTCACTGGTGTCTGCATATCCACTCCCCCCCCCCCCTTGGTAGTTCTAGTTTCCCTGGTTCTGCACATCCATTTTCACTTCATTCAGCAACACTTTTTCCTGTCTATGCATACCAAATCTATTCAAATGTAGGCCATCCATCTTGTATAAATCCTTTTGCCCATCAAACTCATTCCACACATCCACAAATTCCACACCATTTGCATAACCTGTGCATAAAGTTATTTGCAATTATGACCCTCCTTCTAAACTCCTCTGTCGTACCACGGCAACAGACTCACCATCCAATCTCTCACTCTTTTCTTTCGCTACCTTTAACAATACTTTCAAGTCCTCTCTCAAATATGAATAGTAATAAAAATATTTTTTCATGTCCAGTATAAAAATATGCTTTCTGAACAGTTTTAGAGAAAAAAAATAATATAAAATACCTGAAGCACATTTACAGTCTCCTGAATAATGAGAACAGTAAGCTCCATTTTTACATGTGCATGTTCCTAAGCATTTATTTCCATATTTGCCTGCAGGACAAGCTGAAATAAAAAATAATAATAATAACAATAATAAAATACAGATAATTTTTGGGAAAAATTTAATTACTGGCACATTTCACATATGATTAATGGATTGCATGATTTTATGTGATCATTGTGTGGGATACAAGGAGTAAGAAGTAAAAGAGTTAGTAATGGGAGTAGGGACAAATTACTCGACTGGGAACAAGTAACATGTAAGACTGGATATCAGGTGGTTGTTGAGAAAGATAAAAGATAATAGCATGATAGATCAGTGTGTTACCCAGGTAATGACAATGATGAGATGAAGTAGAGAGCAAGGATTATTATTATTATTATTATTCAGGTCTCCATGGAGTCAAGAGACTCATTGTGGGAGGTCCTTCTTAGGAAACACGAAGTCTATCATACCACTCCTTGAACTCATTGACCGTTTTTGCTCTCACCACTCTCTCAGGCAATGCATTCCACAGTTCAACCACCCTCCATGCAAAGAACCACTCCTCACCCCTTGCTCACAGCTTCCTTTAGTAACTTCCAGGATTATGAATGATATGTTAGCAGAAATATGTGAGGAGAAAGGAGTGAAGTTTGTTAATGTGTGAAATGAGTTTGAAGGAGCTATTGAACTGTATAAGACGATGGACTGAATTTGAATGGTTTTGGGGTGAGTCATTTGGTGAGGGAAAATAATGATGATGCTGATGGAAGGGAAAATAATGAGTAGTAAATGAATTCGAGCAAGTGAGAATGTGAAAGAGTGGGAGATTAAGGAAGGAGAGAGTGAAATGATGCTTATGGATGGAGAGGAGTAGAATGAGTGTAGAGAATGAGAAGTGTGCAAGAAAAACAGGGAAATGGAGACTCAGGGGAGCACAGCATGAGAAAGGTTGATGCTCAAAGAGGATGTGAATGTGTGTGTGTAAACAAGAAGTCAATGAAAGGACTCGGGATCTAGGGAAAATAATTGGATTTGAAGAAGGTTCTGGGATAAGTAAGGAGAAAAAGAAACAGCTTGAGGAAGATATGGAAAAGTCACATATAATAAGTGGTGTCAGTGCGACTTGTTATAGATCCAGGAACAAGCTGTTATGTTTGTATACAAATGCTAGAAGTATCAAAAACAAGGGAAATGAATTGGCTACATTGATTGAGTTATTATCCCAAAAACTGTTGGAATAAGTGAGACAGGGTTGGATGTGGATGACATCCTGACAGGAATAGAGATGAAAGGGTATATGTATTTTGTGAAGATAGAAAGGGTAAAAAGGGAGGTGGAGTGATATTGATGATAGAAGGAGTTATATCAAACGAATTTTTAATGAAACTTGTATTTTTAATGAAACAATTATTATACACATGTATTCACAAGAATATAGTAATTTTATTACTGCAAACATTTCAACCAGAAACTAACTGGTCATCATCAGTGCATCAATATGATCAAGGTGAAGCTACAACAAAGACTGTTAATCCTATTTACAGAGCTGAACCACATGGTGGATGCCACCTAGGATAGTTACAATAAATAAGATTACAATAAAGGCCTAAATTTAAAATTAAGTGATTTGAAATAAAATTTAATTTAATTACAAAATTAAGTGAAATGGTTTCAACCTTTATTGAGGTCAAAACCGGTCTGGATAGTGGCCCTTCCCATAATGCATAGCATTATACATGTTTGTAAGGATTACATAATGTGCTTTGCATTATGGGATACTAAGGCAAGTGATGTGATGTCATTAGTTTTTATATATGAGTTGCCCCAGTCCTGAAAATACTTCATGTGCAAACTTTGTTTGCTTATATTTGGATAAAGGATTAAACCAAGTATATAATTTCTTGGTATCTTTAATTTATAGCATAACCAAGTGGAAAAACTTCTAACATTAAGTAGAGATTCTTCTGAGTCCGGCCAGATGGCAAACACATCATCTACATATCGAACCTAAAACAAAGGTTAGAGTTTTATTGAAGGGAATAGAGATTCTTCAAGATGCTCTAAGTAAAAATCATCAAATGCAGATGACAAGAGGCTTCCCATGGTAGTTCCTTCAATCTGTTTGTAGAACTGGTTCCTGTAGATGAAGTAGCCTGAATAAATGACAAAGTCGAATGTTTCAACTATGTCTGGAGGAAACTCATCTGATAATAGTTGGAGAGTGTCAGCCAGAGATAGACTAGTAAATAAGGCCTGGATATCAAGATTAATCATGAGGTCTATAGATTGAAGGGTTAAGTGTTTTATTTTTGTCAAAAAATCTAATGAATTCTTCGTGGAGTTTTGTGTGAAACCAATGTGGGAGCTTAAAAGACGAGCTAGGAATCTGGCTAATTTATAGAATGAGGGAGTCTATGCAGTCCACTATGGATCTGAGTCAAACTGTTTCCTTATGTATTTTTTGAAGGAAGACATTCCCATTGTTTACTACAGACTCCTGTTAGAACACTAGCTTGAATAAGAAGCATTTTCCAGCCATCCTCTATGTGAAAGTATATTAGAGTGGAAGATGCTGTAATGTAATCATCCACGCCTACTCACAATAACCACTAATCTTATCCACACTTTGCAGACAATAGTACTCTCCTCTCATCCTAGAACAGCCTTCCTCAAGAAGTATTCCCAAATAACTACCAACTGTAAAAAAAAAAACAATGAGCTTCTATCTCAGTCCTCATCGGCATCCCACACATGGCACTGATGTACTTGTCCCTCGACCTCTCTTGTATGGGATTAATATAAAAAAAATGCAGGATCAATTTCCATTGCTCTGTAGTCTTGGTTCTGTATATCTTGGTCCATGCCATTCTATATGTTTAATGTTAACAAACATTTGTTGGCTGGCAATTTTCCATGAAAATGCAGAGAATATAAAACAATTAGACATAGTAATATATTTACTGTGTCTAACAAAGTCTAAGAATTAAATGAGCATCATTTCAAAAGATATAGCACTGAAGTTTTAGGTTACTCACTAATTCTTTTTCCATATGCCAACCAATCTGTCCAAAGCATGTTAAATTATACTCAAATAAATCTGATAAATGCTGTCTAGAGATAAAGAGGAAAGTCTGTTAAAATAGAATTGGCAAAGGATTAGAAATTTTGTTGACTGGGAAATGGTTGGGTGTCAAGTAAAATTTTAGAATAGTTGTTTTAGAAAAGAGATTATAACACAGATTATATAATAACTAAAATAATTTAATTATTATTTTGTATATTTTTCCAAAGTTAACTGGCATTGTCAGGGAACAATAACACAAGAATAGCAACTCTTTATCTTGTTTTTATATTTATCAATATATCATGTCTACTGGTGACTGGCAGGCACATGAACGATATAAAGCACAGGCCAGAAGGGTAATGAGTGTGGCAAAAGCAAAAGCAGATTATGAAAGAACATTAGCCATGCAGGCTAATGAGAATCCCAAACAGTTTTTTCGATATGTTGCAAGTAAAAGAAAAAATGTATACAGCAGAATGATTTTAAAGAATGCTGATGGTAGGGAGGTAACCGAAGCAGTTGATATAGTGGAATTACTGAGTGAGCACTTTGCAAGAGTATATCATCCAGGTGATATTGCAGGAATAAAAGAATAAAAAGATATGACATTGCAGGAATAAAAGAATTAACAGCTTATATGGGAATTGTGGTGAATGAAGTGGAGGTGAATAGTCTATTACAAAACCACAATGGCAATACATCTGTGGAATTGGATGGTATACCTGCTCGCGTCGTACGAGAAGCAGCTAAAGAACTGTCAGTGCCCTTCACCATTTCGTTTAATCTGAGTCTCGGGTCTGGGTTAGTCCCAAGGGGGTAGAAAGAGGGGGAAAATAGTTCCACTGCATAAAGGAGGTTCCAAGGCTGCTGTTGTAAATTACCGACCGATCAGCATATATCAGGAATCGTTGTCAAGTTCTTGGAGAAAATAGTCAAAAGGAAAATACAGGATTGGATAAATGAAAATGGGATACTGTAAGGGGGACAGCATGGTTTTCTGAAGGGTAGATCATACTTCTGTAAGTAACTTGCTCACGTTTTATAACACAGTGACGGCTGAACTGGATAAGGGTAATGGGTTTACAGTGATTCTACTGGACCTTGCTAAGGCCTTTCACAGGATACCACATGGAATTCTAATCAGTAAACTGCAGCATATGGGGATGGATATAGGTTTGGTGAGATGGATAAGAGGGTGGTTGATGGAGAGATATCAGAGAGTGGTTTATTCAGGAGTAGAGTTGAAAAGATGGCCTGTGACTAGTGGCGTGCCACAGGGTTTTGTTCTTGGACCACTACTGTTCAATTTGTTCATTAACGATATAGGAAAGGATTTGAGAGGAGCTGTTCATTTGTTTGCTGATGATGCAAAGTTGGGTAGAGAAATAGTGAGTGTGCAGGATGTCAAAATTTTTCAGGATGATTTGGATAGTTTGGAGGACTAGGCTAAAGAATGGATGTCAGTTTAATGTGACAAAGTGTAAGGTTATGCATTTTGGGATGAAAAGATTAGCAACAGTATATCACATTGGTGGAACTGTACTGCAGGAGATTGTAGAGGCCAGGGATTTGGGACTGTTGGTAGATAGGGAGTTGAAGTTTAGGGGGCATATCGCAAAAGTGGCTAAATCAGCTCATTAAATCACTTGGTTGCCGGAAAAAAACTTTAACAAGCAGAGACAAACAACAGGTTATTGTTCCTCTGTATCGAGCCTTCATAAGACCTCATCTTGACTATTGTGCCCAGATATGGGTGTCAGGGTTTTTTTATGGATGGGGAGGAGGTGGAGAGGATCCAGAGACGAGTGAACAAGATGATAGCAGGTCTATGGAATGAACCTTATGAGAACAGGGTGAAGATTTATGGGTTGCAGAAATTGGTTGATAGGCAGAAAAGGGGTGATATGATTGAGACATTTTCAAATTACTGAAATGTTTCTATAAGATTAATTCAGAAGATATTTTTGAGAATAGAATTGGTGGTGGGAGGACTAGGGTCCATACATGGAAGCTGGGCAGGAGTGTGGTTAGCAAGGGTGTTAGAGCTAGGTTTTTTACTTGCAGAGTGGTGAATGAGTGGAATAAGCTGCCAGAGTCTGTTGTGGATACCATGACTGTAAATGAGTTCAAGGCGAGGTATGATAGATACTGTGTGAATGTCGAATAGTTGTTCTTGATATGATGTTAGGGCCTACCTCGACGAGTCTGTGGACTCCTTGGAGTTGCCCATAACAATAATAATAAGCAGTAATCATATTTCTAAGAGACCAAATTACGGGTCATGACAGGCAACTGAGCCTAACACAAAAAAGATGCAGATGACAGTACTCTTCATTCTTTCTACTCATTCAACAAACCATGCAGGTGTTCAGATATGCAAAGCTTAAGATCATTTACAATGAGTATCTTAAATATTGATCTACATACCATCCTTTAATGGAGTAAGGACAATCTGGCCACCTTAAATAACACCAAAAATGCAGTCCTGCCTTTTCTCCTTTAAAAGAGATATCAGCTCACCTACTCTTACTCTCAGTAATACACCAAACAGACAGGATTGGATCTCTCTCTGCTTGGACTAACATCATTTCTCTCCTGATATAAACACATTGCATCAATAGCTTCCTCATCTTCCAAACATTAGGCATTCTCTTTCATTCAAGATGATCCATCCAACTGTTACCTCTATACAAATCCCAAATCCACCTAACCTTAGAATACTGCTTACTTGTCTGGAGTGATGCACCTAAAAACTTGCCTAAAAATTCTTGAGGCTCTCCAGAGGAGAGCAATTTGCTTCACAGATAATCCCTCCCTTACAGATTCACTTCAACCTGTAACTTATAGATGCAGTGTTTCAGCACTGTGTCTATTCTATAGGTATTTCATTGGTCACTGCTCCACTGAGCTGGCAACATCATTTCCCCTCAAGAAGCAGCTGCCCAGCATCCCTTTTCAGTGCAACTGTAAACACACTGAACCTGTTTCTTCTCTTCCTCTTTAATTCTGTCTAAAGTAAAGGATAATAAATATCATAATCATTATCATCCTGTTTAGTAGTAGGAATAATGGCCTGTTATGGTCTCGTGCCACCATCTCTTGGTTCTTTTCTTGGTAACCACCTTCTAGGAATGTACCAAAAACCTGTCAAAGTAGCTTCATTTTGTCCATTCTGTTTACATGCTGTAACAAGTTTTGTCCATATGCTGAATATATTGTATTATAAGTATCATATTTAGTTTATTTTCATCATATCTTTGTGTTTCATCTTGTCCAGTAATGTATATTATTATTATTATTATTATTAAGATAGACCTCCAGGGAATCGTTGAAGGAGGCCACATACTACCCACATCAGCTGTCATACTTGTTCTCGAATTCATTCATGCTACTTGTACACACAACATCCAATGGCAATACATTCCAATAATGCAAAACTCTATGAAAGAAAAATATAACTCTCACCCCTTCTTGATGGCATTCATTTTCAACTTCCAATGATCCTCTCTCATCTCATCCTGCTGTACGACCCTATCAGGAGTGTGTGTAAGGTTCAATCATATCACCACTCTTTCTCCAGTTTGCTAGTGTCTGCAGTCTACAAATTCTCAATTTGTCACTATAATCAGTATTCCACAATCCTGATATCATTTTTAATGCTCTCCTTTGCATTCTTTCCACTGTATTAAAATCAACATGGAAACCAAGAGATCAGACCACAGTCTTTCCCACAGTTCTTATAAATTTCATTTCAACTGATATAAGCTGTTCATCTTGTTTTCTGAAGGTCCAGGCTTCAGTACTATAGAACTTACTGGTCTTCTTCATGTCTTGTGCTGCTTTAATTCTGGTGTACCTCTGTAATTTTTTTTTTTTGGGATTAAAGACTTAATTATTCTAGGTGCTCTACTGTACTTTTCAGTTTCATTATTAATGTCATTTTCTTCTTTGTAAATCAAACTGTAACCAAGATACTTCCATTACTCAAGAGTTGTATTTCTTATATATGTTTTAATTTGAATTCATTCTTTCCATGAAAGGCCATGATTTTGGTTTTTTTAGTTGATATTTACATATTAAATTCTTCTGCAATAAGGTTTAAACAGTGTACAGAATATTGCAATTCATCTTCATTATTAGCTAGGAGAAATAATCATCTGTAATTAGCAGTGTGTGTGACAAAATAGCTATCACTTCATAATGTGATATTTCCATAAACAGTCAGTCTTCAATTGTGTTGATATATATATATATATATATATATATATATATATCAATTAGAGATATGATTGAGACATAAGCTAGTGATGGGTTGTTACCAGATTAATGTGTATGAGATTTTTCATAGAATAGGAGGAGACAGGGAAAAAACAAGAGACCATCCTTGGAACTGTATAACAAGGGTGTGAGCAAGTGAGTGAGAAGTAGGTTTTTTTACATAGAGATTAGTTGGTAAGCAGAATGTATTGCCTGAGAGTGTGGTTAATGCAGATATGAATGAGTTTAAGGAAAAGTTTGATGAGCTTTGTATATGATAGTGGGGACTTTCTGTGACAAAAGTCTTTTGACTCCATGGAGGTCTAAAGTTAGTAAGAATAATAATTTTGATGAGTATAGCACTAACATCTCTGTGGCTGGAAGGTTTTCCCAAGGAACTATCTTGAACATGAAAACAATTTTTTTTTTTAATCAGCATGAGAGAGAGAGAGAGAGAGAGAGAGAGAGAGAGAAGGCAGGAATTTTTATTTTTTTTTTCTGGAATGTTAGGTACATCCACACAAAACTGGCTCATGAACTTGTGCATTTCAGTTATTCACCTTAGACTGCTAAAATGAGGTAAAATGTCAATTACCTTCTCGACATGTGAAGAGTTTTTTGGTAATGAATTGGTAAGCTCAACTTGGCCAAAAATTATAGGCATCACTGAGACCTGGTTGATTGAAAATTATAAAGTTACAGATGTAGAATGTAAAGGGTATTGTATTTTCAGGGAGGATAGAAGGAACAGGAGGAGCTGGGGTATTGCTGATGATAGCTGCCGAATTGCAACCAACAAAATTAGAAGCTAAAGAGGATATTAGGTTTGAGGGAGATGGTTCATTTGAGGCTGTCTAGTATGATATAGAGGCAAATGTGATAAAATACATTGCTGCGTGATGCTATAGACCAGGGGATCCACAGGAAGCTGTATCAGCAAATCAGCACAATGAGTGTAGGCCGAACAATTATCATGGGAGACTTTAACTACGGAGACATCAACTGGAGGAAAGAAAGGAGACATAGAAAGATGGAAGTGGGATTTATACAGTTGCTAAGGGATAATTACATGTTATAAAGACAAGGTTTGAGGGTTGGATCTGATAATGGCATCAGATGATGTATCCATAATCAAGGTAGACACTCTGGCTCCAATTGGGGAGAGTGACCATGCAGTCTTGTTCTGGGAAGTTGCCAAACACATGGAGCTCTCTGTCCTGTCAAGAGGGAGTTTATGTTCAATTATAAGGCTGGTGATTATAAGAGACTAAGGAATTATCTTGGAACAGTGCCATGGCTTGAAAGCTACAAGGAAAGAATGTTAGTAATATACGGCAAGTGGTCAGAGATTGCTTGAGGATAGCAGTATCAGACTGCATACCCAAGGTCAGGAGGGTAATCCAAGTTTGAATTAAGTGGATAAGTACGGATATAAAGCAAGAGCTGCAAAAAAAAAAAAAAAAACACTGTGGAGGAAATATAAAGAAAAAAGTGATCAGCATACTCATGAGCAGTACAAAGCGTGAGTAAGAAGGATGACTAGTATAGTAAGGAAAGCCAAATCAGACTATGAAAAGAACTGGCCAAACAGGCAAAAGTAAACCCAAAAGTGTTTTTTCGTTATGTAGCAAGTAAGAAGAAAAATGACTATGGTAGAATGACTTTAAACAATGCAAATGGTAGAAAGGTGAATGAACCAAAAGAAATAGTTCAGTTGCTGAGTGATAATTTTGCAAAGGTGTATCATCCAGGTGGTGATTTTACAGTTGCTGATGTTACAGATGCATATCAACATTGACGTAGATGAACAGAAGGTGTTCAACATATTACAAAATATGAAATTGAACACAGCAGTGGGAATGGATGGCATTTAACCCCCTGTACTACGTGAATGTGCAAGAGAACTGGCATTGTCTCTGATGAAGTTGTTCTATCTAAATCTCATTTTTCGTAGGGTTCCAAAGAAGTGGAAAGAGGGTAAGATAGTATCATTGCATAACTCCAAGACAGAAATAGCAAACAACAGACCAATTAATATATCGAAAATGGTTGTTAAAGTATTGAAAAAGTTGGTGAAAGGTAAAATACAACAGTGGTGGATAGGGATGTGCTACTCTATAGTGAGCAGCATGGTTTTGTAAAGGGTAAGTCCTGTCTTAGTAACTTATTCACATTTTATAATAAAGTGACAGCAGAATTGGATCAAGGTGATGGCTATACCATGATACCTCTCAGCTTTGCCAAGACAGAATACCACATGGAAAACTATTACAAAAACTGGAGAGAATGGGAATGGATATTAGGCTAGTAGCATGGATAGGGGTTGGCTGACGGACAGATACCAGATAGTATTATATGGTGGAGAGGAGTCTAGGAGAATGATGGTGACTAGTGGAGTACCTCAGAGTTCGGTACTAAAGCCAATACTATTTAATTTCTATATCACTAACATAGGGAAAGATTTAAGAGGAGATATTCAGTTGTTTGCTGATGCAAAACTGGGGAGAGCAATAGTTGATAAAGATGATGTAGATATCCTGCAGAATGATTTAAATAAATTGGCATTGTGAGCAAAGGATAATGACTGTCAATTTAATATTGCAAAATATAAAGTTATGCACTTCGGGTTGAAAAGGTTGCATAATAATAATAACCTTTTCTTTTTATGGTGTATCATATTGATGGTAGTGGTTTGCAGGAAATTGATGAGAGTAGAGACTTGGGGATAATTGTTGCCAAAGAGTTAAAGTTCAGAAGATATATTATAAAAGTTTGTAAAATAGTTTAACAAATTACTTAGATGTTGAAAAACACACTAACAAATAAAGACAGCATGTTTTATCCCTCTTTATAAAGTGATGATTCAGGTATATCTTGACTACTGTGCGCAGATTTGGTCACTTGGGTTTCTTAGGGACCAGGAGGTGGTCGAAAAGATTCAGAGACGAGTGACCAAGATGTTGACAGGTCTGTGGAATAATCCGTATGAGGACAGGTTGAAGGTTTGTGAGTTACAAAGTTAAGTTAATAGGCGGAAAGAGGAGACATGATAAAACTTTTAAATAATAGAGGGGTTTTATAAAATCGATGCAAGTGAAATTTTTCAATATATGACAAATAGAGAACTAGGGGCCATCTGTGGAAGTAGTGTAGTTAGTAGGGATGAGTAGACCAGATTTTTTGCATGGAGAGCAGTAAGTGAGTGGAATGGATTGCAGAATTGGTTGTGAGTTCCCTGATGGTGAATGGATTCAAGGAGAAGTATGATAGGATTTGTGTGTGTATGATGCTTGATTTGGGTCTCCAGTGGTGAGTCCCTGGAATCCATGGAGATGCCATAAATAATAACAACAACAACATATGGTGGGTAACAGGAAAATTTCTGTCCAGCTTGATTGGCTGAGTAGTTAACATACCTACCCACTCTCCCCAACAGGCTGGGGATTTGAATCTTGCAGTGGGCATGAATGTTAGTGATTGGTAAGAGATGAATTTCATTGCTTGGTGCGAGGCCACCATCTCAGTTATTGGAGGCCTGAAGTGAATTAAAAAAGTTCCATGTTTGGCCTGTAGAGCATGGTTTCCAGACAATGTGAAAATACTAATAATAAATTAATTGATAATAAAAATAAATAAAATAATAAAAAATTATAAATATTCTTTTAGGCTCAGTACTGAGGTATTATAAATTTCTAACACCTTCATGCACACATATATCATATTATCAGTTTCCTGATATGTACCCTCAAGGTAGGTTCAGGCTACTATGACAGAACTACATGATTAAGTTTACATCATTGTTAATCTCCTATCAACAATTTTCCTCCAAATCAATCCTGTGAGCACTCCATTATTGTCATATCTAACATTTCATGCTTCTAAGGCACTTCTGATTGAATCAATCCACCTAGACCAAGTTTTGCTAACCTTTCCTCACCCATTCTATTTATACCACCTTAGGTTAGCTCTGTTGATACATTCTCAAATGCTAATAATGTCAAGTTCCTTTCTAATATCTTCATTTTTAATATGAATGTGCCATTCATGCCATCATTTCACCCCCCAGGGGGGATAATGATTTTCACCGGAACCTTCATATCTGTGGTCTTTAATCAAGTGATTTATTTTTAACCCAGCTCACAGATCCACAACTTAAAAGTGGTTTGAACACTGTCTTGTATACTGCTAGTTTGGTGTTTTGACTAATTTCTCTCATTCTATTATAAATTTATTTGGCTAGCTCCCACCATACTAGTTTAGCTTATTCTGTTGTCTATTTCTAGATTTAACTTGCTATTTCCACTAAAAACTGTGCCCAAATAGATGAAATATTTTACTGGTTCTATAGGATCTCCATTCAGAATGCAGCTGAAATTTTCTATGCTCCTGCCTATTTTCATAGTTTTGGACTTTTTTTTGCTGATTTTCATGCCAAATTTGTAACAGCTGTTATTCAATTTGGTTAAGAGATTCCTGGAGACTTGCACTAGATGTGTTTAGGAGTACAACATCATCTGCATAAAGCAAAAAGCAGTTTGACATCTCCAATTCTAATATCATGCCTAATGCCATTTTCTTCATAGTGTGGTCCACATAGATGATGAATAAGAGTGGAGATAATGTGCATCCCTGTTTTACCCCTGATTTTACATCAAACTATCTTCGTATATTTACTTCAATTCTAACTGCTGACTGACAACTTAAATATAGACTATGTATTGCTCTGTATAATGTTCCCTTCACCTCATATAATTGTAGTGTTTTGAAAAACTTTTCTCTGGGCACCATGCCATATGCCTTTTCTAGTTTTACAAAACTTAAGTACAGATCCTTGTCATATTCCCAATATTTCTCAACTATTTGTCTTAAAGTGAAAATATGATCTTAACAACCTCTATTTGGCCTGAATGCAGCTTATTCTTTTCCAAGTTTCTCTTCCACAGTCTTTCTCAACCTCTCTTTTGAAGCATGCTTGCATATATTTTACCTGTAACATTAAGAGAAATTCCTCTGCGATTCACACATTTAGCTTCATTCCCTTTTTTCATAGATGATTACTATGAGAGCGCTCTACTCCAATCATTGGGAATTCAACCTTCTGATCAGGCTCTCTGAATTATGCAGTGTAGCCACTGCAAAACTTTTATACCTCCAAACTTAAGCATTTGTGGTCGAATATCATCTACTCCAGCTGCCTTTCCATATTTCAAATTTTTGACAGCCTTTTCTACCTCAAATATTGATATGTATTCCTATCG
This sequence comes from Typopeltis vanoorti, assembly GCF_054136105.1. Taxonomy (NCBI): domain Eukaryota; kingdom Metazoa; phylum Arthropoda; class Arachnida; order Uropygi; family Thelyphonidae; genus Typopeltis; species Typopeltis vanoorti. Next base: position 18,607,214 of record NC_143571.1, read on the forward strand.
AAAATTTTCTAGTAAGGTTCTGTCACTGCTTGGTTTGTTTAGCAGTCTTTCAAAGTAATTATTCCAGACATCTACAATATCCTTATCTTCAATTTTCCTGTCACCATAATCATCTTTGATTATGGTGACAGGAAAATTCCTTTTATAGTACTCTTTCCTCCATTGTTAAGCTTCTTCAATAGCCTCCAGAACATTTTTTCCTTCTTGATATTTATTTTCCATACTCTTGCCAAAGTCTTGGGAAGACTTTGGTAAGAGTATGAAAAATAAATCTCAATATCTTTATCAGAGTTTGCCACTGAGACTCCAAGGTTTGGTTCTTGTTTTCAATTTGTTTAATTTATTCTTCATTAATGTTGTATAGTAAAGTTTACAATTTACCTGCAAATGCAGCTCAACTTTAATTCTTTTAAAAACTTTCTTACATACTGTTCTTTTCGATGTGATATCCATTTTTATCCTGCTTATTACTAAGTATTGGTCACTTCCAATTTCAATTCCTCTGTATTCACTTGTATCCTGAACCAGCATGACGATATCACTATCAACAATGACACAGTCAATGAGGCTTTTCCTGTTTCTTGTGTCTTCTCTTCGTGTGAACTCGTGCACATCTTTACATTGAAACATGGTGTTAGTAATGAGTAATCCGTGTCCTGAGCAGAAGTCTAGTAAATACTTACCATTATTATTAGCTTGCTTTTTTTCCAAATTTTCCCAAAATGTTCCTATATGCCTGGTAGGATTCATTTCCTACTCTGCTGTTCAGGTCTCCAACAAGGACCACTTTTTCCATTTTCTTTACATCAGCTGCCTGTTCTAATGACTCAAAAATTCTTCCACTTCCTCCTTAGAAAAGAACCTTCTGTCGGACCATAGGCACAAATGTCCACTGGCCCGAAATTTGCCCACATAATTCTACTTGAAACTGCCTTCCGATCAAGAAGTTTATCATCATGTTTGATGTCGAATGCTTTCACTACTCCTTCCTTTCCTTGATCATTATTGTCTGAAAATAACATCCTATACTATTATTTAGTAAGATCTCACCTGTTTTGTCTTCTTTGTCTCAGTAATGCCAATTATGTCCAAGTAGTACTTTTCCAATTCTTCTGCAAGTTCGATTTCCTTTCCATTAATACTCCTTATACTGATGATTCCTATCTTCACTTCTTCTGATGTTGAGTTTATTCTTCTTCTTAGATGTCAAGTTGGAGCTTGTTCCAGTAGCTGACCTTTCACTGTTCATGCTGGTTCTTGATGAAAACAGCAGGGCCTTGTTTAACCAGGAGATGCACTAGTCGGCATGAAATCTCATCATGTTGTACCATCATATGCATTTGTGGTTTAAGCCAATAGAAAGTAAAATTTGTTCAGCTAAGTCCCAAATTTCCAGCCCATCCCTGTTTGTTCAGTATCTAGTAGATACCTACTAACAGTGTGCACCACATCAGGGTGAAGACTGGACATTAGGTCAGAAGCCCCAGTCAGTTCTTCGCATTCCTGAAAGGCGATGTGGAGGTCAACTCCCGGTTATTTGGGAGGACACCTCCACATTTTTTTCCCCCTGGAATGTTAGGTGTCACATCCACACAAAACTGGCCCACAAATTTGTGCATTTCAGTTATTCATCTTAAACTGCTAAGATGAGGTCAAATGTCAATTATCTTCTCAACATGTGATAACAAGAGAATTTCTGTCCAGCCTGATTAGTTGAATAGTTAACATAGCCACTCTATAAATTGTGACTGAGCAATTTCATTACTTGGTGAGCAATTTCATTACTTGGCCACCATCACAGTTATTGGAAGCCTGAAGTGAACTGAAAATGTTTCATGTTTGGTCTCCATACAATGTAAAAAATAATAATTAATTAATTAATAATACAAATAATAAAAAATTATAAATATTCTTTAGCCTGACCACAGTATTGATGTATTATAGGGTTATAACCTTTTCATGAACACATACACATACATGCCAAAAAAAATGCTTACATTCTCGTGATATAACATAAGGTCAGAGCTTGTTTATGATAATATTTTCTGGATATATTGAACTAACTCATGCCAAAATTCACTCTTATTTTAATATTTCCTGTATTAGTAAAAATTGCATACTAATTCATAATAGTTATCTATCACACAGCTCTGTTCTCCTAGCTATATCTCAATGAGGAACAGACAGCCCTGTAGACATCAGTGCCAATAAAACTCAGTCCTGTCTGATCTCTTGCAAGAAAGAGCTCACATCCCTCTCCATTACTTTCAATAATACCTAGATATCAAAACATGATCAGCTTTCCCTTCTTGGACTAACTTATACCCAACCTTTCCTAGCACAAACACATTTCAACCATAGCTTCTGCAGCCACCAAAAGCTTCATGTAGTTTTTCGCACAAGACACTATTGCAGACTGCTATACAAATCCCAAATCCATCCAACCATGAAATATTGCTCCCATATTTAGGGTGGTACACCAAAATCTGCTCTAAAATTGTTGGATTCTATCCAGAAAAGGGCAATCCAGTTAATTAATGAAACCTTTCTTACAGACATTCAGTTTTTGCTTTGTTCCTCTTCTACAGATACTTTCATTGACAATGCTCTGCTGAATCAACCACTATCATTCCTCCAAAATCATTAGAACAAGAGCTACTGCTAACCAACAGTCTTTTACAGTCCATTTTGAAACTCACAGAACCAACTTAACTACCTCCTCTTTCATTCCATCTACTTTTGTTCTTTGGAATAGATCCCCCCCATTCTGTCTTTTGGAAAGAATACAACCTTCAGTTGTTCAAAAAAAAAAAAAAAAAAAGACTGCTCCTTTCTGCTTATCCTCTTGCCCACATATGGCACTGATATGCTATAGGTCTTGTGACTGACCTTTCATGTGTGAGCCAGATTAAAAATAAAAAAAAAAGCTCAGGTGTGGCCTATTTACTTTTATTACAATGTCATTCATTAGTAATCTGCATTGTACCTTTTTAAATATCTTCTATATGGTGACACAAACATACCCTTCCAATTTCAATACAAAACACAGAAAATTCAGAAACATTATACTCACTTGCGCTGCAAGATGGCCCATCCCAACCAGGCTTGCAGTCACATTTATCTGGAGCACTACAGTATCCATTCTGGCAGCCTTTAGAACACACAGCTGTAAAATAATATAAAAACAAAATGTAACTTTTCTTTTTTTACATTTATTATTATTATTATTATTATTATTATTTTCGGGCTACTCCAGGGAGTCCTTAGACTCATCGAGGGAGGCCCTAAACATCATGTCCACACAACTATATGACATTCTCACAGTATCTATCATACCTTGCCTTGAACTCGCTCACTGTCATAGCACCCACAACAGACTCTGGCAGCTTATTCCACTCATTTACCACTCTAAAAGTAAAGAACCCGGCTCTAACACCACTGCTAACCACACTCTTGCCCAGCTTCCATAGGTGTCCCCTAGTTCTCCCACCACCAGTCCTGATCTCAAAAATATCCCCTGAATTAATCTTATAGAATCCTTTTAGCAATTTGAATGTCTCAATCATATCTCCCCTTTTCCACCTATCAACCAGTTTCTGCAACCCACAAATCTTCAACCTGTTCTCATATGGTTCATTCCATAGACCTGCTATCATCTTAGTCACTCGCCTCTGGATCCTCTCCACCTCCTCCCCATCAAGAAGGAACCGAGGTGACCAAATCTGGGCACAGTAGTCAAGATGAGGTCTTATCAAGGCTCGGTACAGAGGTAACTTGCTTGTCTCTGCTTGTTAAGATATTTTTCAACAACCAAGTGAGTTGATGAGCTGATTTAGCTACTTTTGCAATGTTTCCCCTAAACTTCATCTCCCTATCCACCAACACTCCCAAGTCCCTGGCCTCATCAATCTCTTGGAGTACAGTTCCACCAATGTGGTATACTGCTGCTAATCTTTTCACCCCAAAATGCATAACCTTACATTTTGTCACATTAAATTGACATCCATTCTCCTTAGCCCAGAACTCCAATCTATCTAAGTCATCCTGCAAGACTTTGACATCTTCTGCATTCACTATCGCCCTCCCCAACTTTGCATCATCAGCGAACAAATGAACTGTTCCACTTAGATCCTTCCCTATATCGTTAATGAACAGATTAAACAGCAGTGGTCCAAGAACAGAACCCTGCAGCACCCCACTAGTCACAGGCCGTCTTTTGGACTCCACTCCTGAATAAACCACTCCTTGATATCTCTCCATCAACCACCCACCTATCCATCTCACCAATCCTATATCCATTCCCATATGTTGTAGTTTACGGATTAGAATACCATGTGGTATCCTGTCAAATGCCTTTTCCAGGTCCAGCAGTATCACTGTAAACCCATTTCCCTTATCTCCAGTTCAGCCGTCACCTTGTTATAAAACTTGAGCAAGTTACTCAGGCATGATCTACCCTTTACAAAGCCATGCTGTCCCCTGTACAGTATCTCATTTTCATCAATCCATTCCTGTATTTTTCTCTTGACTACTTTCTCCAAGACCTTGACAACAACTCCTGATATGCTGATCGGTCGGTAATTTGCAACCATACTTTCTCTCAGTTAACATGATTTACTCTCAGTTAAGATGATTATTTTTATTCAGGACCTCCAAATCTTTCACAATGAGACTCGCTATAAGAGGTTGTTTTAAACAAAATAAAATGTATCATACCACTCCTTAAACTACCACTATCAATGGAAAAAATAAATAAAAAGTTACTTCTCACTCATAATAGTTATCTATTATCCAAGTTACTTATCTTTCCCTTTCACAACTTCCAGGGATGATCTCTCCTTATTTTACCATATACAAAATCTTTCTAGTGTCCATTCAATAAGTACTCTGAACAACTTAAATGGCTTGGTCACCTCTTTGTCTTCTATCCACCAAACTCAGAAGATTACAAACTGTTACTCTATTCTCACTACCAATTATGCAGTCTTCCTATTATTTTTGTTACTTGCTTTTATACCCTCTCTAAAGCTACTTCAATCCTTCCCCTCTTAAATTCATGACTAGATTTGATCTAGTCATGGATTTCATCTGATCAAGGTGAAATTAGCATCCCTTCTTTTTGATTTTAGTATAATGAGCTGACCCTGGAGGTAGTGCAATACCAGACAACTCATTACAGAGGTGGAGCAAGCTCCAAGCACTCTGCCGACTTCCAAAAATCAGTTTAATATCTTGGGCCCCTATGGAACCCGTATCAGATATTAAGCTGATAAGAACAGATCAGTCTAGTACCGATCACTTTAGAGTATTAACGGTGTAACCTAGTCATCGTTTCTCATTCTAGAGCTGAAAGATCTACTTGGAAGGTGACTTTCAAGCAGATTCTATAATCTGTTTAGATCCTATCTTTTTCCTAACTCTGCATTCCAGGGGGAGTGGAAACCTTCCCCTTGAGGTTGCAGTTTACCAGCTATCTTGTCCTAACAATTGTTTCCTCGTTATTGCCTCCATGTTTACTTCATTGGCATGCTTTTGTTTGCTTTATAACTTTACCAAATTACTTTAAGTTTTAAGGATTGTTACTTTAGGTTAGCTTACTAACCTAAATTAACGTGTTTGGCACGACCTGTAATGGCCCAACCGGTCTGCTGCCAAATCATCATGTGCAGGGTGTTTCTTCCTTATTTATTCTCCACTCCCTGTACCAAGAAGCTATTGCTTCTTGTATCGCCTTCTTTGCTTTTTCGCTAAGTTCAGTGATGTTCCCTAAATGCTCTGCAGTTAGCATCTCGAGGTTATCGAGTTGAATTTCTCCCCATTTGAGGCCTATCATCTTGTTATTTGAGGAGATGATGGTTGGGAGTCCTCTCTCTCGAAGCTCTGTATATCTCTTCTTGCATCTCGGGTGTGTTAGCTTGGCCAAAATTAGAGGTCTCTTTGTACTGTATAGGTGGTGGAATTTCTACGTGTTTTTTGGTCTGTGTCAGTTTCTCAACTTCTTATTCTGCTTTTTCTGAAGTAGTCGCCTTGTCTTGTTTCATTTTCTTTCCGTCTCCGTCCTTTATACTTCCTGGGTGTTTGCCCGTTGATTTTAAAAAACCTCTTTCCTTGTTGTGGTATCCTCCATATGGCTCTCGGAATCCCTTTCTTCCTCGTTTGCGGACTCGTCACTTGTCATTTCTTATTATTTTTTTGGGGAAGGCTTGAGGGTGTTTCTGCCATAACTGTTGATGGTTCCCTGGTCGTTCTCTTCTTGTCTTTGGGATGTATAATTTCCTTGGTAGTTTGTGGGGCCTCTGTAGTGGTGGGTGTGTTCTCATCTTTGTCGGAAAGAAATTGCTGGGTGGCCATCTCTTTGGTGGGAATGGGGGAAGTCTTCTGAAGACTGTCATTACTTCATCTTTTTGGCACTGGTATTGTCTGTGTGATTTGTCTCCACACAGCTTGCATGGCTCAAGTGCACATTGGCTGAGAGTGTCCTATGATGGCGCGGTTCCCGCACCTATTCAGAGGACACTCTCTGGTGATGTGGTCACTTTTCTTACATCGGTGACAGCTTTTAATCAGGCCTTGGTAGTTGGCGATTACCTGGTACCCTTGGATGTATATATAATTGGGCACTGGCTTGCTCATTCCGATTCTCAGGTAGGTCTTCTCGCCCTGTTTTATTCCCGGATACTTCTCGAAGCTTGGCTGAGATATACTCAGAACTTTACAATAAATTTCGAAGACTTTTTGGAAGACTTCATTTTCTAAGGTACACGAATTTTATCCCAATGCCGCCAACTGTCGTAGCAAGATATTGGTTTTCACCTATCATGATTCCGTTTTCCATTAGCAAGGTTTTTGCTTGATGGTTTTTTGTTGTGACCTCGACTAGGCCTTTATTCTTGTCCCAACAATTAATTTTGGTCACATTTTCTTCACCAACTGTGCTGACTACGGCGTCTTCTATGTCCACTGGAGAAATTTTTCGCTTTAGGTTAAACCTTACGGTCAAGTCCCTTAGTAGACGTTGGCCTGCCATTTGTGGTGGGGGGCTATCGGATCCTTGTCCCTGAAACGTGTTCCCCCCCCCTGGTCTGGGGTTTATTTTATCTGCTGGCATTTGGTTGGACATCATGGGCCGCTATGTGGCTCATCTTCGATGTCAACCGACACACAAACAGATACTACACTGTCGTTTAGCCTGAGAACGGACTAAGGAGCTAACTTTTAGTGCACAGATACTACACTTTGATCTTAGCCAAAAGGCCGAGAAGCGATGGCGGCCATCGGTCGGAAAAAAGGGGGTCATCGCCAGGGATGACCTCACGTTTGTGGTGTGGTCTGCTTCTGTCAGAAACGCTAGGCCTCACCTCCAGAAGACAGTTCTTTCGTTGCTCTGATCAGTAGAGGAAGTGGGCTCACCCCGGGTCCTAAAGTTCCACCTGCATGGAAGCCTGCAGCTTCTTTCATTGCTCTGATCTGTAGAAGTGGTGTAGCGCAATTGGAAGAACGACGGTACATTGCGCCTTTCGATTGGAATAAGCCTAAGTTCAATTCTCGTCATGACGGGAGGAATCATTATGTGGACTTTTTCAATCAAAGCCGATCTCATACGGAGGTAACAGGGTTTTTTCTCCTGGAAACTTGGGTTTTTCATCCCGCATGCAGACAAATCAGCCATTCAGAACACATGCAACTTACAGACAAAAAATACTATTTGTGGTGGTGGTGGGCAGTAGATAGCATTGATGGAGATGATTGGTGGTAGAGGTTCGGTGTAGTGGTTGAGAGAGTTGTATAGTAGGTGTCCTCCCGTGATGAGTCTTCGGACTCCTTGGAGGTGTCACGAATAATAATAATAAAAAAAAAAAAAAAGTAGCTGAAGCTGTCTCATCCCTGACCACTTCCCAAGCACTACTGGCATTCTTTCCTTATAGTTCTCAAAACATGGCACTGCTCCAAGACGCCGCCTAAGTCTGTCATAATTACCAGCTTTATAGCTCAACATAACTCCTTCTTGACAGAGAATTCCACATGTTTATACACCTATAAGAACAAGATTTCATGTTTATTTTCCCCGATCAAAGGCAGTGCATCTACTTTGGTTATGGATACATCCGATACTATTACCAAATCCAGCACTCTCAAACCTCCCTGATCCCCTCCATGACATGCTGTTTCAGGTAATTATCCCTTAGCAAGTGTATAAATTCCACTTCAATCTTGCTATGCCCCTTTACTCACTCCAATCTTTGTTCCCATGGTTGAGGTCCCTCCTTAATATTTGCTCAGCCTTACTAATATATGGCAATCTTCTATATAACAAAATTGACAAAATATATTGTTTGTTGCTGCTATAGACCAAGGAGGGGTCCATAGCAGCAACAAACAATATATTCTGTCCTGTTGGCACCTATCTCATATGAGATAGCTTCAAATGAACATCTCCCCTAAACCAAAAAATCTCCTTTGACTTCTAATTATGATAGTTGAAGGTTTTAGCTATCATCAGCTATACTCTATCTCCTATCCAATCCTATTCCTTCTATCCTCCCTGAAAATACAATACCCTTTACATTCTATTCCTCTAATTATATCATTTTCTGTCAACCATATCTCACTGATGCCTATAATTTTTGGCCAAGTCAAGCTGGCCAATGCAAAAAACTTCTTTCCTTTATTTCTGATACTTCTGGAATTAGTGTATAAGCATTTCAACATCTCCTTAGATCTGCAGTTTTCTTTGTGTAATGCCATTACCAATCCATTCAGATTTGGAACCTGTGAAACTGCATTCAGCAATGTATGCTCATCCGTCTCAGGAGTATTAAGCCTACATTCTGGTCAAATATCATCTACTTCAGCTACTTTTCCACATTTAAGGCTTTTTTTTCTCTTTTTTTTAAACCTCTAGTATCCTCACCGCATTTCTCTTGAATATTTTCAATCCCCATTCTGTCACTTTAATGTAATCACAATAACAGATAAATTAGTAGTATACAAGACAGTGTTCAAACCAATTTTAACTTATGGATCTGAGAGTTGGGTCAGAAGTAAAATACTTGACCAAAGACTAGCACCGCAGATATGAGAGTCCTGAGAAAGATTAGGGGCATGAACAGATGGCATCAATGGCAATATCATATTAAAAACGAGGATATTAGGAAAGAGCACGACATTTTCAGCATTCAGGAATGCATTAGCAGAACTAATCTCAGATGGTATTGTCACTTAAACAGAGGAAAGATTAGCAAAACGAGTGTTCTCTGCCAGGTTGGCAGGAAAAAGACTTTGAGGAAGACCAAGACATAGGTGGATTGATACGGTAAAAAGTGACTTAGAAGATAGAAATATAAGATCTTACAATGTTGAGAGACTGATTTAGAAGAAAATTGTAGATACGAAGTTAGTAATAATGTAAAATTTTCATGTAGTACTATCATATCCTGTACACCCCTTGTGAGGGTACATGGCAGGAATTTGATAATAATTATTATTATTACATGACACCTCCAAGGAATCCAAAGGCGCATCGAGGGAGGGCACCTGCTCTACAACTCTCCATCTCCACTGTCCCTACTACTCAATCTACCAATTACAGCGAACTGCATCATCTATACCAATACCATCTACTGCCCACCACCACTACTAGTATTTTCACAAACAATCACAAACATCCATGTCCACAGTAGGATTCAAACCCAAATCCTTTTGACTGGAGAGTGAATACGCTAACCACTTGGCCAACCAGGCCAGCATTGCTCTTTTCTCCAATTTTCCCCAAAACATTTCCACATGTCTGACATTCATTTTCTATCCCTGTTGTTTAGACCCAACAAAGACCAGCTTTTCCTTTATGTCAGCTACCTACTCAAATAATAAAAACACATGTTTAACTGAATGATAAATTTTATTGAATGAATTATTTTGTAGTTGTTTTCTAAATATTGAATAAGATATGAGAGAGATTTATTTCAGTTCATTAATGTTAAATTTAAAACTTAGTTATAAAAATGTTTCTTGTGTTTACTATCTCTTGTATATAAATAAATAAATAATTGGTTACAGTAAATTTCTTTTATAATTTGAAAAAAAAAAAAAAAAAAAAACTTTCTCCACTTCTCCCTTAACACAATCTTCTGTGGCCCCATAGTCACAAACAAGTCTCAATGTACAATCCCCTGCAATTGTCCAATGCATAGTCAGCAAGTCCTGTGGCTGACTTGCTGACCATGCATTTGACACCCACCACAAAATATGCTGGAAGAAGACCACTTTATGACAGCAGCAAATAACAAGTGTGAAAGATTATTCCTTGAATCAGCTTCAGCTCTGAAAAAATTCCTGAACCTCAATTTGGGTGCATTAGGTTGCTCCAAATATGGGAAACACATTCTAAGATCATCAGCCTAATGGCCCAAGACAACTCAATTTAGCCCTCTAGGGGGCATCATTCAGGACTCTAGGACTGACTTCAGGTGCCTTTCAGTGGAACTATATCCTACTTATACATGTCAATATAGACATCCAAATTCCAAATGACCTATTCAAATGCCCACACAGCCAGTCTATTCAATTCCTCGTGGAGAGCTACAACATTCTCTCCTCCCAAATTTACATCAACAGTAAACTATTCACAATAAATGGGATATTGGATAGGGATATTCAGTTGTTTGCAGATGATGCAAAGTTGGGATGAACTATGAGGAGTAGAGCAGATGTTGTGGCCTCACAAGAAAACTTGAACAGATTGAGTGAATGGGTATAGGAGTAAGGATGCCAGTTCAATGTTGCAAAATATAAGATTTTAAAATTTGGGAAACAAAGATGGGATGTAGAATTTATGCTTGGTGGAGATATATTGTTGGAGGTGGAGGAAACAAGAGATCTTGGGGTGATGGTGGATAAGGATCTAAAATTTAGAGGACACATTGTCAAAATTGTGAGGACATTCCTCACAAAATTGTAAGGAATTTTGTACAGAGAACACTGACTTGTAGAAGGAGATTCTTGTTCCATCGTACAAAGCACTGATTAGCTCACTCATGGACTACTGTGCACAGATTTGGTCACCTGATTTTCAAAAGGATGAAGAGATGCTGGAGAGAGTCCAGAGGCAACCGAATAAGGTAGTTTCTGATCTCTGGAATGTTGAATAAGAGGAAAGGTTGACAAGATGCAATTTACAGAGTCTAGTGGATAGGAGGAAGAGGGGATGATATGATTGAGACATACAAGTTGGTAAGGAATTGTTATAAGATCAATGTTGAGGTTTTTCATAAAATGGTGGAAGATCAGGGGGAGAAGAGAACAAGAGGTCATCACTAGAAGCTGTATAAGGAGGGTGTGAGTGAGAAGCAGGGTTTTTGCATGCAGAGTTGTGAATTATTGGAATGCCATGCCTGAGAGTGTGGTGTCTGTAGAGAATTTGAATGTGTTTAAGAGGCAGAATGATGAGTTGTGTGTATGACACACAGGGACATCCTAGATGAGTCTTTGACACCATTGGGGCTTAGGGTAGTAATAATAATAATAATAAACAAACCCTGTGCACTCTCTCGATCGCACCTCTAATAATGAGTAATGCTCTTAAGTCAATAATTATTACTTTCACTTGTGTATCCATTTAATTCTTTTGCACTCCCATTTCCATCCACCAGTAATCTAATTTCATGCTACATACATTTCATCTCATTTCTGAACCTTTATTAAATTCCGTTTTTCAAGCTTTACATTCATGCATGAAGTGAAGTATATGTGAATGTATAAAGTATATATTCATGTATACTTTACTCCATTCATGCACTTTTATTTGCCAGTAATCACACTCTTCCTTATTGGCACTCAGGCTCATATTAAGAGGAAATGTTCAGCAAAATTCTAGCTGAAAACATATACAAATAACTAGTTTATATTTTGAGATCTGAATTCCTAATATTTAAAATGAACTACAAAATGCACTGAAAATCTGAAAACAATTTAAATGATGAAATAAGTTGTCTAACACTGATGGTATGATTTAACTAAGTAAATCGATATTAATTTTACTTACGCACACATTTGTTCCATTTTTTCTCATAACCTTTACAACACACTTTGACAACCTTAGAATTTATTTTAGATTGCCTTTTATATGCTATATCATAAGTAGTCCTGGAAAAAAAATAATAAATATAGCAAATATTAAACAAAACTTACATAATGGATCAAAAATATGCACAAAAAGTCAGCTGTAAAATATAGCAACTGCAGCTGACTTTCATTAATAGCAAACTTGTAAGGAAAACAGGAATACTTTGTTATGGAGGATAGTTTGCTATACTGAATTTCTTTTACCACAGCACATATCAATGTGTAGCTTTCGTCAGGATTTTTCAGTAGTTTCTTATATCACTATAAGAGGAAATTTGTTATTGTGATGTTTGTTAGATATGTGCCAAACTGTCATTTGACTGGAGCATTGAATACTGAATATTCAGTTTGAAATAAGGCCGAAGCATACTGAATTAAATTTTATAAACAAATTTATTTTTAAAAATACATTTATTAAAAAATTTAATAAATGTCTATTTTTTTTTATTCAAACATTCATTGATAAAATTTAATTCACAATGTTTAAAATTTAATTAATTATTAATTAATTAAAAATATTTTAAAAAAGACATGCATGATAATATATTTATAGCTGTTGGAAATTATGCTTTGGGCTGCACCAAAGCATAATTTCATTGACTACTGATTATTCAGTTTTCAATTTGGCCAAAGCATACTGAATTAAATTTTTAAAATTCTGATTTAAATTTTACAAACAAAAATGGTTTTCAACAACAACAGCTAAGAAAAAACACTCAGGTATACACATTCATGCTGGGCTGTGTTTCACTTGTGTCACACATCTGCATTGGCTCACTTGATTTTGTAGATTTTCCTTCCACTTCAAGCGAGCAGGCATGTTTTTATACAGAAACTATATTCTTGGTTAGTTATATTTTTTAGAAATAAACCACTCCTCACTTCTCTTCCCCCAAAAAAACAATTATAGAATTTATCTTAATTATTTGGTGACTTCACTGCTTGGAAAGAAGTTAACAGGCAACCCCATGGGCAATGTGCATCATGCCATGTAATGAGTCGCACGTTTGTAGCCAGTATAAATTGGAAGAATGTGATGCTTCCAACTCAGTGCAACTGTGTCTAGGTAAAATAACTGCAAAAAGGGAACTGACTGAGTTTGAAAGAGGCTTTGTGGTAGGATGCCATGTTGCAGGTGACAAATTGTTAACACATTGGGCCATCCCAGGTCAACAGTCAGTGATACCATACTATTATGAAAGTGCAGGAATTCAATTGCAAGTGCTATCCACAGTGCACAATTCACCACACTCACTGAACGTGAGTGTAGGATATTACCTACGGGACTGTAGGTGAATGGTGTAAAAACCACCATTTGTAGGCCAAAACATTGAATGTGGAGTTCCGGACACTGACTGGAACACGAACTTGCACAAAAACCTTTTTTCCATGGGTTTCCATAGTAGGACCACAACATGCAAGCCCCACATTACCCAAACCAACATACAGCTTTTCCTAGTGTAAAGAACATGTACAGTGGGAAGGAAGCTTGGAAAGCTGTGTCATGGAGCAACAAATCACACTAACTCCTCTACCGAGCAGATGGATGAGTATGGCAGATGTCTGGTTGGTGCTTTTACCAGAGTACATAACCCCCCCCCCCAACTATGAAATTCAGAGGTAGCAATGTAATGATATGGTCCTATTTTTCCTGATTTGGCCTTGGACCTCTGTGGTGACATGAACACAGAACTCTAAGAGGTATCTGAACATTCTGAACAATGCAATGCATCCCACTTTGTGGCATTTCTATGGAACTGACCATTGTCTCTTTCAGCAAGACAATGCATCCTGTCATAAGGCTGCTGCTGTAATTGCATGGTTTGTGGATGTGAACATCACCATGCTTGACTGGTCTCCAAGAGCTGATCTCAATCCTAATCTATGGAATGAACTAAAGTGCCAGGTGAGGTAAGGGACATCTGCCTCACAAAAGGTGCAGGACCTCATTACATGCCTGCAAGAAGAATAGTCCAAAATTCCCACTGATTGTTATATTATGCTTGCAGAAAGTATGCCCTGTAGGAATGCTGCAGTCATCACAGCGAAAGGAGGTCCTACATCTTATTAAGTTTGGTGCCATGGCTGTTTGTTCCTTACACTATGGTGTCCATTTCTTTCCAAGCAGTGTATATAACTATAAAGCAAAAAAAAAAAAGTGTCTTTTCCTTTCTAATATAAGTTTGCATTCTCTGGAAAGTACATGGTACATGTAACAATACTTTGCATGCTCTAGAGACAACAAGCTGAAAAGTGCAAAGCAATTTTTCATGCCCTGCCAATGAGAAGGAAGCTTGGAAAGCTGTGTCATGGAGTACTGAATGATGCAATTTGTCTGGTATCCAGCGTGAATGTATTAAAAATTAATTATACAGAAGATTGAAAAAATATTAAAAACTATGTGTGATAATAACTCAACAAATAACATAACCACATGTACATGCAAAAATAAAATTTTACATTTCTTAAATTAAATAAAATAGTGATTTAATTTTACAAGGAATCTTTATTAAAAGAAAGAATACAGCACAAAAATAGGAAAAACATTGCTCTTATTTCCTTAAGTAATAAAATATAAATATTAATGTAACTCTGATTTTAAATTGTTAAATACAGAATAATTATGGATTTAATAATCAAAATGAAGTTGCGATAAACTGCAATGTAAAAAAAGCAATTTTTTGCATTTTTGGAAGAAGTCTACTTCTGGTTTCCTTCATAAATCTTTCCAGCTTCTCAAAATACTCTTTCTCTGTATACACTTGTAACTAGTGCCAAAAGAAATTTTCTTGCTTTTACTCAAAATTGGCAATGTGATTTTGCATTCTTGCCACTGTGCTAATGGTTGATCAGTTCTTTTCAACAGCGGTTTATTAAAATATGTAATCATCCTATCATTAACATTTTTCTGTGGCTGATTCTGCTTTTGACCTAATGGCGAACCACTGCCATAATTTACTTTTTTTTTTTTTGCTTTAAAAAAAGTGTCTGGATAGATCAGAGCGATTAGAAATGGGAGCAAATGTTGGGACTATAGTAGAAGAGCTTCGGCAGGAGTTATTGAAAATGAAAAGAAAAATGTGACAAGCATGGTAAAAAAAAAAGGTGCACTATGAGAGGAGATTGACTGGTCAGGCCAAGGTTAACTCTAGGGAATTTTTCCACTACATGGCAAGCAAGAGGAAGAATAATTATGGCAGATTAACACTAGTGGATAGTCTTGGCAGCAAACTAACAGCTGCAAAGGATATAGTGGAATTACTGAGCGAGCACTTTATCAGCATATATCATACTGGTGTAAATGATCTGGTGCAATATATAGAAGAGAGGAAAGCATTAGGAGAACTGGAAATGAAAGAAAGAGAACAGAGGTGTATCAGATGTTGTTTGGGTTAGATGTGAATAAGGCTGTGGGAATGGATGACATATCACCAGGTATTCTTAAGGAATGCATACCACAGTTGGCTATACCATTGACCTGGTTATTTAATGGAAGTCTTGCAGTGGAAAGGTTCCTAAAGAGTAGAAAGAAGGCAAAATAGTACCACACCACAAGCATGGTTCTAAGACAGAAGTCTCCAACTATAGGCTACTCTATATAACTGTGGTTGTGGTCAAGGTGTTGGAAAGATTGATAAGCAGAACCGGCACTAAGGTCTTCGGCACCCACACGCAATTTCTATCTAAGCGCCTCTGTAAAGATCCAGGTGTGTATCGTTCTTTTACAATAATAAAAATTTAAATTATTTGAAATTTCTTAAATAAATTTTGACAGAACAGCCACAAGTTGGTTCGCTAAACTTAACAAACCGGGGGGGGGGGCGTTGACTAGGCAGGATAATCGTTAAAAACCTGAATATTCAAAAAATTCTTAAAAGCTAAAGCAAATTTCGACAAAGCCACTTCACTTTAATCATTGAATATATTGATACAGGGATTATAGCCCTCTCACTGACCGAATCACGAAAAAATTAAAATGAATTTTAATTCAAGTTAAAATTTATTTGATTTAAAGTTTAAAAAATTCTTTCATTTTGCAAGTTAGAAAATTCTTAGTAACTTGTAGAAATTTTTTAATAATTTTTATAAGTGGAACTATCTTTTAGGAAAATAAAAGAAACTCAAGATAGATGAGAAAATAAGAAAAGAATTAAGAAATAATTAGAAACATTTAATTCAAAGTATTAAAAAAATAACATCTTTACAGAATAACAGAAAATAAATTAGAGAATTACATAAATATACTTGAAATTTTTAAAATTAAAATTAGGGTTTTTGATTTCATATTCACAAAATTAGAAATAATAGTCTTAACGTCTAATTCTGCACATATATCATTTTCAATAGCCAAACTAACAAGCTTTTTTGTGACATACTTGTTCTTAAGTAGGTTTTAATCAATTTCAACTTGGAAAAGGAATGTTCACTGCTTGCTACACTAACAGGTAAGGCTAATAGTATTCTTAAAGCAATTGAAAAGTTAGGGAAAGATAAATTATTGGACACAATAAAATTAAGAATATCGAAAGGGTTTTGAATATTTAAATTATCCTTCCGAAAAATATCCTGGAAAGCACATAACTCATCATATAGTTCTATTGCATTTATGTCTTTATTGTCACCGTCCTTCAAGAGAATCTCTAAATCGTCACAATTTTTTCGTAAATCTTCGTTATTAATTTGTAGTATAGTTTGCCCACCGATTAGAGGTCCCTCGACACTTCTGCACATCTCAGAAAAAGGAGAATCCATTCCGATAATAGGGTAATCAGTCCGTATTGTGGGATGAGTTGTTTATTATTACCGGTCAGAAAATTAACTTCTCTTTTATAATCATTGTAGTTAACTATGTTGTTTGTATAACAGTTGGAAAATTTTACCTATAAAGCACGTGATTTCGCGTGTTGGTGACCAATTCGGATGTCCTTCATTTCTTTCTTCCCTTCAGCATGAATCGACTATTCTTGGAAAGACGCGAAGCAGGGACCTAGAAATGGTGGGCGAACTATAATCTATACAATAAATTGAAATTGTCATATGTTTTAGTTGTTCAAAATTCTATTAATGAACACATTGCACTGTCTAGAAGTGTATAAAACACATTCACTCTAAATTTATCTTCTGGCGATTGTGGTGTTTCGTCATGATGCTTATAGTCAAATTGTCGTGTCTTCTTTCATCATCGGACTTCCATACCAGTTTTAAATTCTTGTTCTCCATCCACCTCTTCACTCAGTTCTTTTGCCATTTTAGAACTTCTTTAAAATTTGTATCTGATCGATACTCTTGTAAGAATATTTTTAAGTTTTTGATAGATTCTAAAGCAAGTGTAATGTTCATATTTTTGTCTTGAAGCATTTTACCTACAGGGTTTATTTTGTTAAGTGAATCATGCCAAGTTATAAGAGAGCAAATAAATTTGTAGTCCTTTATTTTAACACAATGTTTGTGCTTCATGCTGAGTTTCTTTATTAAAATTGTCATTATTTTAAAATTTCAAAAAGTGCATCGCAAATTTCTCGTAACTGATATCGTAGAGGGCAGACTGCATTAATTTTACTTTCCCATCGCGTTTCTGATGGCTGTTTCAATGTTAATTTTTTTATGAGCTTTAAAAGGATTGCCCAACATTTGTAAGAGAATGAAAAGAAATTGTATATTTCTTGAATAATTGCAAAGAAACTAATTGTATCTGCATCGTTAATGATTAAATTTAGAGTATGAGCAGCACATGGCACGTAAAAAGGTCGAGGATTTTTGTTTAAAACAAATTTTTTAGCCCATATTTTTTCCCTTTCATACTTGCCCCATTGGCATACCCTTGACCTCGCATGTCTTCAATGGGAATGTTCCATATTTCCAGTTATTCCACTATTGTTGCATAAACCATGTCCTGTGGAATCTGATATATCTACAAAACCTAAAAAGTTTTCCCTGATCTTGACAATTCCATTGTCACAGGAAACATAGCGAATAATAATGGTCATTTGTTCTGTTTTTTACTTACATCAGGTGTGCAGTCTAAAATTATGAAATAATATTTAGATTTTCGAATTGATAATAAAATTGCATCCCTGATTGCATTACTTAAAGTTTCCAATATTTCATTTTGACTGTCTTTACTCAAATAGTGTACTCTATTGTTTCGTTGTAGGGTCCTTTCAACATGATTTTCCATAATGGAATCAAACTTTGCAAACAGTTCGACTAATTTTAAAAAATTGCCGTTATTCCTTTCATATAATTTATCAGATGATCCGCAAAAAGCTGAATTTTGGCTACCAAGGAATTTTATAATTTCAATCAAGCGTTCTAAAACACTCGTCCAATGTTTCTTTTCCATCGAGTCTGGCAATCAATAGTAGTTTTGTTTTTTAAATTTTTATCAACTTCCTTCCATTTTAAGCAATTTTTCATGTGAGTTAAACTAGTCTCTTCAAAGTTGTCTATGTAAAGTTGTACTTACATTTCTCCAATCGTTA
Organism: Typopeltis vanoorti; assembly: GCF_054136105.1. Classification (NCBI taxonomy): domain Eukaryota; kingdom Metazoa; phylum Arthropoda; class Arachnida; order Uropygi; family Thelyphonidae; genus Typopeltis; species Typopeltis vanoorti. The sequence continues at coordinate 18,625,816 of NC_143571.1, forward strand.
TAACCTTCTACAAGACTACTTAATTCGGTAGGTGCAAAAGGTTTGCAACAAAACCAAAAAACAGAATTTAAAGTTTCGGAATAAATGAGCCAGGTTCTTGGCAAGAGCTCACCGTTTTCCATTTTTCTATTATAATACATGTCGCCAAATTTATGACAACTCTTAATTTTTCATCAATATTTCCCCATTCACCTGGATCTTCTAAATTTACAGAGACTAACAATGTGTTAGTTTCATGGTCAACTACAACTAAATCTTCTCCTGTTTTTTCACTTAAATCATGCGTCTTGTTATCTTCAATAGTTGTAATGGTACTTTCATGCAAACTGGATGATGTTCTTCAACTCTGATTTCTGATGTATGAAGTTGGTTACAATCTACATCAGAATATTTTAATATTTTAACAAATTTATTAAAAGTCCCAGTTTGTTTCTTAAGATCTGTTTCTTTCGCAGCATGACGTTTATGATTTTGTGCACCGGATAACTTTTTTTTAATTTTTGATTCCATTTCTATTTTATACCCACAAGAAATTATTACACAACATGACACAGAGACAAAATAACAGTCCACACTGTACTACTGAAATGCGTACCATATGACTAGTTAACTAGCAACAAATGTTTTGTATGAAAATTCGGTTTTGCACATAAAAACCGTTCACCATTTCACTTTAGATAGACTGCAGTAGACACAACATTCTGTAGGCAAGCATTTAGCCTGCTCTCACTGCAAAATTGTAAACAGCTGGCTGATCAGAGACGCAATATACAATTTTTTTAAATTTTTATTCAGTGTATCCGGACTTATTTATTTTAATATTGATCATTCTAAGAACTTTTTGTTTTCGTGATAAAAATTTTGTTTCTTAAAAATGAACTTATGAATGGTGCCCAGGCGGCAACGCCCCCTTCGTAGTGGCGCCCGCATGCCCGTTTCTGCCGGCCCTGCATATATTCATCTCACGAATCCTTCCTCTCTAAGAACAAGTATAAACAGGACTCTAAAAATCCATAACAACAACTTTAATACTGAAAAATGGGACATCACTGTAAAGGTGAAATAAAAAAAAACTATAAGAAAGTTTATTTATTTATTTTATTTTTTTTTTCAAATCAAAAATAACAATTGTAATAATAGAAATAGGACATCACTATTACTGGAAGGAAAACCATCTGTAAGCAAGAATATTTATTCATATAATCAAAAATTAAATTAGCTTGATGTAATTTTTTTTTTTTTCACTAGAGGTCATGCCAGTGAGTAGCATGTGATCAAATGATTGTTTCTCTAGCTTACAGTTTGAGATGTAACGCAGCTTGTCTTGTATATTTATGTATGCTTCAGATGATCTTGATATGAAGATCGAAACGTCGGAATAATAAAATGTTATTCTAACATGGTTGTAGAATCCATAATTTCAAAAAAAAAAAAAAAAAAAAGAAAGAAAGAAAGAAAGAAAGAAAGAAAACAATATTTAGTTTTGTTTCTCAAGTTTTCTGCTTTTTTTCCCTTCATGAATCTTAAAAAAAAATTATGGCTTATGGTTTACAATTGCTAAATAAAGTTGCTAAATTGCAGAATAAGTTATGGTGTATAAAATATGTTACCAGATTATTCTATACCAAAATAAATTATTCCATACCAAATATTGATATAGAATACTAACAAAAAATTAAAATTTTATTATTTACCTATATTTTGAACATCGAGGAGGGACATTCCAGCACCAAGTGAATGTTCTGACTTGATATGGTCGCCGATATGAAACCATAACATATTCTAAGTACCTATAAGAAAATATGGAAAAAAAGATCATTTATATATATTGTATAAAATAAAATACTTTTTCTTAATTGAAATCAGTAATGTTGTTTAGATGGCTGCTACTTGTTATCAAATGGCAAAGAATATACTGAACATAAATTGCATTTTTTTTTGTTACATATTCTCTCTGTAATTAGGTAGCCAGCTTTCTCTCTTGTTATTCATTGTGTGTCATGGTGGATGGATCCCTTTCTTCAAGGTTCACTACTAATGCAGGATAGGAATCTGTTATGTCACCTAACCTATTTAAAGCTCCTGTACGTAATGAACCATGCAATGCTCACACATCCTAAGTTTCAAGATTATCTGTAACCAGTGCTTGAACAATGGTATCTATCCATCTTTCAATGCCACAAAAATAAACTGGTCACCTTCAATAGCATCAACATGCAGTCTTGTCTTTTTTCTTGCAAAAGGGATTCTCAGATTACTTTCCCTTATCCTCAGTAATACCCAAATCACCAAAGTGGATCAGATCTCCTATCTCCTTGGACCGACATTTGCCTCTAGACTTTTCTAGCTTAAACACATGACATCAACAACTTACTAAGTCTCTATAAAAAGTAGACATTCTCTTCTTTTCTAGATGGTACTCTCACCCATCCAACTATACAAATCCCAAATTCACCTATCCTTAGAATACTGTTCACATGGTTAGGATAGTACACCTAAAACCTCCCTAAAAATTCTCAGATGCTGTTTAGAGGAAGAGGGATTTAGCTGATGGATGATTGCTCCCTCACTACTCTCTCACTTCAACTTCTATCTCACAGACCACTTTTTTTGACAATCTTTCCTACAGGTAAAGTTTCACTAATGTTTTCACATAGATAATGTTTCACTGAACTGGCACAGTTATTATTATTATTACGTGACACCTCCAAGGAGTCCAAAGACTCATCGAGGGAGGGCTACTCAACAACTCTCCGTCTCCACCACTCAATCCACCAACTAGAGCGAACCACATCATCTACACCAATGCCTTTTACTGCCCACCAACTACCACTAGTATTTTCACAGACAATCACAAACATCCAAGCCCACAGTGGAATTTGAATCCATATCCTTTTGGCTGGAGAGTGAATATGCTAACCACTTGGCCAACCAGGACATGCAATCAATCATACCTCTCCTCTCCTTTAACCCATTAACAGACAAAGTGCTAACAACCGACTCTGGCAGCCTATTAGATTCATTCACAATTCTCCAAGTGAAAAATCTAGTCCTCATGCCCCTACTAACCACACTTTTACTCAACTTCAAAGGATGACCTCTTGTTCTATCTGCTCTAGCCAAGTGCTGAAACATTTCCCCTGCATCAATCCTATAAAATCTTTTAAGTAACTTAAATGGTTCTATCATATCTCATATCTCCTCTTTTTCACTTACCAACCAACTTCTGAAGTCCTCATACCCTCAATCTATCCTCATAGGGAACAGACCACTCACCATCTTGGTTGCTGACCTCTGAATCCTTTTCACCACTTCTCATCCACAAGAAACCCAGGAGACCTGACATGAGCACAGTGATCCAGATGTGGACATATCAAGTCCTTAAAAGTAGAATAATAACTTCCTTATCTTTACTTCAATAGTCAAGTAATCTTATGAGCTACATTAGCAACATACCATCTAAACTTCAATTCTCTGTCTATCACCACCCATAAATCCCTAGCTTCATTTATTTTCTGGTTCCATCAATGTGGTACATAGCTTGTAATCTACTGTATTTATCCCAAAATACATAAATTCATGCATTTGGGGATACCATGACAAAATGCATGCATTTCTCCACATTACACTGATATCTATTATCTTTCGCCCATGCTGACAGCCTATTTAAATCATCCTGTAGCTCTCCAAATTACCTTGAATCACTATTACTCTACCTAATTTTGCATCATCAGCAAATAACTGAATATTTCCTTTCATGTTATTTCCTATATCACTTATGTACAAATTAAATTAGTGGTCCTAGTCTGGACTCTGCTCCTCCATATATACCATTTTTTGATATCTGTCCAGCAGCCAACTTCTTATCCACATAACCAGTGTCATATCAATCCCCATTCGTTCTAATTTGCATAATAGAATTCCATGTGGTATTCTGTCAAATGCCTTTGCAAAATCCAGCAGAATAATTGCATGGCCATTTCCTTTATCCAACTCACTCTATTATAAAAAGTTTGTAAATTACTAAGGCATGATCCTTCACAAAGCCATGTTTCTCCTCATGAAGCATCATATTCTTATCCACCCATTCCTGAATTCTCTTTTTAACTAATTTTTAAAGGGAATTTTTAACATGGGAATTTTCCCAGAAATAATACCTATAATTTTTTTGGTACTTTTACCACAAGAATAAGTGTACGAGAATGGCATTGGAGAGAAGAAAGCAGGAGAATGGGAGAGAAGGGGGGGACAGGAAATGAGTGTAGAAGCAAGGAAAACGAGAGAGGAAGGTAAAAGAATTGGAGAGACAGTGAAAGAGAGAAAATGTCAGAAAGACGAGAGAGTGTGGAAGCAAGGGATAGAGAGGTGAGAGGGAGAAGGGAGAGAAACCAGAGAGAGAGATTGGAAGCAGTTAATCAGGGATACCAGTGAGTGAAGGATGAATGAATCTGTTTGGAGTGTCATGAATGAAGATTCGATGATTCAGGGTATGCAGAGTAGAGTGCCAGAGGAGTGCTTACCTGATGTTATGATAGAGAGTGGCAATGGCAGTGAAGAGTAGTGAAACTTTCTGCAATAAAGCTAGTGACTCAATCATGTTAATAACAATAATAAAAATAATAAAAAAAAATAGGGCACAAAATAATCAAACTAATGGTCTAGTGCCCCCAATTTTAGTAAACATACATTACATCTCCAATAATTGGTTTTATCATTGATCTCAGACATAGAATCACAAAATATACCAAGGTGTGCCATCTTTTGGCTACTTGTATACTGGAAATATATGACTTCTGCATTACTTCAACCTTGGTATCTCTTCTGGATCTGGCTCCTAATGATGAGACTACATAAAGGTTGAAACTGGTCTGGATAGTGGCCCTTCCATAATGTATAGCATTATGCATGTCCATTAGGATATGTGCCTTGCATTATTGGATACTAAGGCAATTCATAACTCCGCCATTACCAGTCCCAAGCCCGGATGAGAAAAGAGGAGGGTTGTGTTTGTAACTAGCAACCATAATATGGAAAGAACATATTGCTTCAGAAACCTCAACCATTGTTGGAAAACTGACACAAAACCAAGAAGGAGAAATACTGGGGAAAAGAAGCAAGCCAGTGAAAGCCCCATTGGAGAAGCTGACAGGAGGAAAACTCCAAGAAAAAACCTCTTTAGCCCAAAACGTTTAACCAAAATTGAATGCTGGAATATTAGGGCTTTGTACAAAAGTGGAAAAGCTAACTTACTAACCAGAGAAATGGAAAGATACAAAATAGAAATATTAGGTCTAAACAAGACAAGATGGAATGGTAGCAGAGAAATCCAACTAACAACAAACAAATACATTTTATATTCTGGAAACCAGAATGAAGATGACACACACAGCAAAGGTGTATCATTTTCTATGTGTACTGGCATCTGTTGGTAGCTTTCATGCTAATAACAGATGCTAGAAGAGCACTAATTGAATGGAAACCAATTTCTGAAAGAATCAAAGCTAGATTTAAAACTAAATACAGAAATGTGACGATAATAAACATATATGGACCAACAAATAATGCAAAAATAGAAGAGAAAGAAGACTTCTATGACATGCTGCAAAAAAGAAGTAGACGAAGTCAAAAATAAAGATATGCTTTTAATTATAGGTGACATGAATGCAAAAGTAGGAAATAGTAAAGTGGGATATGAACGAATAATAGGAAAAGAAGGTTTAGGAAATTGTAATGAAAATGGAGAAATCCTAAAAGACTTTTGCACTTTCAATAATATGATCATAGGAGGAACCGCATTTAAACATAAAGACATCCATAAACAGACTTCGATATCACCTGATAAGAAATCCAAAAATCAAATAGACCATATTTTAATAAACAGACCTTGGAGAACCTCTTTGATGAATGTAAGAGTTTGGAGAGGAGCAGGTGCTTTACAGACCACTTATTATTGATTGCAAAAATAAAAATGAAACTAAGAAAAATATTTAAAGGCAAGAACCAAAGAATTAATTATTATTATTATTATTATTATTATTATTTCGGGTGACTCCAGGAGTCCTTAGACTCATCAAGGGAGGCCCTAAACATCATGTCCACACAACTATGCGATTACATTCTCACAGTATCTATCATACCTTGTCTTGAACTCGTTCACCGTCATAGCACCCACAACAGACTCTGGCAGCTTATTCCACTCATTTACCACTATAAAAGTAAAGAACCCAGCTCTAACACCCCTGCTAACCACACTCTTGCCCAGCTTCCATAGGTGTCCCCTAGTTCTCCCACCACCACCAGTCCTGATCTCAAAAATATCCTCTGAATTAATCCTATAGAATCCCTTTAGCAATTTGAATGTCTCAATCATATCTCCCCTCCTCCGCCTATCAACTAGTTTCTGCAACCCACAAATCTTCAACCTGTTCTCATATGGTTCATTCCATAGACCTGTTATCATCTTAATCACTCGCCTCTGCATCCTCTCCACCTCCTCCCCATCAAGAAGGAACCGAGGTGACCAAATCTGGGCACAGTAGTCGAGATGAGGTCTTATCAAGGTTCGGTACAGAGGTACAATAACTTGCTTGTCTCTGCTCGTCAAGGTATTTTTCAACAACCAAGTGAGTTGATGAGCTGATTTAGCTACTTTTGTAATGTTCCCCCTAAACTTCATCTCCCTATCCACCAACACTCCCAAGTCCCTGGCCTCATCAATCTCTTGGAGTACAGTTCCACCAATGTGGTATACTGCTGCTAATCTTTTCACCCCAAAATGCATAACCTTACATTTTGTCACATTAAATTGACATCCATTCTCCTTAGCCCAGAACTCCAATCTATCTAAGTCATCCTGCAAGACTTTGACATCTTCTGCATTCACTATTGCCCTACCCAACTTTGCATCATCAGCGAACAAATGAATTGTTTCACTTAGATCCTTCCCTATATCGTTAATGAACAGATTAAACAGCAGTGGTCCAAGAACAGAACCCTGCGGCACACCGCTAGTCACAGGCCGTCTTTTGGACTCTACTCCTGAATAAACTACTCTTTGATATCTCTCCATCAACCAACCACCTATCCATCTCACCAATCCTATATCCATTCCCATATGTTGTAGTTTACGGATTAGAATACCATGTGGTATCCTGTCAAACGCCTTTGCCAGGTCCAACAGTATCACTGTAAACCCATTTCCCTTATCCAGTTCAGCTGTCACCTTGTTATAAAACTTGAGCACGTTGCTGAAGCATGATCTACCCTTCGCAAAGCCATGCTGTCCCCTGTACAGTATCTCGTTTTCATCAATCCATTCCTGTATTTTTCCCTTGACTACTTTCTCTAAGACCTTGACAACGACTCCTGATATGCTGATCGGTCAGTAATTTGCAACCGTAGTCTTGGATCCTCCTTTATGCAGTGAAACTATTTTCCCCTCTTTCCACACCTTTGGGACTAAACCAGACCTGAGACTCAGATTAAACAACATGGTCAAGGGCACTGATAATTCTTTAGCCGCTTCACGCAAGACCCATGTCGGTATACCATCCAATCCCACAGATGTGTTCACATTAAGGTTCTGTAATAGACTAGTCACCTCCACTTCATTCATCACTATTCCCATATAAACTAATGGTTCCTTCATTTTTTTCAATGTCACCACCTGGATGATATGCTTTTGCAAAGTGCGCATTCAGTATCTCCACTATATCGACTGATTCAGTGACCTCCTTACCATCGTCATTCCTTAAAATCATTTTGCCGTGAACAGTTTTTTTCTTGCTTGCAGCATATTGAAAGAACTGTTTGGGATTCTCTTTTGCTTGCAAAGCTAGTTTCCTTTCATAATCCGCTTTTGCTTTTTTTACCAGACTCGTTACCTTTCTGGCCTGCACTTTATACCGTTCATGTGCCTGCAGGTCACCCCTTTCTTTAAATTCCCTCCACAGTTGTTTCTTTTTTTGCAGCTCAAGCTTAATGGTGTTATTCATCCATTTAACCCCTACTTGTTTTACTATTCGGACCCTAGGTATACAATCAGCCATTACCTCCTGTAAATGCTCCTTGACCCCTTCCCATGCTCTATCGACGTCCAGCCCTTGCAGTTGTACATGCCATGGCACTGATCCAAGCAATCTCCTAAACTTGTCATACTTGCCAGCATGGTAATTCCACATATACCCTGTCTTAATCGAAAATTCCACACCTTTAGCCACTTCCCAGGTCAAGACCTTATGATCACTCTCACCAATAGGTGGCAACATGGTCATATTCATTACAGTCAAATTCTTAGATGCTATTAACAAGTCAAGCACTCTCACACTCCTAGTATTTTCAATTACATGCTGTCTCAGATAGTTATCCCTTAATAATTGAATAAAATCCAGTTTCTTCCTCACATGTGTCCTCTCCTCCTTCCAATCAATGTTACCATAGTTGAAATCCCCCATAATAATTACCCTCCTTCCACTCATTTCATCAATTTCCCTATGCATACTATCTCCACCATCTATTCCATCACCTGGTCTATACCAGCACCCAACTGTATATTTTATTCTGCCAGTCTCAATGTCACACCAAATAGCCTCAAATGAGCTCCTTTCACTATCCTGCGATACAACTTCAATTCTCCTTGGCTGCAGTTCATCAGCTATCATCAATAACACTCCTCCTCCCATTTTATTCTCTCTGTCCCCTCCTAAACACACTATAACCTACACATTCTATCCCACTAACTATATCTTCTTCCGTCAGCCATGTTTCACTAATGCCAATAACCTGTGGCCAGGAAGAGCCAATCAAGGCCAAAAATTCTTCCTTCTTGTTCCTAATACTCCTGGCATTAGCATACATGAAATGCAGTGATCCCTTAGTCCCATCCCTATATTGATGCGTTATTCTAAATCATCCATTCCCATTTCATTTTTTGTCCTTAGTGCTGGCTCGGGTACATTATATACATTCTTACACTCATCTGTCTCACTGATGTCTGCATATCCATTCCCCCTCCCCTCCTTGGTAGTTCTAGTTTCCCTGGTTTTGCACATCCATTTTCACTTCATTCAGCAACACTCTTTCCAGTCTCCGCACACCAAGTCCATTCAAATGCAGGCCATCCATCTTGTATAAGTCCTTTTGCCCTTCAAAGTCATTCCACACCACACCGTCTGAATAACCTACGCATAATGTCATTTGCGATTATCCCTCCTCCTAAACTCCTCTCTGTCATACCGCGGCAACAGACTAACCATTCTAACTCTGTCACTCTTTTCTTTCGCTACCTTTAACAATACTTTAATACAATATATCCAAACTGAAAAACAAGGATACAAAAGACAAATATAAAGTAACATTAAGGATTAAACATGGAAGCCTTGTAGAACAACATAAGGAAATAGACATCGGAGAGAACTGGGAAAAAATAAAGAATACATTTAATAGTACAGCCAAAGAAGTTCTGGGAAGGCAGAGTAGGAATCACAAACAATGGATCTCTGAAGAAACCATCAAATTATGTGAAGAAAGCTTTATGAAATACACTTCTGCAAAGTACAGAAGAAAACAAAAGAAATAGGATAAATGAAAGATACAGGCTTAAAAACGGACGGGTAAAAAAAAAGTGCAAGGAAAGATAAAAGAGTTTTCCTCTAGGAAATGTGTAAAGAGGCTGAAGAAGCAGCAAGTAAATTTGACCCAAAGAGGTTGTTTGAGATAACAAGAAAGCTAGCTGGGAAGAGTTTTAAAAGAGAAGGGCCTGTAAAAAATAAACAAGAAAAGTTACTCACAAATGAAGCAGGCATAGAAAAAAGATGGGTAGAACATTTCCAAGAAATTTTAAATGGAGAAATAGATAACCTAGAACAAGAAATACCAGAAACACCAAAAGAAGAAATACTTAAAATAAATACAGGAACTATAACTAAACTAGAAATAACTCATGCAGTAAAGAAAACAAAAAACAATAAAACAGCTGGGAGTGACAATATACAGGCTGAACTACTTAAAGCAGATATAAACACTACTGTTGAAATGCTACACCTGCTATTTAATCAAATATGGGAAAAGGAGGAATGGCCAGAAGACTGGAATACAGGACTCCTGGTTAAACTGCCAAAAAAGGGAGATATAACACTTTGTAAAAATTGGAGAGGGATTTCACTTCTAAATGTTGTAAGTCAAGTATTTACTAGAATTTTGCTAGAAAGAATGAAACAAGAAATTTAAACTAAACTGAGGAAAGAACAGCCCAGGTTCAGACCAAACAGATCTTGTATTGATCAGATAATAACGTTAAAAATAATTGTTGAACAGTCAATAGAGTGGCAGAGTAGCCTATATTTGGGATTCATCGATTTCGAACATGCATTTGATAGCATAGAGAGAAAGACTATGTGGAAGTTAATGAAGCACTACGGGATATCTCAGAAAATCATAAATATCATAAATATAATAGAGAGAATGAATCAGATCAAGAGGGAAGTGATGTGGAAGAGCAGGAGAGTAAGACAGGAGAGATTGAAGAAGTGGAAATGAATGGGGAAGTGAGTGGTATGAGTATAGAAAATGAGAGAATGGGTGTGCAAGAGGAGCTGGGAAACGGGGAGGCTCAGGGTGGACAGGAGTACACAGCGTGACAAAGGTGGATGCTCCAAGAGGAGGTGAGAGCATGTGTAGGCAGGAAAGTAATGGGATGATCAGGGATCAAGAGGAAACAGATGGAATTGCAGAGGGTTCTAAAATGAAGAAGCAGAAAGGGAAACGGCCCCAGTCCAGCATGGAGAGATCACATCGAGTGAGTGGTATCAGTGGAACTAACTGTAGATCCAGAAATGAGTTGTGTTTGTATACCAATGCTAGAAGTATAAGAAACAAGGCAGATGAAATGGTTGCACTAATTGCATCTGTGCACCCAGAGATTGTCGGAATAAGTGAGACATGGTTAGATGAGGATGACATCCTGACAGGAATAGAGATGGAAAGGTATGATGTGTTTCGTGAGGATAGAAGGGGTAAAAAGGGAGGGGGAGTGCTATTGATGATAGAGAAACAGTTATGTCCATACAAGGTAGAGATGCAAGAGGGCCAGTGGTTTTGAGGCAGTATGGTGTGAGATAGAGGTCAATAGAATCAAATACTTGGTGGGATGTTGTTATAGACCTGGTAATGTGGATGGTGGTGATGGCGAAATGTATAGTCAAATAAGCCAAGCAAATAAGAAAAGGATGATCATTATGGGTGATTTTAATTATGGCAATATAGACTGGAATGAAGAGATAGCAACTGGAAGTAAAGAAAATGAGTTTCTTGAGTTTTTGAGGGATAACTACCTCAGACAGTATGTAACAGAGGGCACACGAGGATTAAGGGTCTTGGATTTGGTCATCTCATCGGAGGATGTAATTATCAATGAGGAATCAAATCATCCACCAATTGGTGAAAGTGACCATGAGGTGATTACTTGGGTCGTTGCAAGCAGTGCAAGGACCCCTGTGAAAAAAGGGTATGTGTGGAACTACAAGGGGGGGGGGGGTGATTATGAAGAGCTCAGGAGACAGCTTGCAGGTGTAGCATGGAATGAGGAGTTAGCTGGAAAAGAGATCAATGCAGCTTGGGGGATTTTCAAAAAATATTTAGTAGATGCAATGTCTAAATGTATACCATGGGTGAGAAGGTTAAATAAGGTAGGTGTGAGATGGATGAATAAAGAGATCAAGCATGCAATACAGAGAAAAAGGGCATTGTGGAGGCAGCATAAGAGAAGTGGAAGTAACCAATTTCATGAGGTCTACAAAGACCAGGCAAGGAGGGTGACTTGGTTGGTGAGAGTAGCTAAAGAGAGGTATGAACAGCAGTTAGTTAATGAAGCCAAAAAGAATCCTAGGGAGTTCTTTCGATATGTAGCTAGCAAAAGAAAGAATGATTATGGAAGGATGACATTGATTGGAGGAAATGGTATAAAGACAACTGTTGCAGAATGTGTGGTGGAGATACTTAATGAGCAGTTCATAAAAGATCTTTCAATCTTGTGAATGTGACTTCATGGAGAGCTTAAGAGCAGTTGATGATGGGGAGGAGAGACTGACTGTAAGTGAGCAAGAGGTGTTTGGGGAGGTGAGTAAACTAGATGTAAATAAGGCGCTGTGGAACTTGATAATATATCACCGTGTATGCTGAAGGAATGTGCCAGAGAGTTGACACCTGCCTTGACATATTTTTTTAATACGAGTCTTGCACTTGGTCAAGTCCCTAAAGAGTGGAAGGAGGGCAAGATTGTGCCACTTCATAAAGGAGGTGATCGAACTCAAGCATCAAGCTATAGGTCTATCTGTGTGTCAGGTGTTGTGGTTAAGTTGTTGGAGAAGCTTGTGAGAATTAGGATCCAGAGTTGGGTTGACAACAAAGGTATAATCTTTGATGGACAGCATGGATTTGCTAAAGGGAGGTCATGTTTTAGTAATCTACTTACTTATTACAATAAAGTGACTGCTTCCTTGGACAGAGGAGAAGGATACACAGTAATATACTTGGATTTAGCAAAAGCTTTTGATACAGTACCCCATGATAAGTTGACAGTCAAACTAGAGTGGATGGGATTGGATATTAGATTAGTGGATGAGATTGGATATTAGATTAGTGCATTGGATTGGAGACTGGCTATCTGATAGGTATCAACAAGTTGTGTATGGGGGTGCAATATCCAGGAAAAGGAAAGTCACTAGTGGAGTGCATCAGGGGTCTGTTTTAGGGCTATTACTATTTAACTTCTATATTAATGATATTGGCGAAGATTTGGATGGAGATATTCAGTTGTTTGCAGATGATGCAAAGTTGGGACGAACCATAAAGAGTAGTGAAGATGTTGTGGCCTTGCAAGAAGATTTGAATAAATTGAGTGATTGGGCAAGCAAATGGGGATGTGAGTTCAATGTTGCAAAATGTAAGGTTTTAAAATTTGGAAAACAAAGATGGGATGCAGAATTTATGCTTGGTGAGAATATATTGTTGGAAGTAGAGGAAATAAGAGATCTGGAGGTGACAGTGGATAAGGAACTAAAATTTAGGGGACACATCGCCAAAATTGTGAAGACAACACAAAGACTTCTGGGAATGATGCGGAGGACACTGACGTGTAGAAGTAGGGAGATTCTTGTTCCATTGTATAAGGCTTTGATTAGGCCACACATGGACTATTGTGCCCAGATTTGGTCACCTGGTTTTCAGAAGGATGAAGAGATGTTGGAAAGGGTCCAAAGGCGACTGACTAAGGTAGTTTCTGACCTCTGGAATGTCGAGTATGAGGAAAGATTGAAAAGATGTAATTTGCAGTCTAGTGGAGAGAAGGAAGAGGGGAGATATGATAGAGACCTACAAGTTGGTAAGGGGTTGTTATAGGATCAATGGTGGAGAAGTTCTACAGAGAGTAGTGGGAGATCAGGGGAGAACCAGAGGTCATCCCTGGAAACTGTATAAAGAGGGTGTGAGAGGCAGGTTTTTTCGTGCAGAGTTGTGAGTGATTGGAATGCCTTGCCTGAGAGTGTGGTGTCTGCAAGGAGTTTGAATGTGTTTAAGACACGGTATGATGAGATGTGTGTGAGATAAAAGGACCTCCTAGATGAGTCTTTGACTCCATGAGGTCTTGTTTAATAATAATAATAATAATAACAAAGAAAACTCATGATAAATACAAAATCCAAATAATAAATAATGGCAAACTATCAGAACCATTTGCAACAAACACAAGAGTAAGACAAGGATGTATACTCTCTCTGACCATCTTTCTGACTGTCATTGACTGGATGATGAGGAAAATATCTGAAGAAAGAATTGGCATTTAATGAGGATGGTCAAATAAAATCAGTGACCTGGATTTTGCAGATGATATATGCCTTTTGGCACAAAAACATCAACACCTCCAAAAGAAAATAGATAATTTAAACCAGGAAGCAAATAAATGTGGATTGAAAATAAATCATAACAAGACCAAAGTAATGAAGATAAACCCCAAACAAGAATTAGTCTTTGAAATACTAGGGAAAACACTGGAACAGGTAGATAACTTTATCTACCTGGGATCAGTGATCAGCACACAAGGAGGAACTAAACATACAAAATAGAATCCAGAAAGCACAGATTGCAATCGATATGAAGAAGAAAATTTGGGGGTCCAAAGAAATAAAATTAAAAACCCAAATTAGGCTCTTCAACACTAATGTTAAACCAGTTTTAATATATGGAGCTGAGACATGTTCACTAACAACGGAAGACATAAATAAAATACAGGTCTACATAAACAAATGCTTGAGGAAGATACCTGGAATATACTGGCCAAATAAAATAAAAAACAAACATAGAACTCTGGGAGAGAACAGGTCAAACCAGCATCAGAAATGAAATCACTAAAAGAAAATGGAACTGGATAGGTCACACAATCAGGAACCCAGATAAAGAAATAGCAAAAATTGCACTAGAATGGAATCCCCAAGGCAAGAGGAAAAGAGGCAGACCCAGGATAACATGGAGAAGAGAACTAGAAATAGAGGCAAGGTGGCTGGGATGTTCCTGGAAAGAGATAAAAAAAGAAGTATTGAATAGGATCAGATGGAAGTCAATGGTTGAGGCCCTATGCTCCACAGGGAGCGAAGAGGATAGGTAAGGTAAGGTAAGGTAATGTGAAGTCATGAGCCCCTATATGCAAGTAGCTCAGTTGTAAAGATACTTCGCATGAAAACTTTGTTTGATTACAATTGGCATCTTTAATTTATTTCTCACGTTGGTTCTACAAGGAGCATCTGAATAGACTGGATGTGTAGATATTTAATGATGTGAAGTATAAAGGTTTGAAATTTGGAATTTGGAAACTGATATACAGGAACAAATATAATTTCACTGTACAAAGCTGTAATCAGGCCACATATAAACTACAGTGGTGTGCAGATTTGGTCACTGTTTTTGAGAGGATGAACATATTTTGGAAAGGGTTCAGAGAGTAACAATACATCAGTGCAGTTGAATGCCTGTAGTATGACAAATTACAAACATAATACACATGTGTACACATACAAGAGTATATAATACTTTCCATCAACACAACCCTGCTTACTGGAAGCCTGAATTAGAGACTTGAAAAAAAAAGATCTGTATTTGATCTCTAGAGTAGGATCTCGGTATTATTTAACTCTTAACTTATCTGCGATGTTAATACTATGGGTTAACAATCTTTCATGAGTGGGACCAGTGGTGGCCGGTGAAAATTTTAAGTGGAGGTGCTACATATATAAAAAAAATAATAAATAAAAAAAAACTGTTGATTTTTTAACGATACTTGTGACATAATGATTAGAAATATATACACGTTAGCACAAGAATAATGTTTAATTTGCCAAATAATTTGGTCTGAATATTACAGGCCATCTTCAGTGGCTATATAGTAATAGGAATAACATACCAGAAACTTAATTAAGATCCAACCAACAGACAACTGAAGAAATCAAATTCCCTTCTAGATGAGGTCATAAGTTTAGATGTAGACACTATTGAAAGACAAAAAACTCATTTTGCAAGCCCCCCCCCCACCCCAGGTTTTATGGTCTACCAAAAATACATAAGACAGATATTTCTCTTCACCCTATGGTGGATTGTATTGATTCTCCTACCTATCGCATAGCCAAATATCTATCTAAATTATTGAATTAACATATTGGCAACTCATGCTCTTTTTTGAAAAACTCTTATGATTTCTTAAATAAATTAAAAAACTTCTCTTTACAACCTACAGATCTTATGGTTGCCTTTGATATAGAATCTTTATATACGAATGTACCTCTCAAAGAGACTTTGGAATTACTAGCCGACATCTTCCCACAAGATATTATAAAACTATTTGATTTCGTAATGCACTCTGGATATTTCTTATGTCAAAATAAATTTTACAACCAAGTGGAGGGAACAGCTATAGGAAGTCCACTCTATCCTGCTCTTGCAAACTTTTATTTAGAACATCTAGAAGAAGTCCTGTTCTCATCTATATTCCCTCAACCATCCTTTTGGGTTAGATATATAGACGGTATCTTTGCTGTATGGCCTCACGACAGAGACTCCTTACCTTCCTTTTTAAGCAGTATCAATTCCTTACATCCTCGTATAAAGTTTACCATGGAAATTGAAAAAGACAACAAGTTATCCTTTTTTAGACGTCCACCTTCTGGTATTCTTACAACAACAGTTTACAGAAAACCAACTTTCACAGGTCGTTATATTCTCAAAGAAACTGCTCATCACCCTTGGCAAAAAACAGGAGTCACAAAATGTTTAATCCGACGAGCCAAAACTAACTGTTCAACTTCTCATTTATTACAGAAGGAACTTTGGCCTATCAAACATCACATGAAACTAAATGGCTTCTCTGAAAAGAGTACACAACATCTTTTCAATTCTTACAAACCAACACAGAACAACCAAGATTCAATACGTCGAGTTCCAATTCCCTACATTTCCGGGATTTCAGAACCAATTTTGAGAATTCTAAAGAAATATGATCTAACAGCCACTTATACACCTATTAACAAATTATCCACCCGTTTTCCTTCATCTAAAGCTAAACGCTCAACCTTGTCTCTACCTGGTGTGTATCAAGTTCCTTGTAATTTTAATCTTTCTTACTTTGGACAAACTGGACGTTCCATAGAAAAAAGAATTCAAGAGCATCAGTCATCAATTCAACACAACAAACCTGAGAAATCTGGGCTAGCTCAGCATGGATTAGAAACAAACCACAACTTCCTTTGGTCCAAAACTCTCCTCCTACACAGATGTCACTACAAATTTGAACGTTTATTTAAAGAAAGTGTAGAGGCCATACTTCAATGTCCTAACTTGAATCGTAATGACTGTATATCTATATCAAAAATTTGGGAAAGTTTAGTCAGGATAACACATAATTTTTTTATTTTATTATTTTTTTTATCAGTATAATGTTATTTAAGATCATTATATTGTTGTGTCTCCTGAATAAGCATTAAAAAGATTTATATTAAAATATTCAGGTCACAACATTAATTCTACTCAGGCAGAGAACATGGAACGTTGGCAATAGAAAAAATAAATCGTTTGTGAACACAAGTCAAAATAAAGTTTAAGGAATTGTATAAAATTGTATAAAGTGTTTAAATATAATCTGTATTAAGTGTGGGGGGCCTGATAATAGAAATCCATGTAAGCTGGCAAAATCCGTTTGGAAAACCAGCCTCTTGCACTGAAATAGTAAAGCCTGTGAGTCAGGGTTCAAAGGTCACTTTTACCGTCCTGCATTATGAAAGTATTGGAAAGGAAAACCTAAGCATCTTCCAGGAATAGGAGGCAGACACACGGGCAAAATATTAATAGAGGGAGCTAATGAGATTGACGTGGACACACGTGACCGAGTTGGAGGGTGTCACAAATATTGAGATTTAACGAGAGGAGAAAATGAAACAAAAAGGCCTTGCATGAAGATTCGCGATCTTTTTCTTCCTGGATTCCTGATCTCTCGGAGTGGTCCTGCTCATCGTAGGAGGGAAGTTCCTGGCCAATTACAGAAGGCACTTAGTTCGTCCATCGTAGCATTCGTATTGGGCCAAGCTATGTCCGTGTTCTAGGATAGCTGTGATGTTGTCATACGACGGAGGGACTAAATTGAGCCATCCATTCAAGGCGACGTTACCGTGCCACCTCCCATGTTTCCCTCAGAGATTCTACTCGCACAGATCTATGGAAGATATCCTCCAAAGCGATTACATTTGAAGGCCTTGATGATTAGACAAGGTGGGAACAAGTTTTAAGAGTTTGAGGACAGAAATAGTAATGTAGATTTTTGAAATACTAATTCCAGTTGTAAGAAGAGAGTGAATTTCCTGTGTGAACGTTTAAATTGGACTGAACATAAAGAACTGTAAGAGTAGCCTACAACTAGAAACGTGTCCGAGACAGTGTTAAGAATTGTTTGCTCAAGAGGCCGAATAGATACAAGTTCATGTTAAACTAAAAGTGTAATTGTGCTGATGTGTTCACTGATAGCCACATGTATCCGAATGGCTTAATGATAATCTATGAATTGTAATTTATGATTGCATTTAAGGTTGTTAAGATTTAGTATGTGTGATAAGTACAAGTTAATTAGAGCTTTTGATCTGAGTTGAGGGCAACCATATTATCCTGTTTTGAAATGTATTATAGTGTATCACCTTAAAGCTAATTAAATTGTTTCATTCATGTACTTGCCTGATCTGCCTATATTATATGAATTCAAAACTACCGCTCATAAAAATAACAACGAACCAAGCAGGATAAACCCATGAATACTAATGCAATAAGTAAGCCGCGACTGTAAGAAAGAAAAGGACAAGTGAGGGGGAGATAAATTTATGCTTGATCAAATAATCATTAACTCTCTAAAGGAGTCACCCTGCACAAGAATCCTTTCTACCTAGGTATTAGCTGGCGCAGCATAAATATAAATGTGTTAATACTAATAGGGTGAACTTCTTCAGATTGTTTGTTTAGGACAGAGAGAGGCCAATAGGACTGCAAAGCACTGAAGGAGAGAATATTTGATTGTAGAGTTTAAATTATAAGGGATAAGTGTGTATAAGTAAGGTACAGTGTTAGACGAGTTTTGAATTTAAGAAAGATAGGATGTTGGATTAGTTAAGAAAGGGTAGATAAAGAGTAAATAACTAATTAAGTAAAGAAGAAGCAAACAAGATAAGAAAAAGTCGCAACAATATGAATTTCTGAATTAATATCTTTAATTATGTTTTTTTTTTTTAATGTTTACTCTTCTAATACTTAGCGATATGACATCATGCGGCGTGTTCTATGCATGAATGATCAATTGTTCGTATTCCACTTTGTTTTTTAAAAACTATTCCTATGTAGCCACTGAAGATGGTCTGTAATATTCAGACCGAAATATTTGGCAAATTAAACATTATTCTTGTGCTAACGTTGATATTTCTAAAAAAAATTTTTTTTCTTAATCAGTAAGGAATTTATTAGTAAATAAATTTACATATTAAAAAATTGCTTTATTAAAAATATTTCATTCTCACCAATAATAAAAGTTTTGTATCAATAGCAATGACAAGCGCCAACGAATATCGGGAGTTAGATATCAGTTTGCATTTGTTTCGTGTAATGATAATTGAAAAAATATAATTTTTTTCATATTTTCAACAGTGACACTGGTCATAATTCAATAAATAAATAATTATATGTTATTTTAACAAAATAAAATAAGATTTACAAAAAATAGTTCAACATGTACCAATAATAAACGTTTCATATCTCACAGAAATAACGCAGCGCAATAATAAGATACACTGCCCAGACGGCAGTGTATCTAATGACGTCACATCCAATGACAAGCGCAAACGAATATCGGCGTTAGATCGCAGTGCATTTGTTTCGTAATCTAAAGCATTAATCGAACAATTCCTATTATTAACTATTCGAAACATAAGCTGTAACCTTTAACATGTTGTATTGCATTTATATAATGTTGTAAGCATTGTTATTATCTTTTAAATTATATTAAATTAAATTATATGCTTTAGATTACGAAACAGTGCATTTGTTTCGTAATCTAAAGCATTAATCGAACAATTCCTATTATTAACTATTCAATCAATGTCAAAACATAAGCTGTAACCTTTAACATGTTGTACTGCATTTATATAATGTTGTAAGCATTGTTATTATTTATAAACACAAACAAATTTTTTTTTTTTTTCATTTTTTCCTTGGGGTGCTGCAGTGTTTATGTATGGGCCACCACTGAGTGGGAGTCACATTAAAAAAAAAAAAAAAAAAAAAAAAAAAAAAACACCATGCATATACACTACATTTTTCTGATAGTTTTAAATAAAAATTTGTAATGTAGCAACAAAGATTTTCAACAGAGAACATTTTAAAAGAAAATCACTGTAATGTCATAGTACTTACGATTCCATTTTATCACAAACATTATTGCCTTGCAGTTCACTCCAAGCCAGCAGGGGTAGATGTATAAATAAGATCCAATAAGAAGCCACCATGATTAATCTGCAAAATAAAACAAAAATACTAGCAACATAGTCAAATAGAAGCATCTGAAAATTTTCTCCACTGCAGACAGCATAACCAGTGACATGTACCTTGCCTGAGTTCCTGAACATAAAAATGTTTGTTATAACTAAAATGTCAAGTATGAATGAGAGAGGATATTAAAATATTATAGAAAGGAACAAAAAAAAGAAGACTGAGAAAGTAAAGATTTTTTTTTAAGTCTGTTGACAGCATATCACTGGAGTGAAGTGAGAAGAGTAATGATAGCAAATGAGTCAATGCATGGGTTTGTAGGAAAAATTATATGTCATAAATATATGGAATGTCCACACAGTTATCTGAGTGGTTACGTGCTCCGCAACCATATGCCTGGGAAAGGAGTGTCCTATGT
This sequence comes from Typopeltis vanoorti, assembly GCF_054136105.1. Lineage (NCBI taxonomy): Eukaryota > Metazoa > Arthropoda > Arachnida > Uropygi > Thelyphonidae > Typopeltis > Typopeltis vanoorti. The sequence continues at coordinate 18,646,289 of NC_143571.1, forward strand.
TCGATTCTCGTCACTGACGTGAGGAGCTCAAGTTTGCCGGGCTTGGGCGTGGACTGCAGGGTTTTTCTCCCCAGTTTATCTGGGGTTTTTCGTCCCACAAAGCAGGCAAATCGGTCTTAAGAATACAACGCTTCACAGACAATTACACATGGTTGAACATGGGGGTAATGACCCCCCCTCGTAATGAGTTATGAAACCCAAAAAATGGGAGGCCAAGGTCCTACATGGGGCTGTAGTGCCAAAGAAGAAGAAATATATAGAATGAATTTGATGGACTTGAAAAAATTAAACATGATGGCTGGTATTTAAATGGATATTGAGTATGGATGTTTGGGGGGTACTGGTTAGGAGATAATTGATGGTATGGTGTACTGATAGTAAAATAGAAATACATGCTATTACAATTGAATGAGTGCATGCAGAGGAGGGCTTTAGTGTGAGCATTAAAATGATTGAAGAATGTGATTTCTCAAGTCATGGAGCTGAATGGGACATTCATTAAAAAGTATGAGTGCCTGTGCAACAATGAAGTTAGTGCAGTTCATGTATATTAATATAAAGAATAAGGGGGAGTTTACAGCATTGGTTATTTTGACATGCATTAGTGAGACTTGATTCATAGAGAATGGATATAGGTACAGGAATAGAATGTAAAGAGTATGTCTGAACAACAGAGAGAATGAAAGGAAAGAATATCACTGATAACAGCAGCTTCTGTAACCTTCCCTTCTTACACATAGTGCAGATAATGGTAGTGGTGAGCTTGCTGAGCATGTTCTCACCACTGTAATTGTTGAAATAGGAAGCATTACTTCCTCAATTTAAAGTTATTGCAGTAAAACGGTTTCCATGGGACAACCAGTACACTGCATTGAACCTGTTGGTAACTCTTTGGGAAGCTTGCTGATCAGATCATGAATAATCTTAGTATTGCTTATCCTGCCAGGTACAGGGATTCTGAGTATAGCAGCTAACAGAGAGCACTGTTGAGATTGCACTTGGACTGGGCACTACTTGTGTGAGAGATGTGCCCACAAGTCCTAAATCTCCTGTTGCATGCCACTACTCTATAATTTTCCTCACATGAAAGACAGTATAAAAATTACAGTGTTTCTGCAGTTAAAAAATTCCCATGAGAAATAAAAAATTTTAAAAACACTCAAAACATTTGAACAAACTCCTTGTTAAAAAAAAAATTTCCTCATACTTTACTAACATCTGGGGGTATAATACCAACATCAATTATGTGCATCACCACTTGAAGAAATCCAAATCTGATGTATTATTCATCACTGAACCTTAACTGGCATTCTCTATTACTACAGCTCACCTAAAACTTTCCACAGTACATCATGCATGATGTCTCCATAAGAAGGGTCGAACATGCACTTTAGTCAGGTCTGATATTCCGTGCCAAAGATTATCATACCTGGAATTGCTTTTATGTGATCTGCTTTTGGTTCAAGATTTCCTTGCCTCATTTTGTTGCCTTCATTTGCAGACTTTACTGCTTCCTAATTCTGATGATTATACTGATCTCTTTGATTATCTATACAGACAGTCTAATCACCCAAATAGTGAGATAATCTTCCTTAGAGATCTCAATGTCCACAGTTTTGATTGCTCCTATTCTCTAACCTCGCAGACTAAGCTGCTAGAAGCGAAATTGTTTGATGTCATTAATTACTGTTACTGTTGTTTATGTTGTTGACAATAATACTGTCAATGACATAAATTATTCTTGGTAGGATGAGTGCCTTTATTTCCTATTCATTAAAAATCTCTCGCCTTTATCCAAAACTTGGTTTTTCCGATGACTATGCCAAAGCAGTCCAAGATAAAACTGCAGCATGCATTCAATGGCTAAAGCTAAAGACTCCATCCTCTAAATCATACCTTGAATGAAGAAGATAAAGTGATTTGAGTAAAATGGATGACAAGAGAAATCAAACAGGAATTGCAAATAGAAAAGAGTTTAAGGAAGGCATATAAAGAGAATGGAGAACAGTTGCATGAGGAATAAAAGGCTCAGGCTAGGAAGATGACTAGTATAGTAAGCTGAGAAAAATTAGAATACTAATTATTAGAGAAGATTAGCACTGCAATCCAAGGAGTTCTTTTCACTATGTGGCCAGTAGAAGGAAAAATTATTGCGAATAGATTGCCTTGATGGATGGTAGAGATGGTAGTCAGGTGACCAAGGCAGACTACATAGTTCAGCTATTTAATGATCACTTATTAGGACATTCCATCCTTAAACAAGCTTTACACCTTGCAGATAAGGAGGGAATGAGGATTAGAACTGAATGGAGAGGATGTATTCCACATGAATACTCCAGATGTCAGTAAAGCAGGGGAACAAGATGGAAATTTGCTAATAGAAAAGGAACGTGCTAAGGAATTGATCATACCATTTACTTGGCTGTTTATTGCAAGTTTGCTACATGGCAAGTTCCAGAGGAGTGGAATGAGGGCTAAACAGTGCCATTGCATAAGGGTGGTGGTGGTAGACTGAAGGTATCAAACTATAAACTAGTTTGTATTTCTTTTGTGGTTCTTAAGGTTTTGGAAAATTGGTAAGAACTTGTATACAGAATTGGGTAAATGAGGACAATATCGTTTATGCAGGGAAAGCATGTATTTGTTGAGGGTTGTTTCAGTAATCTGGTTGCTTTTTATAACAAACAGAGCAGTGTACGAGGGTATTGTCAAATGCCAACTTAAATATCAACTTGCTGACAGACAATTGGAATTTAAGTAGCAACATAAATAACGGAAAAAACTCACATAGAAAGATTATTTAATAGTATAATTTTCGCCTGTGTGTCACAGGCATCTTCAGTACATCAAGCTCAAAATTAAACACTAACTGACAATTCCAAAAAGTGCCACCTAAGTAGCTGGTGTAAGATAACTAAAAAGGTCAATAACTTTCCTAAAAAAAAAAATTAATACAATAAAAAGCTACGAAAGATTAGCTGATTTGTAAAGTACTATCTCCCATAAAGGGGATAGATGTAAGCCGTCGGATCTGTTTAAGTTAGGAGAATGAAGTAGAGTTTCACATGTTTCTTTATAAAGGCGTTCCATGAGAAACTGACTTTTGTGAAGAACTCTTTATAAAGAAACTCTACTTCATTCTCCTAACTTAAACAGATCTGACGGCTTACGTCTATCCCCTTTATGGGAGATAGTACTTTACAAATCAGCTAATCTTTCCTAACTTTTTATTGTATTAATTTTTTTTTTTTTTTTTTTTTTTTTTTTTTTTTTTTTTTTAAGGAAAGTTATTGACCTTTTTAGTTATCTTACACCAGCTACTTAGGTGGCGCTTTTTGGAATTGTCAGTTAGTCTTTAATTTTGAGCTTAATGTACAGAAGATGCCTATGACACACAGGCGAAAATTATACTATTAAATAATCTTTCTACGTGAGTTTTTTCCGTTATTTATTTTGTATCGATATGTCTACTCACGGTATACCTCTTTTAAAACTTAAGTAGCAACATGTGGATTCAGATATTAGATTAGTGAATGACTGGATTAGTAAACTCACTTTCTGATTGATATCAGAGAGACTAATGTTGGGGAGAGCATTATCACACAGTAGGAAGGTTAGTTACAAAAGGGATTTCCACAGGGTTCAGAACTCGGACCGTCACTGTTCAAATGTTATGTCAATGATACTGTCACTGAACCTTATAGGTTCAGTGATAGTATCATTGGCATAATATCTGAGGGAATGTGGACTAAAGAGTTTGGTAGATAGAAGGAGAGGTGATATGATTGAGACTTTTAAGCTGTTGAGAGGTGGTTACAGGGTTGACATTGAGAAGTTCTTTTGCTTAGTGGTAAAGCAGGAAGGAGTGATGATGAGGGGCCATCCCTGGAAGTTATGAAAGGAAGCTGTGAGCAAGAGGGTGAGGAGTGGTTTTTTGCATGGAGGGTGGTTGAACTGCGGAATGCATTACCTGATAGACTGGTGAGAGCGAGAACGGTCAATGAGTTCAAGGATATGATAGACTTTGTGTTTCCTAGGAAGGACCTCCCGTGATGACTCTTTTGACTCCATGGAGGCATCATCATCATCATCATACGTATCAAGGATTTAGGCCTAGTATGGCCTGTTCCGGCCTTAGAAGTCATTGTTGAATCTTTTAAGAGGACGTCCTGGTTTTCTTTTTCCTAATGGCTTGTACTTTAAGGCTTGTTTTGGTAATCTTTCTGTTTTCATTCTTTGAATGTGTTCCATCCATCTATGTTTATATTTTTTAATTTTTTCAATTACTAGTTCTTGGTTTAATTCTTTCATAATATCTTCGTTTCTTTTGTGATGGTATACTTTGCAGTTTTTCTCATAAACTTCATTTCTGCTGTTGTTAATCTTTGTTTGTCTTTTTGTTTTATTGTCCAGATTTCGCTTCCATACATTAAGACCGGTAGGGCTAATGTATTGTATACTTTTAGCCTGGTTTGTTTTTGAACTAGGTTTGGTTTAAATATAGAGTTAATTACTCCTGTTATTTTTAAATATTTTGCAATTTTTATGTTTATATCTTTTTCATTTTCATTTTCCTTTCATTTCATTTCATTTTCCCATGGAGGCCTGAATAATAATAATATCTGAACAGCCTATAAGGAGCTACTCAGTTGTTTGTAAATGATGTGAAGCTTGGGAGTGTTATTAGTAACAGTGCTGATGTTTTGGCTCTTCAGGATTTCAAAATGAAGGGGATAGCAGTTTAATGCAAAATGTAAGGTTTTGAAATTTGGGATCCACAGATGGGATGCTTCTTACTCACTCAAAGTTATACTTAAAGAAGTAGAGGAAGTGAGGGATCTTGGAATAGATAGAAATTTGAAGTTCAGAAGACATATTGCATAGGTTTTACAAACAAGAGAATTGCTGCAATATTAAGACATTTACTAGCAGTGATAAAAGGGTAGTGATTCCATTATATAAATTTTTTAGTGTGAGATAGACATCAACAAGGCGAAATATGTAATTGGTTGTTGCTATAATCCAAGGGGTATAAGAGAGAATGTAGATAGCATGCAATTTGGCAAATTAGCATGATGAGTGAAGATCGAGTAATTATTATAGGGGATTTTAACTTTGGGGACATAGATTGGGAGAAGGAATCGTCACAAGGAACAAATGGAGTTTATACAGTTGTTAAGAGATGACTACCTGAGACAGCATGTAATGGAAGAGACAAGAGATTCTAGAGTGTTAGATCTGGTCAAAACATCGGAGAACATATCAATAAGTAATTTAGTTACACTGTCTCCACTTGGGGAAAGCAATCGTGTAGTCTAGACCTTGGAGATTGTAAGATGTACTGAATATTCTGTTAAGAAGGGGTATATGTGGAATTACAACGCTGGTGATTATGACAAGCTGAGAAGTCAGCTTTCAGCAATTCTTCATTATAGTTATTTTAGTAATTTAATATTTTAGTTATTTTAATAATTTTGTTAAAATTATTAAAATCCCTTTAATAATTTTAACAAAATTATTAAAGGGATTTTATAGGATTGATACTGATGACTTTTTTTTAAGACCAGTGCAGTAAGGGAGAGAATGAAGGGCCATCCCTGGAGATTATTTAAGAGTTGGTTAACAAGGGTGTTAGGACTTGATTTTTTACTTGGAGGGTTGTGAAGGGGTAGAATGTGTTACCAGAGGTGGTTGTGAATGCTTCATCTGTGAATGAATTTAAGGAGAAGTACGATAGGTATTTTGTAAATAATGGTTACTGTGTCAATGTGGGGTCTCCCACGATGAGTCTTTTGATTATTTTTATCATGTATTATTATTTTTGTATTATTATTATAATAGTGTCTCCATGGAGACACCATTATAATAATAATAACCTTACACTTTGCCACATTATGTGGCAAAGTGCAAGGTTATGCATTTTGGGGTGAAAAGATTAGCAGCAGTATATCACATTGGTGGAACCATACTCCAGGAGATTGATGAAGACAGGGACTTGGGAGTATTGGTGGATAGGGAGTTGCAGTTTAGGGGGACACATTGCAAAAGTGGCTAACTCAGCTCATCAAATCACATGGTTGCTGAAAAATACTTTAACAAGCAGAGACAAACAATTTATTGTTCCTTATCGAGCCTTGATAAGACCCCATCTAGACTACTGTGCCTAGATATGGGTGCTAGGGTTTCTTCTTGATGGGGAGGAGGCCGAAGACGAGTGAGCAAGATGATAACAGGTCTATATTCTATTTCAGGTTGAAGATTTATGGGTTTCAAAAATTGGTTGATACGCGGAAAAGGGGTGATATGATTGAGACATTCAAATTACTGAAGGGTTTCTATAAGATTAATTCAGAAGATATTTTTGAGAATAGGACTGGTGGTGGACGGACTAGGGGCCATATATGGAAGCTGGGCAAGAATGTGGTTAGCAAGTGTGTTAGAGCTAGGTTTTTTACTTGGAGAGTGGTGCATGAGTGGAATAAGATGCCAGAGTCTGTTGTGGGTGCTACAACTATGAATGAGTTCAAGGCGAGGTATGATAGATACTGTGTGAATGTCGAATAGTTGTTCTCGACATGATGTTAGGGCCTCCCTCGATGAGTCTGTCGATTGCCGTAATAATAATAATAATAATAAAGCATTCATCAAACCATATCTGGATTACTGTGCTCAAATCTCGTCAGTGGGATTTGAACACCCTTGGAAAGGTGCAGAGCAGATGAGAAATCAACGAAAATGGTATCCAGGCGAGGCAAGGGACTTGGGAGTCATTGTGGACAGAGAACTTAAGTTTAAAGGGCATATTGCAAAGATTGCCAAAACAACACATCAAATTACACGGTTGTTGAAGAACACACTAACAAGCAGGGTAAGGAAGTTATTTTCCACTTTATAAGGCATTAATAAGATTCATTCGAGGCTGTTTGGTGTGAGATAGAGATCAACAAGGCAAAATATATAATCGGTTGTTGCTATAATCCAAGGGGTAGAAGATAGAATGTAGACAGTATGTATTGGCAAATTAGCACGATGAGTGAAGGTCGAGTAATTATTATGGGGGATTTTAACTTTGGGGACATAGATTGGGAGAAAGAAGAATGGTCACAAGCAACAAATGGAGTTTATACAGTTGTTAAGAGATAACTACCTAAGACAGCATGCAATGGAAAGGACAAGAGATTCTAGAGCGTTAGATCTGGTCATAACATCGGAGAACATATCAATAAGTAATTTAGTTACACTGTCTCCACTAGGGGAAAGCAATCATGTGGTCTTGACCTGGGAGATTGTAAGATGTGCTGAATATTCTGTAAGAGGTATATGTGGAATTACAAGGCTGGTGATTATGACAAGCTGAGAAGTCAGCTTTCAGCAATGCCATGGCATCAGAATTTGAAGGGGAGAGATGTTGATGATGCGTGGAAGACTGTCAAGGAGTATTTAAAGAAAGCTGTATCAGAGTTAATCAAGTAGGAGTAAGATGGATGAATAATATTATTAAGCAAGAGTTGCAGATAAAGAAAAGGTTGTGGAGGAAGTATAAAGAAAAAGGTGATGAGCATTCCTACAGTACAAGGTACAAGCGAAGAGAGTCACCTGTATGGTAAGGAAAGCCGAAGCTAATTATGAGAGGAAGCTAGCTGATGAATCCAAAAGAAACCCTAAGGAGTTCTTTCGCTATGTGGCAAGTAAAAGTGTAAATGGTGGGGGGGGGGTATTCTTATCTATTTTATCTTTTCTATATATCTCAAACTTAATCTTATTCTATTTCTTATCCTCTTTATCTTTCAATCTTATATTCTTTTAATCTCGATATGGTTATCCTTGTACACCGTTATCTTTCTTTATCATTACTCTATCTTTAACTTTATGCAGTCTGCTGCATCTTTGTAATATTATTCTATTTCTTCCTATATATGTTTTCCCTTAATGTATAAACTCCCTTTCAACTATCTGCCTTCTGCCTTCTCCCTTTCAACTAACTGCCTTCTTACTGTTCGAACATGGGAAAATTTATTTGATAAGCTGCACCACCAATGTTCATTTCCTAGTAATAAGATATGGTGAGTGTGTCCAGTAGTTTTCCCTTTAAACACAAATTACCTCCGATTAATTATAGTTTACATTAGTGGTCCACTAATTATTCTCTCTACTTTTCTCCTGGGTTCCCGCAAAATAGGCTCTAATTTTTTTCGGAACAGTACATCGTATAATTAAAATTTAGGCGACACTCTGACAATTAAAAAACATATTTATTTACAACTAAACAATTTACACTATAATTCCGTTTAAAGAGACATTTCTCAGTTTAACTCTTAATAACAACCTATTATGTTAAAATACACTTTCAATTCAAGATTATCATGATACATAAATATTCATTCCATTTCCAAAACTGCATTAATATCCTAGGCAATTGTACAATTAACAAAACTGATACTATCCTAGGCAATTGTACTATTAACAAACTGTTACCATCCTAAACAATTGTACCGCTATCAAACTGCTAACATACATGATCTTCAATCACTTATCAAACATTAAAATTCATTCACTAACTCTGCCGAAATTCAACACCTTAAACTTAACAGTCCACTATTAAAGTTCTCCTATAATTCACAAAACAGAATAAAAGAGTCAAACTCACTTTAGGGCTGCTACCCACTGTGCGTACTTATTCCTCGGCTTTGAATTGGAGTTCTGACATTTCCTTCCGTGTCAGATTTTGACTCCCTTCATACACCGGCTTTAGATTTATCAACACTGACGGCTTCTGGGAAGCTGTCAGCTCCAGCACTTAGGGCAAAAGGGTTCGGCATGAGGGGTGTGTGCAAATTTAACATAACGGAGCAGTTCCTCCCAGCTCGAAGTTTCCTCTCCTCGGAAAATAGCTCCCAGCAAAGATTGTCATCAGGTCTAGTCTCTACCTAGCAGATCGGCTTCTCTCATCATCCCTTCAGACCTGCCATGGCTTCTTTAGAAGGTCACATCCTTGATGACTGACATCCGATGGACCTCCACTAGACAGCCGATTGGAAGACTGAATCCGTTCTTCTGGCCAACACCTTTTATTCATCCTCTTTCGGATCCCTGCATGAAGATATTAGACCCTGAACATTTCGGTGTGATCTCTTGATCTTTCACCTGCACTGACTGTTTCTTTGTTCTCCTACTGCACTCTTTAATCCTATTTCGTTGGGCAGCAGAAGCTCATCTGAAGTTGTCGGTCCATTTGACACTGACCTTGAAGGTGTTTACAAGTGGAATTCGCAACCAACTTTCATATATCCTTATAAGGAGCTATCATACAAAAGTTTCTGGTGGCAAGCTATTGCCACTGTTCATGGCATTCTAGAAATTTTCTTCTTAGAGCAGTAAGCACAGTCAAATCCCGTAGGATTATTTATGTTAACATTTAGCTTTAACTATATACAGACATACAAGGTCATTTTTGTAACAATCTTATAGGACTTAACTTCTGTAAAAAATTGATGAAAATGCTTTGTCATTTTGAAGCTACATCAAATTTTTGCAAAAGGAAGAATAACCATGGAAAGATTACTTTAAAAAGTATTGATGGTAGAGAAATAACAGAATCAAATCTAATAGTTAAGTTGCTTAGTGATCATTTTGCAAAATTGTACCATCTTGGTTGTGATAGTGCAGTGTCAAATGTGTCATTGACTGAAGAGTCAAGAGATAGACGAAATAGAGGTGCTTAATATATTACAGAATCTTAATGCTAACACTGCCATTGGGTTAGATGGCATATTGGCTCATGTGTTACGAGAACGTGCAAGAGAATTAGCGCCTCTTCTAACCAGGCTGTTTAATTTAAGCCTCAGTTCTGGTAAAGTACCAATAGAGTGGAAAGAGGGGAAAATAATTCCACTGCACAAGGGAGGCTCCAAAACTGAGGTCGCAAAATATATATATATCTGGAGTGGTGGTTAAGGTTTTGTAGAAATTGGTAAAAATTATAATTCAGGACTGGGTGGATAGCGATATGATACTTTTATAAGGGACAACACATTTTGTGAAAGGTAGGTCTTGCCTCAGTAACTTGCTTACTTTCTATGATAAAGTAATGGTAGAGTTGGATAAAGGAAATCCTTACTCAGTGATACTGCTGGACTTTGCAAAGGCATTCGACAAGATTCCACACGGAACTCTGTTGTATAAATTAGAGCTAATGGGTATGGATCTGAAGCTCGTTATATGGATTAGAGGATGGCTGGTTTTTAGATATCAAAAGGTGGTTTATGGAGGAGCTGAGTCCAGGAAAAGGCAAGTGACTAGTGGTGTACCTCCATGCTCAGTGCTTGGTCCTCTATTGTTTAATTTGTACATCAATGATATTGAGAATACTTTGAAGGGAAATATCCACTTGTTTGCTGATGATGCAAAATTATGAAGAGCGATAGTCAATTCAGATGATGTAGATATCTTGCAGGATGACTTGAATAGACTGGCGGTATGGACTAAGTGTAAGGTGATGCACTTCGGGAATGAAATCACATGCTGTTTACTGCAAGAAGTTGATGAGGCAAGGGACTTGGGAGTCATTGTGGACAGAGAACTTAAGTTTAAAGGGCATATTGCAAAGATTGCCAAAACATCACAGCAAATTACATAGTTGTTAAAGTTCACACTAACTAGCAGGGATAAGGAAGTTATTGTTCCACTTTATAAGGCATTGATAAGATCGCATTTGGACTATTGTGCACAGATCTGGTCACCTGGATGCAGAGAGGATGCAGAGGCGAGTTACAAAGATTGTTGCAGGTCTGCGGGATGTTCCCTACCAGGATAGATTGAAGATCTGTGGGCTCCAAAAACTAGCTGATAGACGTAGGAGAGGAGATATGATAGAAGCATATAAATTATTAAAGGTATTTTACAGGATTGATACTAATGACATTTTTAAGACCAGTGCAGGAAGGGAGAGAACGAGGGGCCATCCCTGGAGATTATTTAAGAGTGTGGTTAACAAGGGTGTTAGGACTTGATTTTTTACTTGGAGGGTTGTGAAGGGGTAGAATGCATTGTCGGAGGTGGTTGTGAATGAATTTAAGGAGAAGTATGATAGGTATTGTGTAAATAATGGTTAGTGTGTCAATGTGGGGTCTCCCGCGACGAGTCTTTTGACTCCATGGAGACACCATTATAATAATGATAATAATAATAATAATAAAGCACTCATCAAACCATATCTGGATTACTGTGCTCAGATCTGGTCAGTGGGATTTGAACACCCTTGGAAAGGTACAAAGGCAGATAAGAAATCAATGAAAATGATATCCAGACTATGAAATTGGTTGTGAGGAGACACTAAAAGCATGCAAATTATAGAGTTTGGTACATAGAAGATGAAGAGAGAGAGACATGTGATTGAGACACTGAAGATGTTGAAAGTTATTACTGGATTGACATTGGGGAAATTGTTCATATTGTAAAACGAGGAGAAGGAACAAGTAGCCATCCCTGAAAGTTGCTATAGGAAGTATAGTAGGAGGAGAGTAAAGAAGTAAGTGGTTTGCAGAGAGAGTTGTAGTAGTATTGAATTCATTGTCTGAGAGGATGGCAAAAGTGCAAACAGTGAATGAGTTTAACAAGTGGTACAACAGACTTTGTATTGCCTAAGGTAGATCTTTCACAATGAGTCTTGTGACTGCATAAAGGTAAGAAATATTAATCATATTCTCTGTGATGAAAAATCAGTACATCAAAATGATGACCAGTGCAATTCATCAGTAGAAGTTCTGGTGAGTTTCAATACACTGAACTGAAGTTTACTTGATAGCATACTGTAGATAATACAGTATTATCAAAAGAACAACAAAAAAAAGTATCTTCTTATCCTTGTTCTTACTCTGATATCATGAAATACAATTTATATCATAATAAATATAAGTTGTGATTTTTAAATATTATAAACAAATGAAGTTATTCTAAGAACAACGTCAAACGAACGTTGTGCAATGATGATTGCACTAAAGACATGTAATTTGCATTTTCTTAAGAAACTCAGTGACCTTGTCTTGCCATATGCAACCTTGACAACGCTACTATATACGTACATCATATACTAAACGCTTGCATGCCCTTGTTTTATACAGCCTTTGTGTCGCTATCTCGCATATTCTTAAATCTCCTCTCTTTCATGCTTCGTTTTCTTTCCTCATCCATCACCGCCACTTGGACCAGTGTGACAGGAACTAATACCGGCAAGTTCATGGCTGACTACTTAGAGCGCAGTAGCTATCCCTGCTATTCATTACCGTAACCTTGCAACAATGGAGGAGGGTGATAGTGATTGTAGTCCAATTGGTGCGTGAGAGAAGCGATTGAACGAGAAGGAATGGACAGAGGATGGGAGAGGGAGAGACTAGACATGACGTGAAACAAGATGCGTTTCTCATTTAATGTTTGTTGGGAGTATATTTCGCTCCTGATTACGAAGATGCATTTCCTACAAATAAAATTATCTCGTGATAGCACCTTCCAGTTGCGCCACCTACCCAGTACTGAGATAATTATATTACACCAGAGTAACTTGTTGACATTGGCTATGTCTGTTTATAATCGGAATCGTTGCAATTGTCGATAAGTTCATAAATTAGCGAAAACGCACCGCACTAGAAAATTTCATGAGTTAGTTTTATATATATATATATATATATATATATATAAAACTAAGTTATGTAACGAATATCAGTTTTATCGAAAGTTGAATTTTAATAATATAAGCGTATTCCTTAGTGTGTGTGTGTGTGCAAACCTTGAAGCAAACAAATAAATATGAAAGAATAATAACGAATGCAATAGAAAAATTGTTTCATTTTCCCTAATCCAGTAAATATCTACAGTAGGAATTTTCAGCCGTGGGAAAGAGTACGTGAAAATGGTTTTGTTGTTAGATTTATTTTTAATACTTAGCTGGTGCCTGGACAGTACCATCCACCTCCTATGGGTTCCGTTGGACTATTTGTGCTTTGGTTTCTTGCCTGGTTTCACGTTCCCCTGGCAGGTGGATGACAAGTGTTGTTTTCTACAGACAGCATATTATGTATGTTTATTGCGTGTGCTCTAATGGCCGGCTTGTCTGTTCTGAGGGACAAAAAATCCTTGTTCCCGGGAGAAAAAAAAAACTCTACCTCCGTAAGACCAGCTACGGAGGCTCTTTTATCGGTAGATACACTAAAAAATAAATTTTTTTAAAATATATCAATTCCTGGTGGTAGGTGAGTCTGTAAGTAGACCAAAAACAGCTGAAGACATTAAAATAGCCATTGGAGAGCTATTATAAGAAAGATATTCCCCCTTTGGAGACTGTAGGGTAATACAGATGAAAAATCGAGAATCCCTCCTGTAAGTTGCAAGCCAAGGCTTATTATCATTGAAATGTTTAATAAATGAATAAATTGATTAATATCATTTTTATTTATTAACAATTCAATAGGAAGTAAAAAACAAGCCTTACACATTAACACTGTGTGTGTGTGTGTGTGTGTGTGTGTGTGTGTGTGTGTGTGTGTGTGTCACATGATATTCAAATCAAATATCAAATTTGGGGTTCTGTACCGTCTGCTATGCTACTAGAGCAGAGAGATCACATAATTAAGAACCACAGTAGCTTAGCAGGTAATGATGATACCTTTAGACGGGAAAGACGAATTCCATCTAGGATGCGAAGAACTTTTGTAAGAGCTTTTCAACTGAAGGCGAGTTAGCAGATCTCAAATGGTAGTAGTATAAGTTTGCACCAGGAAATTTGGGGGTTTATCTCACAAAACAGCCAAACTGACCACATACAGTAGCTGTAATTACTTCGGTCGTAATTACAAACCCAGACCAACAAATATAAATAAGTTTTATCTAGAGTATGCACATACATGAAATCAATTCTGAAGATAAGATAGTATGCCTCCGTAGCGCAATTGGAAGAACGACAGTACATTACGCCCTTCGATTAGAATAGGCCTAAGTTCGATTCGCATCGTGACGGGAGGAATCTTTATCTGGACGATTTTAATCGGAGGTGAGTTAGCAGATCTCATACGGTGGTAGCAGGGTTTTTTCTCCTGGAAACTCGGGTTTTTCATCCCGCATGCAGACAAATCGGCCCTTCAGAACACACGCAATTTACAGACATAGAATACCGGTTGTGGTGGTGGGCGGTAGATGGCGTTGATTGAGATAATTCGGTTGAGACAGTTGTATCAGTTGAAACAGTTGTAGGTGTCCTCCCGCAATGAGCCTTCGGACTCCTTGGAGGTGTCAGGAATAATAATAATAACTTGATATGAATACAACTGTGGTATTGGATGCTATACCAGCTCGGGTCTTAGTGAAGCGGCTAAAGAATTGTCAGTGCCCTTGACCATTTTGTTTAATTTGAGTCTCGGGTCTGGGTAAGTCCCGAGGGGGTGGAAAGAGGGGAAAATAGTTCCACTGCATAAAGGAGGTTCCAAGACTGCTGTTGCAAATTATGGACCGATCAGCATATCAGGAGTCGTTGTCAAGGTTTTGGAGAAAGTAGTCAAGAGAAAAATACGCGGACAGCATGGTTTTGTGAAGGGTAGATCATGCCTCAGTAACTTGCTCACGTTTTTATAACACAGTGACTGCTGAACTGGATAAGGGTAATGGGCTTATAGTGATACTGCTGAACCTGGCAAAGGCCTTTGACAAGATACCACATGGAATTCTAATCAGTAAACAGCAGCATATAGGGATGGATATAGGGTTGGTGAGATGGATGCGGGCTGATGGAGAGATATTAGGAGAGTAGTTTGTTCAGGGGTAGAGTCCAAAAGACGACCTGTGACTAGTGTGCTGCAGGGTTCTGTTCTTGGACCACTACTATTTAATTTGTTCATTAACGATATAGGAAAGGATCTCAGAGGAACTGTTCATTTCTTTGCTGATGATGCAAAGTTGGGTAGAGCAATAGTGAATGCACATGATGTCAAAATTTTGCAGGATGATTTGGATAGATTGGAGGACTGGGCTAAAGAGAATGGATATCAATTTAATGTGGCAAAGTGTAAGGTTATGCATTTTGAGGTGAAAAGATTAGGCTCTATACCATATTGGTGGAACTATACTCCAAGAGATTGATAAGGCCAGGGATTTGGGAGTGTTAGTGGATAGGGAATTGAAGTTTAGGGGCACAATGCAAAAGTGGCTAAATCAGCTCATCAAATCAATTGGTTACTGAAGAATACTTTGACGAGCAGAGACAAGCAAGTTATTGTTCCTCTGTAATCGAGCCTTAATAAGAACCCATCTTGACTACTGTTCCCAGATCTGGGCGCCAGGGTTTCTTCTTGATAGAGAGTGGTGGAGAGGATCCAGAGGTGAGTGACAGAGCATAGCAGGTCTATGGAATGAACCTTATGAGAAGAGGTTGAAGATTTGTGGGTTGCAGAAATCGGTTGATAAGCAGAAAAGGGGTGATATGATTGAGACATTCAAATTACTGAAGGGTTTCTATAAGATTAATTCAGAGGATATTTTTCAGAACAGGACTGGTGGTGGGAGGACTAGGGGCCATCTATGGAAACTGGGCAAGAGTGTGGTTAGCAAGGGTGGTGGAACTAGGTTTTTTACGTGGAGAGTGGTGAATGAGTGGAATAAGCTGCCAGAGTCTGTTGTGGGTGCCATGACTGTGAATGAGTTGAAGGCAAAGTATGATAGATCCTGTGTGGATGTTAATAATTGTTCTTGACATGATGTTTAGGGCCTCACTCGATGAGTCCAACGACTCCATGGAGTTGTCTGTAAAAATAATAATAACTTCCAAATTTTCTATGAGTGCATATTTTGTAACTATAAAAGAAGCATGCATAAAATACATAACAAATGTAATTAGATTTTTAATAATGCTGGCAATTTTTACCTGAATGAAATCCATATTTTTTTAACCATTTCGAATTACATCGTTTTTTTTTTTTTTTTTTTTTTTTGACAAAGTCATGAAACTGATTTTGAGTAAAACAGTTAAACTGACAGTCAGTCAAAAGTAATTTTTTTCAATTTTTGTCAAAAAAAAAAATAAGAAAAGAAAGAAAGTAATACTATACTAGCTATTAAAATTCGAAATGGTTAGAAAATATGGATTTTCATTGAACAACAATCTGTCAACATTATTAAAAATCTAATTAGATTTTTTATATATTTTAACAAGCTTTTTTCATGGGAGCAAATTATACGCTTAGGAAAACTTGAATTCAAATTCGGAGCTCCTTAAAGAACGAATATGTTGTCCACGTGGAAAATATAGCCGGCAAAGAAAGTTGTGACAATATTTTCCATATTTTCCATATAATGTTGTAGCCTTGCTTTTGGATTATTGAAACTTCAGTAGACTTGGCTTTATCATACCTTATGCATTAAAAGACATACTTATGCAGCATTTAATTGAGTTCTTCCAGTTAATTGAGTGTGAAGTCTCCGTTCCTTTAAGTTCCATTTTTGGTGCCATGTGAGCACTTTCGTAGACTCTGAAACATCTCACAATATGTTGTGAGAGGATGTGGATGATTTTCTAGTCCAATCATGGCCCTCTGTGGATGTCTATGTTGCGACTTGTCAACACGGTAATGGAATGCCATCGCTGACGTGTTTTTAGTGGGATTTCTACAGGCGGGCTAGTTCTCCTCTGTGAATGAGTTCAAGGAGGTGTGTGATAGATCTTATGTATGTAGCTGCTCCTGAACATTATTATTATACGGGCATCACCATGGAGTCCGAAGACTCACCGTTGGAGACCCAAACTATCCATACACATATTGTTGTATGGATAGTTTTAACTCATTGACAGAGAGAAGACTCACAACTAACCCTTGAAATGCATTCTGCATTTTCACCACTCTCCAGCAGAAACATCTAGTCCACACCTTTTTAACAACACTTTTATTCAATTTTCAGGATGACCTCTTGTTCTTCCACCTCTAGCCAACTGCTGAAATCTTTTCCTTGCATTAATCGAATAAAATCCTTTAATTGCTTAATGTTTCTATCATATCTCCTCCTCTCTGCATATCAACCAACTTCTGTAACCCAAAAATCAACCAACTTCTGTAACCCAAAAACTCTCATCTATCAAACATAGGAGCATTACACAGACCACTCACCAACTTGGTCACTCGCCTCTGAATCTTCGCTCTTCGCTACCACTTTCTCATCTACAAGAAATCCAGTCGACCAGACCTGAGCACAGTAACCCCGATATGGGCATATCGATGCATTATGAAAAAGAATGATATATTCTTTATCTCTTCATGTTAGCGTGTTCTTCAATAGCAAAGTAATCCTATGAGCTACCTTGGACACCTTAGCAATATGCCCTGTGAAGTTTAGCTCTTTATCCACCAGCGCTCTCAACGCCCTAGCCTCACCATTTTCCTGAAGTGCAGGACCATCAATGTGGCCTATAGATTACAATATTTTAATCCCACAATGCATGACTTTGCACTGTTCCAAAATTCCGCTCTCTGATTGGCTATCAGTGGGGATTGAATAGCCCACTGGGTCTCCAAAAGTTAGATAGGGCTAACATGGCCTTCGCTACTCCTTATAAGGGAATAAAAGCCATTAGATGATTTGATTTGATAACATTTTTCGACATTAAACTGACATCCATTATATTTTTGTCCATACTGCCGGCTTATTTAAATCATCCTCAAGCTTTCTACATCGGTATGATTAACTATTACGCTACCAACTTTGCATCATCAGCAAACAACTGAATATCTCCCTTCAATGACTTTCCTATATCACAGTGTCTTGCAGCATACCACCACTCGTTACTTGCTTCCTCTTGCACTCTGCTCCTCCACACACTATTTTTTTGGTATCTGCCTGTCAGCACTCTCTTATCCACATCACAAGTTTAATATCATTTCCTATTTGTTCCAATTTGCTTAAAAGAA
Organism: Typopeltis vanoorti; assembly: GCF_054136105.1. NCBI lineage: Eukaryota > Metazoa > Arthropoda > Arachnida > Uropygi > Thelyphonidae > Typopeltis > Typopeltis vanoorti. The sequence goes on from NC_143571.1 coordinate 18,664,228, forward strand.
TTCCATGAGGTATCCTGTCAAATGCTTCAGCAAAATTCAGCAGTATCGTTGTGTACCATTCCCCTTGTCAAACTCGGCTGTCACTATTATAAAAAGTTAATAAATTACTAAGACAAGACCGACCTTTAACAAAGTCGTTCTGCCCTCCATAGAGAATCATATTCTTTTCCGCCCATTCTTGAATTCTGTCTTTAACTAACTTTTCCAATACTTTTGTCACCACTCTCGAAATAATGGTTACTCTATGATTTTCTACTGGGGTCTCAAGGTCTCCTTTATGCAAAGGAATTATTTTACTCTTTCCACTCGCTATGGATCTTATCAGAACTCAGATTTACATTAAACAGCCTGATAAGAGGCTTTGAGAGCTCTTTTGCATATTCAGATTATTAATACGCGAGCTGATGTCTCATCTAAACACACCACAATATTTGCATTTAGATTCTGCAATATCATAAGTGCCTTTGATTCATTAAGCACAGTTTTCATATCAGTTATTGCTACACGAGGAACAGAAATATCCTCGCAAAGGGTGATAAACTTTTGAAAAGTGGTCACTTAGATACTCAGTAACTATTATATCTGCCTCACTCACCTTGCTATCATCAGCACCCAGTAAAGTTTTCCTTCCTTTCACTTGATACGTAGCGAAACAATTCTTTGGAATTTCCTTTGACCTGCTTGGCTAAGGTCTTCTCATAATCTGATTTAGCCTTCCTTACTAGTACTTTCTACTAGTTATAAGCCTGCCTGATTACCTTTCTCCTATAAATCCTCAACAATATATAGTGTATCAAAAACAAAATAAATGCGCTAACGCCTTTTATTTCCTTATACGGAGTAGGCGAGGCCTTTATATCCTATCCAGCTTTTGGAAACCGAGTGGGCAGTTCAATCTCTACCAGTAGCAAATCAGAGATAGCTGGCCCATCTATCACTAATTATAGGCAGCCACCAATGGAGAGGCTGGCAAACAAGTGCTGCCATCTCTTGGTACCTAATCCTAACAGGATGTTATTGTCTAAAATAATGTGGGTACTACGGTCGATTTTTCTTGAGGGGACGAAAAACCTGCTTGCCCGTGCCAGAGATCGACTAACTCGGGAATCGGTCGAAAATAGGCTTGGCTATAGCTTCCTCAGCTATAGCCAAGTTATCCGGTCTTGGCTGTGGACAGCAGGATTTTCTCCACCAGTTTATCTGGATTTTTCATCCCGCATGCCGGCAAACCGGCCTGTGAACACACGGATTACAGTCATAGGATATAGTACGGCAAGGAAGGCAACGGATAACCACCTTGCTCATAGTTATTTCCCTAGTATGGAAACATATAGCATCCCCCACCAGCCGTATGGCTGAGGAGATAGAATAGAATATCCCTTAAAATATACTACCTGTTTCTTAATATGTATCAGTATTGATCTTCGAAAGAGGATTCCAACACTCCAGTCATCATCTTACGAAAGTGCTGTGTGAGCACAGTGTTTTATTTATTCGTCTGCATTCAAACTCCTAGGGAAGACGTATGTTTAAAAGCGTACAGGCCATGAAGCTTTTTAGGAATGATGTCATATTATTAAAAAGGCGGATGATTCTTCGATTTTAAGAAACGGTTTTTTAACCTTATTCTCAATGATAAGGGTGGAGGAATGAAAAATGCTTCTTCTTGAAGCATTTTTCAAACAAAGAGTGTATGTCATAATACGGATCTCCGTATTGTGAGAGGAGAAGGTAATCGAGAGCCAATGACTCATCAAGTCTTTGAAGAATGTTCCAAAACATTCTCCGGTTCCCCTAGGCAACCACCAAAAGCTTTTTGTAGGGATTCCAAAAAAGCCTAGTTATCCACTACAGCGAAAGGATGTAATAAGGATTTTAGAATGACTGTACATATGCTTGAATATATTTAATGAATTAGGAATTATTATTTATTTATTTGTTCTACTAATCTTAAAATAAATGAAATTATCGTTCATTTATATTATAGTTTAGCTTCCATTGAAACTCAATCAGGGTATGGAGAGTAGGATTCCTGAAGAGTGCCTGATGGAACAATAGAAAGGGTTTGAATATTGAATAGAAAATTGGCGATAAAGAAAACGCATAATTCAGAAGAGATTATCGTGATGGTAGGCACAAATGAGTTGAGAGGTAGTATTAATGGGGTGGCAAAGGATTTAAGAATCTCGTCTCATCTTCCTTTCCCCCTCTTTTACCTTGCAGTGTGGAGGGTTTATTAATCATTGGACCTAAACCGTTCACAGGATAAGATGGTCGTCCCTACGCCCCGATGTATCCTATGTCCGCAGTGTTGTTGAGTTCTCAAGGCCGGTTTACCTGCTTTGCGGGATGAAAAACCCCTGATAAACTGGGAGAAAACCTACTGCCCACGCCCAAGACCGGCTAACTTGGCTATGGCTGAGGAAAATCCTTCAGCTCCTCACGTCTCCGACGAGAATCGAACTTAGGACACTCCTTCCCCAGGCATATGGTTGCGCTTCGCAACCATATGCCTGGGGGAAACTTAATTAATGCGCTTAGCAGTTTGATTATCTACTGTTGGCACACTCTCCCTCGATGAGTCTTTGGACTCCCTGGAGGTGTCACATAATAATAATAATGATGATATAAGGCTTCAGACAATAAAAACCCCGGAGAAATTTTGCTATGTCAGCAAAGTTATTCTGAAACAATTTTTTGTTGTAGCTGCTTCTAAACTTTTAACAAGTCATGACGATTAGATGCAATAGTGATATTTATTTGATAGCGTATAAAACGCTCATATGGTCAATTTTTTGTTCATACTTTTAGGCGTGTGCAAAGAATAAAAGTTTGGAGTATACATATTAATATCTGTATAAGCGGTTGTATACCGTCAGAGACTTCAAAAAAGTTTCACAAATGAGCATAAAATACTTTTAACAGTGTTGCCATTACACAAATTTCCTGTAATATTCTCTTGAGAATCAATAATTTCAGAGGATATATTCAAAATGCATTCTGAAAGTTTCTTCTGACCTATTTTGTCGCATTTTCAAATAAAAGAGGGCGTAGTAGTGGAACAATGAAAGTTCTCTTGAAATATCTTAACGGGGGGGGGGTGAAATTAATCAAAGTGAGTCTAGTTGTAAACCTCAAGTCGTTTCTCGTAAGAGTGTACACAAAAGCGATCAAATTCACAAGTGTGTGTGTGAGAGAGAGAGGTAAACAAATGTTGCAGAAAATAATTTTGAAGATTTACTAGAAATATTTACCAGAGCAGCATCATGTGTATACTGTGTGACTTGCATTATTATTATTTTAAGCATTTTGTTCATCAATAGGCAGTTATCATTTCTCTGCAAGGATCTTCTGCACCGGTGGATTCACAAAAGTATGTTATTTCAGTTTTCCGAGTTACGTTTATCTCAGTGAAAGGTTCTGATGAATGGACTGTCAAGGTGAGCATCATATTTCTGCTCTGCCGACCAACAATGACTGTCGACTAGCTGCTGAAAGAAAGAAGCTCCTATAAAAAAAAATAAAAAATAAAAATAAATAATAAAAAAATCAACAACTACTCTCAGCATAGCAGGCTTTCGAACAGTGTGTGTGTGTGTGTGTGTGTGTGTGTGTAGTCGATGGCATATAGCTGCACCACGAAATTTTTCAAAAACATGCCAACCCCATAAAGGTAGATATATTACCTGCCATTATTTAATATTGATTTCTGCATTTTTATCGTTCTTTTCCTTGGGACGTTTTCAGTCAACATTTAAACTTAAAAAGAAAAGAAGAGAAAAAAAAAAAAAAAAAAAGATGTGAGCCACCACGAGGGCATCAAAGCAAGATGACTTGCTTTGAGCGAAAAATATAAAACTAATAACCTTGAATTATCTACGAAAATTTCAGTGCGATATGGAATTGTTTTGAAAGCAATATGATCAGTATATCTTGTAGGATGATAATGATATAAAAAAAAAAAAACACTTCATAAACAATTTATAGTCCAAAATGCCGTATCACATGCATTTCGGAATATAATTAAATGTTAAAGTTAGATTTCGATTTGGCTTCAAAGATTTAATGCTAAAAATGGCACTGCATGCGAGTTTAATAAGATGTCGATTGGACTCGTGACCATGATAATTTTCCACGTTCTATAAATAAAACAGAGCCTCCATTGCTCATCCGGTTTCGACGAAGCCCTTTGTAGGATCAGGGGTTTTACAAATGAAAATGGTCTAGCGTCTCATACTGATGGAAACTCGGTTTTACTCCACAATTAGGCAAACTTTGATGAAGAGAACAGATATGAACAAAATTATGATTACGAAAGCTAAGGACACTTGGCACGACCTGCCAATATTATCCACTTGACAGGTTTAAGTACGTGGGTTGGTTGGTATGAGAGGTCGAAGCAACTAAGACTATGAGGTTAATAGACTTTTAATTGAATGTGATCTCCTCGCAGTTTTCTTGTTTCATCTCGAAGGCCGAAAAATCCGAATTTTTGGGAGTAAAAATGCGTATGAGACTAGCTACTTAATCTTTACTTAAAGTTCTTATACAGGTTTCTCGCGTCCTAGACAAAATTCGAACGAAATTCAAATAGGGGCAAGAAACGCAATGAGAGAGAATGTATTATAAATCAAGACAATTACAAGGGTCTCAAACTCAGAAAGTTACTACCCTTGCCTGCAATTATTCTCCAAAATTATTCTGTGATATATATCACACCATCACATTTTCCCAAAGAGGTGCGAGTAATATGCTCTCTGAAATGGCAAGCTGATTTAGCGGGTACAATTATCCCTTCAGTATTTTGCGACCAAACATTTCAGTATTATAATATCCTCAAAGATAATGGTAATCGAACTTCATTATGTGGTTAACTTATCTGCGCTCAATATAGTTAAACGATATTGAAGGGTCGATATCAAAAATACCTTCACTTCAATAGTTATTCAACATCAGGAATTCTAGTTGCATAATTATAAATGAATTGAAAAAAATGACATTTTTTCTAATGGGTCAGACGTATGGAGATGTCAGAGCTGTCTCCCCCCCCCAATTACATTGTAATAACCATTTTCTTTAAGTAAGCCAAGGAGATGTGGCAATGAAACATTCAAGATAGTTGTATTTTGGCAATGAAAACAATATGATATAATAGCAGCTGTATTCTCAGATTCTTTTGGAAACACTAAAATTTATAAATCTTATATTTGAGTACAATTCCCATGATGCCTCCCCTCCAATCATGGATTGAAACTGAAAATTTGTTTTTGTTATGTTTATCAGGTTTATAAATTATAAATAAATCATTTAAAGTGTATTTTTATATAGTTGATAAATATTTAACCTAAGTAATCTGGCCTTAACTACTTAAAAATTCTCCTTTTTGCAGGATTTATAAACATTAGAAGGCGAAACATTTATTATAGCTCCTCTCAGGTATTCCGAACTTATTGTTAAGATGTGCCTGGAGGGAGAGGAGTTTTTAAATAGTCAATTGATTCTTGGTAAGTTGCTAATCCCACTCATAACCAGCCTATTTAATAAGTTGATGCGAATGCTTATGTCACTTTCAATAGATTCTTTTTCAATGTTGTGGCAAACTGATGATAAAGTTGCTACATCAGCTAGTTGTACGTAAAGTGGTTTTGACTTTGATATCACTGTATAATAGATAATTTCAATATCATTTTTGAATAATTTAGAGACCACAAATTATTCAATTTAAACCGAACAAGAATGTTATAGAATCTTATGAGCCAAGAAAAATTAACTAAATCTGTATAGGAAAGAAAAAATGAACAAAATCACTGCATTTCGAACAGCAAATTAGTTTCTTTCATGAATATAGACAAGCCATTTAAAATAAATCAGCTAACGCCTTTTATTCCTTTATAGGGAATAGACGCGGCCTTTTAACCCTAAACAGCTTTTGGACACTGAGTGGATAGTTTAATCTCCACTGATAGCCAATCAGAGATAGCTAGCGTAAAGACTCTCACTAATTATAAGCGGCAACTGATGAAGAGACTAGCAAAAACCTTCCTGAGACATATTAAGCAATACCAGGATCTTCCCTTCTTCCCAAGTTTCTATAGTATCCCTGTCAATGTGGGATACAGTATTTTGTACAGTTGGGATGAACCTTGGTAAGAAGAAAAACAAAAAAAAAGTACCTTCGACATGGATAACCTAAAAGATGACTATCACAATATGCCTTGGATGAAAATCATTTCATTGGATAGAAGTAAGGCAGATTACTATGCATATCCTGTTTCAAATCATATTCTACAGAATTCTCATGTTCTACAGAATCCACTGAACTGCAACAGAACTGATGGTAACTCCACACAAATTTTGGCACACTGCCCTATCCTCCCATTAGAGGTAATCACAGAAGATCCCTGCAGAGAGCACCACCATTTGTGTAACATATTTTTTAAAAAATTATAATAGTACACGATTGTCTTCCTTATTCTTTCCCCTCCTTAAAGGATATGCAATATTAATAGCGTAGAGATGAAAAAAAAAAAAGCATTACAACGATCCTCGTAAAAACTGATTTACATTAAGTAGCTGAATCTAGATAATGCTGTTGATGAGATGTACTGTAAATTAGGAGAATCCGCACTACTGACCACTACAACTTGATGGATAATTGAAGGTACGAAAAGAAGAAAGAAAAAGGAATTCTACACCCTTGAGGGGATGTGGTCAGATACCAAAGATTAAATGTTGAAAAGGCTCGCTAAAGGCGTCTTATTTTCGATAAGTTTCCTGTGGACTTATCTTTAAGGCACTTTAAGTCTGCATTATAAGATGACATCGTCTAATGATATCTACAACGTCTTATAAGCTTAACTGAAACCACGGCTGCAAACCGACTGCAGAAACTAGTTTCTAACGTCGTAAATATGTCGAAAGTGGATTTTGTGGCCGATTAAAGCACTTAGTTCGTAAACAGACATCATTTGTTCACTAATAAACTTTACTCCTCTCTTGAGAATAACGAATCCTACCGACCAGTAACAAAATTCGTTAGAAGTAGCGCTTTGGGCCAATATTTCAAGATGAAGGAAAATCTAATTTGAAACTTCTTTCGGTTGTTCTTTGAAAAGCAACCAAGGAGTTAGAGAAGATCCACTTCTCAATCAGATCTAATTAACTGTTTCACGTTTATGTCTTGCTATTTAATCTCTCGCTAATTAATCTTTTACGAAAGACGTATCTCGTTTATTAGTATAAAGCGTGGTGTACTTTATTAGAGTCATATTTCAAGGTTTTGCGTGCCTTTCGTTTTCCCATAGTCAGTTATTAGAATTCAATTATCTCGCATATGGCTTTAAAATAGCTTGAAATGGTTAAAAATGTACTTTATTTTATTAATACAGTGCTCCAAAATTTTACACCATAAACAGAAATGTTCCTATTTTAATACTCACTCTGCTATTTCGCTTATTGTGTAAAACAAATGGGTTTTACGCAATAAGCAGGGTAACCCTTATGCTTCTGATTTAGCATAAGGGTTACCCTGCGATAATTTGACGTTATAATACGGAATAATGTGGTAACAAATTTCGTATGGTTGTTTTGAGAAATGAACTTTCGTTTTATTAAGCCTGAAAATTCTGGATTGGGAGGGAAAGAGAGAAAGTTTAAAATGTGAGTATTTGCCTTGATTGATGATATTAACAAGTACTGTATCCGATTTCTTCACGAATGACTCAATGTGGATAATGTCTTGCAATGTAGTACAAATCTGCACAACCAATTTCAACACAGAAAAATCTTTTTAGCATCTGCAACCATTACGTCAAGATTTGTTGAGATAGTTCGAAATGAATGCCCAAACTTCCTCGGAGAAAGAAAAAATATCCAAATGTAAAAAAATCTTCTAACACGTTTCATTTGCCAAAGAAATTAATCAGAACTCTTGTAGTTTTAACTTTTGGTAATTGGCGCAGCCGGTTTCAATTATTCGTCGATCGGTAGATTCATTATTTCTAGCGACCCATAAGTTACGAAAGCGTGGCCATCAACTGCTGCCATTTAGTGTTTCTAATCCTATTACTATTCTGTGAAATAATGTGAGCTGTGTGGCCAATTTTTCTCTTTAAAAATCAAAGTTTTAACTAGAAAAAATTCAGCTTTCCTGCTTCGCCAGGCCGATATTGTGAAATTCTTTCATTGCACAATTTTTTTCATATTGTTTTACAATATTCTGATGTTTAAAATACTCTCTGCTTCTAATATGAAAACAAATTCTTTACATTTGCGATGCGGCATCAATCTAATTATGCTTCCATCCCTTAATGTTACAGATAAGAGCGTGACGTCATTAAAGAGCGAATTCTAAACAACGTAAGGAATATCACCCCCCCCCCCCCAAGCATTTTCTACACAGTATTCAAACTATGATGAGGTTTTTCTGTAAATTCAATACCTGAGTAACGATGTTAAAACAAAAGCACTTGTTTGGATTTATGCCAGTGATGTGTATATATAATTATCAGCATTAATAAATTCTCAACAAATACTCTTTCAGCTATTTTCTCTGTCAATATGTGTACTTGTTATATCTAATTTTCAACTTTTTATTCATTGCAAACGGGATGGTGCCATTTTCATCGGCCTCTGAATTAAATGATAATAAGTGAGTTTTAAAATTCAATTTTAGGTGGTAGATGATTTCCATCATCTCGTGCGAGACAACCGTTCTGTTACTTACCCAAGGCCTGAAAATGTGGCTTGTAAAACAATAGTACCATGTTTGGTCTCTAGGAGAGAGCTTCCGAATTATTTAACCCTTAACTACCCAAGGTACTATAGGTACCGTTTCGTGGGTAGGACTATAATAAAATGAGAAAAAAAAAAAAGATATTCTGTATCACATATTTCCACAACGTAGGACTAGAACGTGTCTTCCAATTGATATGGTTTCACGATCATCAGATTTCACCTTTTTGGATTTTTTTTGAGGGGGGGGGGGAGATAGAGATGGGGGGACGATGGCAATAGATTAGTTTTGGCCTTCAAGAGAAACCGGAAGTTTATAACTGAACAAATGTGTCGCAGTATTCAAAAGTGGTTTTAGGAAGTTATAAGTGTGGAGAAGCTCAATATGCTTAACATATGTTAATCATAAGCTCACTATTATTGAGAACTTCGTTTTTTTTTTTCCTGTCGAAATGCTATGCTGCTTTGCTTGTTGGCATTTTACACAAACAGACTATTATGTAACTGATATTAGCAGCAATATGACATCGTAATAGCTGGTTGTGCTATGCTATTTGTATTACGCTAGCAAGCTAAATCAGTTCCGCTTCCACATTAATTCTGTTCGTTACAGTTCATAAGTGCATTCTTCAAATTATTTCAATATCATATATATTCATTTCTGATTATTGTACACACCACCGAATTACTCTTTGAGTACTACTAGTTTAGAAGGTATAACTTGAACGATTCTGTGATTTTGGGAATCTTGTTTACTTTTCTTTTTTCTGTACACCTCAAAATATATTTCGCTGGATGTTTATCCTGAGATGTTGTGAAAACGTTGGAGATATCAAGTGTAGTCATAGCATAATTTTCTCTTAGGTTTTCTCATGGAAGTATCTATTGACCTTGACTTATCAGTCGATAAAGAAGAGGACCTCAAAACTTGTGCTAAATTTACTTTTCACTTTTCTTTTATTGCTTCACTCATCAAATAAACAACTCATCTTAGATTATCTTGGTAATCCAGTGTTGTTTTTGCGTACAACTTCAGAAGCAAAGCTATTCTCCTGTTAAGCTTACTAATTCACAGCTCACATTCAATTTTAAAATCATTTGTGGGCATGTTTTTACTGTATTTATTTGAACTAAGGAATTAGGTCATTTATGTATTTATGTCATGCTGAGTTTCTAAACTTTCAAAAATTACAAAGTGAGGTGAGTTGCATAAATGAAGAAGGGGGGGGGGGACAATAAGTGGAACAGCTGTGTTATATTGCCGAACAACACCTGCGTCTCGTTCAAAACCGAGCGATTGTTTTCCGCATAGCAAGACGACAATGCTTATTTTGATAAATAAAATAAAAAATAGATTTCAGCTTTTTTTTTTTTGAAAAAAAAAAAAGCTGAAATCAATTTATTTATCAAATTGTTTTCAAAAAAATTTTGATAAAAAAAAAATATTTATGATTCTTTACCGAGTGGTGGCATCCTTCAGATACTGATAATGAGCAGGATACTAAATCTGGTTAAACTCGATCCACAAAGTGTTCATACAATTAGATGTTCAGGTTGCATGTTGTTGTTTTTATTATTCATCAAAACTAGCAGAAAATATTTTTACGACTAGCCGCATATATATGAAACGGGTTTAATGAATGCCCTCAGATGAGAGCATTTCAGAGCAATTGATATCCCACTTGAGAGCAATCAAGTGGAATATCATAAAATTAACGAAGATACTAGCAACGTTATATCATTGGAAAACGAACCAGGCATATATCTGGATTCTCCACGATTATTTCTAATTGTATATTGTTGAGTGGTGGATCAACATGCCCTTCATATTCTACCATCTTTAAAACGCAGGTCGAAATTGTTTTTTTAATGTGATTTTTAAGGATTACCTTCTATCATTAATGTATATGGCATGTTTCTACATAAGGAAGCCGACCATTTCTGTGTGCAGTATCCTAAATGATCATTCTTTGAGTAGAGTTTTCCTTTTCATAAAAAAAGAGGGGGGGGGGGGTTGTAACGTATTCAGCAGTAATTCTAACCAGTTGTCAATCTTGGTGCGGCAAGTAGAGTTTATAATCTAGCGACTCAGGACTGTAGAACTCACTTATTTCACACAATAATATCAGTTATGTTTATGAATATCAAATGACAACGGTTGTTTGATATACTCTTGTCACCTGTGAATCTACAATTCATCAGTTAAAAAACTCAAGGACTGATGATGACAAACAGTCGAAACTAACTACCAACCGAATTCCAAAAGTCTGACTTAAAAAAAAAAATCTGTCTACTCGTTGGGTGTGAAAAAGGAGTTGGAGTATTTATTTTTTCCAATGAATGACTTTATTCGGGTATAAATAGATAAAATTTACTTAACGGGATAATAATAATTGTTAATGCATTTTATATTTAATACCAGGCTTTTGGTGCACACGCTAAAATCTCGTTTTTCTCCCAGTTCAAAATAATATTTCTGAGGTAAGTTTGACTTAAACGCAATATGTTCGAAAGTAATAGCCCATATGTTATTACTGCTCTACACACACCTACATACTATTTCACACGAGTAATGCCAGTTGGGATTAGGCACGCAAAATGGCGAGGCTCATGCTCTCTAGAAACGAAGCACGCTAATTTACCACGTAAACAGAGACCGTTGTTGCTAAGCGATATTGCACACTTTCTGCTTCGATGACAGAATGGTGTGTCTCATTTTACTTCTGAAAGGCGTGTGTTTGAACCCGCTTGATTTTTTTAAATGTTTGTTTTTTAAATGTCGCGTTATCCTCACGACTATGATAATTCAAAAAAAAAAAATTTTTAATAAATTATAAGTCATGTATGACTTTGGTTTTTCTGAAAGTAAAACTTTGAAAATGATTTTGAAGAAAACAAACAAATTATTATATGAACCTGTTTGAAATTCCAGAATTAAAATGGCTCGGGAATGCATTTCGTTCAATTTTTTTTTTTTTTTCCTGATTGTTTCTTTCATCTGCAGCCAGTGCTCGCAGTGCGCCTATATCACATCTGCACATGAAAAGAGCTTTGTATGTAGAAATAAGCGCACCTGCCCTTATTTCTACATACAAAGAAAACGTCAAGATATTTGATAGAACAAGAGGGAGCGAGGGGAGGAAATGTATGCATGTCAATGTCAGAAAACGTGTGATGACTTCACTTTCACAACTGGAATTCGCCAAGCATGTTTGCACACAGAATAAACTATTTTGAAGGCTGAAGGAAAAACTGATGTAAAAAAAAAAAAAAGGGTGGGATGTATGTTAAAATTGCAAATGTAGGTGTCATATTGCAGAAAAACTACTATATGACACTTACATTTGTAATGTATTTGCAATACTTTAAATGCTTAAGTGCCTGTTCAAATGACTATCCGAAGTAAATAGGTGGGAGTTCATATTCCTCATAAAACAGTCAAAGGGACAAATGCTTCCAAGCTTAATGTACTCACTCCTTTTTACAGATAACATGGTTTTACAGGTAACAAATAGAGTGTTTATTTGTACCATATTCATTTTGACAATGAAATACATTCAAAGCCTATAATTCCTAAACAGGAACATTTTTATGTGAATATTGACTCCTCCCCACGAAAAGTTATTGTACATTAGTACCGTTGGTGAGCTAAGGACTGAATAATCCAATAGCCCGGGCTCTAGGGATCAAACAAGAACTTTTCATTTATTTCTAATCAATATTAAATATATTTCTCAAAGTTATTTATTTATTTTCATTTCTTAACTGTTATAACCTGGTAGATCGACTGCTAAATCAAATTATTGATACATTATATAAACATATTATTTGCAAATATAAACCATAAATGATTAGGAATTATAAGTATAAAATAAATCTTCTAACGTCTTTTATTTCCCCCAGAGCTCCTTTAGACCCAACTATCTGTCTTCATAAAGATAGAAGGAAAAGCAGTCTCTATCCTTCAAGCTTTCACTAGTATGATATTAATCGTACTACTGATTTTTTTTTTTTTACTTCTTCTGTTTAGTTATTGTAAGTAGTATAAGTCAGTGACGTATCCTGATTGTTTTTTTTTGGGGGGGGGGGGGGAACAGCAGTATAGTACTAAATAAAAAAAGGTGCCAGAACAATACGATGTTTTATTCACTTTCACATCCCACTGGTATCGTTACGACGACCGTGAGATCCATACCATCCAGTATGACACCATCAATTGGAGGTGAGCTAGCCGATCTCACAAGGAAATAGGAAAGAGTTTTCTTGTGGAAACTCGGGTTTAGTAGTAGATATTGGTAGTGTCTACCGTATTATTAAATACGGTAGATAGCGTTGTGTGTTGATGGCGAGTTGTATGGAGTGCCTTCCCGCCCCGCGATGAGCTTTTGAACTCCTTGGAGGTTTCACGTAATAATAATAATCTTATTAAACCTGTTATTATTGACTGAAATTACTAACAAATGGCATCCGCCTCATCAAATGAACTACAGAAAGATGGAGATTAGGAAATATGCGAGAGGAGACATCGTTCCTTTTTTTTTTTTAAACTGAAAATGCACAGTAGTATTTTGCTTTGATCCCTAGAATTGGAGGGGAATATCGTTCCTATCCTCGACCGCCAGTGACGCAAGCATAGCGACTTATAACAAGTTCTAGCTGACTTCTAACTAGGCCAACGATCAAAGCCAGCCAAACAGGATTATTTTCCTCTCTTAAGTTTCAGTCAATATTGATCTTCAGCGTTTGCAAACAGAAATTTCTGTAGTTAATATTATGTGACATATCTAACGAAAGAATATAGAAATTGAATCAAAGATGAATTCCTTGTTCGCATACTGTAGAACAGGAATAACTTTAATTAAAAGGGGCTCAAAGCAATAACACCCATGAGTGAATTCGAAAGACACAATAATCGTAATGTAAACAGAAACAGCTTTAACTTAGCCGTTGAGTAACAAACGCAGCAGCAACCCCTTTTCACGTGTCGCCAAATGGTCACTGAACTAGCACGGATGTAATGAATTAACGTGGAGGAAGGAAATTAATAATTTTAACCATTGAGAGGCAACTTCATTAAGTTTGTCAGTGGAGCATACGGAAAGCGAAGTAGCACAACAGAAGAATTGGGACCAGTCGTCTGACGCTATATTTTAGAATAAATGCAACAAATTATTCATTTCGCCATGCATGTAATTCGGACCGTTACAGGTGCATTGCAGGAATTTCAAACATCCTAACTGCTACTTTCCAAAATTAAGCTTCTGTGATTATACATTTCACGGCAGGCCACAGAATGCTAAGAATAATTTTACGTATATAAAAGAGCATTGCATTTAATTAAAATGAGCCATTTTACTTGGAACATATTTTAGCATTTAATTAATGGGTGTGTTATTAAAACTGGAGATAGGGATGTTAAATTGCTTTTACGTACAGTATTCTATCATACTCATGGGGAAGAGGGGAATCTTTCTCTAAATTCAAATGTTTAAATCGGTGACGGCTGGTCATCAGAGATCCACAGAGTTCAGTCACATCAGAATTTCTGTGATGTACATTGCTGAAATTCAGGTTTAACAAGTAAGGAAATGATCGTAGACTATCACAAAACGATGAGTTTCCTAATAGCATTCTTGTGTAGTGGCAACATTCATTATCGTAGCAATTGTATTGTATACATGATTTTATTTTGCTTCATTTTGCCATTAAAATGTCCGATGGAAAGTAAAATTGAAATGACTCGATAATTGTAATAGAGATTCTAAATACTTTAATCATTAAATTCCATCCCAGAAAGAAAGAGAGAGGGGGGGATTATTATTATAATAATTTCGAATCGTTTAATAAAATTTGAAAAGGCTATACGCTAGAATTGTGTACGCTGGGATATATACCGGAACTAGAATGCATGTCAAAATATGCTTGTCTAGGTCAAATTCCCATAGACGAGAATAATAAAAATAATCCAAGTAATCAAAATCATGGAATAATTACTAGAGATTGGACCACTGGATGAAGAGTGACTTGTCTATTTCTTTTAAAATGAAGCTGATGGAATCTGTTATTGTTTACATTGTCATGCGGCACCAAACGTTGGTTCTTGACGAAAATAAAAAATAAATAACATTGGAAACTAAGAACATGACAAAGAGCAATGGAAACAGACGTTTTGGGATTTAAAAGAGAAAAAAGGGTAAAAAATGCAGACAGATAACAAAAATTGCTGTTGTATACCAAAGAAAACAAAATGATGGGAAGCAACTTGATGATGATGGCCCCGTGAGAGAAGAGTGGAGAAAACGGAGTCCTTTCTCAGTAAAAAACTTAACAAAAACGGCAACTAGAATATGGCTTATGTGGTTGCGTTTCCATTTTTCGATTCGTTTTTATTGGCGGAACATTTGAGCTGATAGGAATCAATTCTCCCTATCAAGAGGGGATTGAATGCAATTTGGTATGTGGGATTTATATTAAGATTTTTCACGAGTTTTGGTTTTAATCAAACCATTTTTAATGATAAAGCTCGGAAAAGTAAAACTAAGCGCCTCCGTAGCGCAATTGGAAGAACGACGGTACATTGCGCCCTTCGATTGGAATAGGCCTAAGTTCGATTCTCGTCGCGACGGGAGGAATCTTTATCTGGTCGATTTCAATCGATGGTGAGTTAGCCGATCTCATACGGAGGTAGCAGGGTTTTTTCTCCCGGAAACTCGGGTTTTTCATCCCGCATACATACAAATCGGCCCTTCAGAACACACGCAATTTACAGACAAAAATTACTAGTTGTGGTGGTGTTGGAGGTGGGCGATAGATGGCGTTGATTCGTAGTAGAGGTAAGGTGTAGAGACAGTTGAAGATGTCCTCCCGCGATGAGTCTTCGGACTCCTTGGAGGTATCAGGAATAATAATAATAATAATAATAATAATAATAATATGTCTAAAACACATAAACCAAAAATGAATTGGAGTTTGTTTGGTCTAATTTTGTCGCTACAAATAGTGCGAATGAAATTAAATTCATTAAATTCCCTCCGGCCTGATCAGAATTATCAAAATTTGAACAGGGTGATTACATTCTATTATACACCCTAACTCTCGAAATTCATCTTAGTTTGTCAAACTATGAATAAATTACAATTAGCATTTGAAATCTTTTATACTAATGAAACTGTCAATTTATTGCGACAGAAAAAAAAATGAAATCGGTTTGCCAAGGAAAACGGAATTATAACTAGGAAAAAAATCATTATCAGCCAGTGTTTACCTAAGGCCGGTTGAAGAACGAATATTACTGTACTACAACATATCCATATAACCAAAGGGTTTAATAACACGGATTTAGTAGGTTCTTATAGTTGTTCAGATACTGTACAATTTGAAAGGTTCACAAGTTGAATTTTCGATCGTTGCGATTTGTTGTTTTCCCAAGAAAACTATCATTACGTTTTGACAAATTCACGTTAATCAAGCCTTTACCGAATATTGGTACGTCTGTAAAATTTCGACAAGTGTGTCAATTATAGAACCTTTATGAAACATCAATCCAATTTTGGCTATGTACTCTAGACATAATTTTGTCTTTCCTAATTTTGCCTCCAGAAATGATTCGATTAATACCAACACAGAAATAAATTTACATTTTAATCAGATTTTATTGAATTCCATCCAATCAATGACATTGCTATCACTTCAAAGTCTTTGAACTGCAATATTAATTGCAAAATTTTGCCAATAAAAATATCTGATTGTAGCGAAAACTGTACTTGCGAACACATTCTAGTGTTTATCACAAATACCAAATGTTATTAAAATTCATCAAGTCAGAACAGTTATTGCGATATATAATCGACATGATCTCATCTTACCTTTGCAAATGATCAGACTGAAACAAACATTGAAATGCTCGTCAAATCTTTGTAAAGATTCCTAATAAAATGGAATAAAAAAATTCATCCCATAAAGGTCCTATAATATAAATACAGACGGATGACAGACGACCAAAGACCTCTGTATAGATCTGTCACAACAATACAAATGTAGTCTAATTGGGACCTTATATAGTGGAATGATTAATTTCGTGACTTATTATTAGCAGTTCTTTGTGATAATTTCACTACTTTTGCAATATCTTCCTTGATATTTCAAAAGTAAGAAGTTCCGAGTAAGAAGTTCCTTGAACTTCTTACTCGCCAAGATCCCTTGCAGCACACCACTGTCAGTATAATGACACCCAGTGTTACATTTCCGAGTTTCGAAACCTTGCAGTTGATGTTGAACTGTTAGTACTTCTTCCTCTCACATAGCCAGTATGTTTAAATCGTTCTGAAGTACCATTAAACTACCAGCATGCGTTATAGATTTTGCCCACCTCTGTATCATTTGCAAACAATTGAATATCTTTGCAAATCGTTTGCAGTATTATCAAGATATAGATGAAAATACAGTTTCCAGGAAAGAATCCTGTAAATATTCATTACAACTCTCTTCCTCAAAGACAGCTGCACCTTTGTATACAATTTCCATGTTTATTAGAGAGCCATTCCTCAGTCGAAATAATCGATTATCCAAGCCATTTGCCAAGCACACACACACATATCGTCCAGGTCAGGATTACCAGAAACATCTTGTCTACAATTATATCTCCTACTATTACCAAATCAAATATCCTTAGCCTAGGTGTCCTCTCCCCACCCGCCATCACAAACTATATGAAATAGTAATGTTTCAAGAAATTCTCATTTCTCTCTGCTGTGATATTTCCTTCTTCCTGTGAATATTCCGTATATTTTTGTACAAGCTAAAACAATTTAGCCCTTTATTAGACTTGCATTCCAATTTTTATTTTATTAATTATTTCTTAATTTTCTAATATCAGTTCCTTAAACCATTAATGAAATAAAGATCTGAAAGCCTAAAATCCAAGTCTATGACAAATTAAACTCTAAACAGGGTCAGAAATTAAAATTAAAACATAATGAACACAGAATGAAGGCTTCATCTGCCATACATATTTAAAACAACAACTAAAGTCCATTCACAGGGTATGCAATTATCGGTGCCAAACAGATGTGTTTAGAGATTTTTTTAAGGAAAAAAATGTGAAAAATATTCGTGACCTTTGAAAAAACGAAAGGAATTTTCTTCTGTTACGTAGCCTTTTAGACTCCCGGTTACACATCTTCACAAATCCACAACCCTCATCTCTCAAGAATGCAATTTAATTTATGGATGAGCCATTATCGATCTTAATTAAGGAGGCCTCTTTTGAGTAAGCTTAGAGCCAGTAAAGAGAAACCTGTGCTATAGAAGATTACGAGAGTACTGTAAATTATACTCAGTTACACAACCTGTTAGTATCATTTTGTGACCTTCTTTACTCGAAGCTGTCAGTCGATTCTATCCTTCATTTACTTTTGTTAAATTTTATTTTTGATGTATTTTTATTTATTTTTTTACATACAGTAGTCTGGAAACCCTTCTCTAGAAACCTAACATGGAATTTTTTCAAGCTACTTCAGGCTGCAATAAGCGGGGTGGTGGTCTCCCACCTAAAGACAATCGCAACCATCCGTGGTAGATATTATTAACTTTCGTCTTTTATACTGTACTTTTTTTAAGCTATATTCTTCGGGTTTAAGTTTCATCACTTAAGAAGTTCCTCGTTCCTGACAAACTATAAGACTAACTCGTTTATTTCCTTTCTTGCACCATTAGTGCAAGTTTCCACAGACATTTGCTAAATTGCCATTTTATTTTATAGCTCTGCTACTCTACTCTTGCATTCTACAATATTGCCTTAGACCTTTTCTTGTATTTGTTATCGATCTAATACCTTTTGTTGGAACATAATTACTGCTACGATGTCTACCAGAATAAACTGCATATATATATGCTGCAAAGATGTAAAAGTCCAGGTAAATAAATGGACAATATACTGTCTGAAGTACAGAAAGGAACCAAGAACGGAAGGATGCCATGCAAAAGCAATCTAGCAGAGAGAAAAGTTATGCAAAGAAATTCTCGAAACGGTGGTGTGTGTGTGTGTGTTAGCAAAAGTTGTAGCGACAATAAGCATAAATAGTAGTATTTTAATACTTATTTCTTTATGGTGAAGTAGCAGAGACGGATGGCAAGTTAGAAAGAAAGAAGAAACTTTAATAATTAAGTTCCGATGGAATCTGAAAAGAAAAATAGCTATTCTTCTCAAGATATCTAAGAATGAATGCAATGTACAATTTGAATTACCTAATTAGTTTAACTATTAGTGGAAAAGGATAAAGCGCATTTTAATACTAAATACAAAAACGTTTGCACTCCAACACTAGTGTTCTCTACGAAGATCATGCATGACAATGAATCTAATTTCAAAAAACTGTCCCATTATCCCTACTTAAAAGTCCTTGTAATATTACTGGGGACCTTTCTCCTTTTCATTATAATGTTTTAATAAATGATTTATACTAAAAATTACGATTCAAGTTCTATGATAATCGTCAAGTAAAACGCTAAAATGCGTTGTGCTCCTTGTGAAAGTATATTTGCGCTTTGTAGTATTTGAAAATTTCTTGAGATGACTCTCCGAATTTCTCTTTTTAGTAAGTATTTCGGTCTGAATTAATGAAAAGAGTTAATCTTTTTTGATAAGGCAAATAAACGTTCCTACGTCCAGTTGTAAGACTTCCGATCTGCACAGTCGAGGGACTCATCTTGAAATTCTCTCTCTCAACACACAGTTACTAGGCAAGGGAGAAAAAAATCGCCATCTTCGCAAGAGACAGCTCTTATCCTTAATGAAAGAAATGTTCAATTTGTGAATGTTGGGAATAAACTTGAGAAAAACAAGAAGTGATATAAGAAGTATGCTTATTTAAATGAATTTCACATCTAGCCTGTCGCGGATTTGTTGAGAAGCGCTTCTATGGATAGAAGGAGGCTCTGTGTAAAGAACTGTAATTGGGGAAGCCGTGGTTTGTATAGAGTTACTGCTAGAGAAGACAATGGGAGAATCTACAAAATGTAGGTAGAGATAACCTCATTTATCGGTGATGACTTAGAGTGGAGACTAGCCGTCTACTGATTTCGGAAACAGAGGACTAAAAGAGTCCTCTGTTTCCGACTTTTGGACAATTAAAAGCAATTAGTAGCTTTATTTAAAATTTTTTATGGCCATCACAGGAAAATATTGGAAAGAGCCAGTATTGAGTGGTTTTGACTGTTCGGGTGTAGTAGACAAGTAGAATATAATACTAGTGAAAGTAAAATAGAATATCTCGCTAGATGATATTATAACCCTTCGAATAATTCATCTGAAACAAAACTAGTGCTTATCACGGGAAATTTTAATTACGCAAATATTAATTAGCAGCAGGGAGTAAAGAAAGGAAATTATTAGAGTCTTGGCTTAGCGATTATCTTAGGCAGAATGTGACAGCAGGGATAAAGGAACAAGCACATTGGATTTGGTGAATTACATCAGAATGTGATAGCGAGATGGCAACTTACTCTCCGGTTTTGGAAAAGTGTCACTCCGTCAACTCAGCTGATCAAGGATATACTATGAATCCAATGTTGAAAGAATATACGTTGAGCTACTGGGCAGATAACTAACAGACTTAAGAGAAAATTTGAAGGGAATTCAGAGATTAACAATTATTCTCGAAAGGCATTTGGAAGCAGCCGAATAAGAGCTATTTGAGTTAATTATCACTTTAATTGGATTTAGAAAGATAAACGGAGAGGGGCTTTGGATGCGAAATCTCTTATCCAAAGATCTGGTTGTGTATTGTGAGAATATGTGCTACGCTAAAAAACTGGGAGTGATCTTGACTGCAATACTTAATGGAGAAAACTGGAAAAAATTCCAACCAAGGCTTTAAGACACTGGAAAAAATTCCAGACTAGCTTATTTTTCTTGGATTGTAGTAGTTAATATTTCTAACTAGAAGTCGATTAAGAAGAATATACATTGGTAAATTAGGACTCACTATGAAGAACAGCATGGCTTCGTTATGCGAGGACTTGTTTTATCAATTTATTTTCTAATAAAGTGATAGCGGCACTGGAATAAAGGAGATGCATATTATGTGACACTTTTCGATTTGGCGAAGACTTTTAAGACTTTTATTCAGAAGGGAACCAAGAAGATTTCGTGGATAAATTGAAAGCGTTAGAGACTAAAGATATTCATGGAGCTGAAAGCAGCAGTATGAAATGGAGTCATTGATTACCAACTACATTTAGAAGATTATATTGTTTAAAATAATTAAGATCTGTTGTTTGTGTCAATATTTGTTAACTTAATATCTATGCAGCTACTTATGGATTGTAAGAAATTTGAGAATTTCGCACTGTAGAAATACCCATTAAATGAACAAGTTAAAAGGAGGGAAAATAAATACCGAAAAATAAATGAAAACAAAAAGATTGATGAAAAATCATTAGAATTAATAAGCTTGTGTAAAATGACTGATAATTATTAATAAAATTTAAAAATAAACATTATTATTAAGTTTTTGTACAATAATCTAAAATTACGTTTAAGTTGTTCCTCGACAATTATTGTCATATTGGGGAAGTAGTCAGCAAAACAATTCTTATCCATTAACTGACACGTGAAAATAAATAGTTGGTCACTTCTGGATTTAGTTGTATTAGTACCACATAAAATTAATAGCACTGTAGCATACAATTTTTTCTCTTTTTTCTTTCTTTCTTTTTGATGTACTACAGAAATTAGAGTTTAGGATCAAAGATTAGATAATCTTGGAATCTTGCCAATCAAGTATAGTATGTATCCACATTAGTATCCACTTCAGGATACCAATACCCAAGACAGTAGTCTCTCACTGGACGACAAAAATTATCTACTAGCTACCGAATAAAATCTGTACTAAAAGTTCGGATTTAAGCCAAATTTCAACCTGCATTATAAATAATAAGAATCCGCGTTCTAAATTTCATCAAGATTTTTGTAAAGTGCAGATATATATATATATACACATACACACACACACACACACACACACACACACACACACTGATCCTGATAAGTATGTGGCATTACAATTAATATACATCTAAAAAAGAATGATTTTGAATCGTCTTTATGACAATATCTCTATAACAATTTTTCATAATAATAATATTACGCACCTCCAAGGAGTCCAAGGACTTGTCACTGGAGGGCACTCTACACAACTCATCATCTCCCCTACTTAATCCTCCACATACTACTACTATCTACCACTTACTACCAAAACCAACAGCAATTTATTTCTGTAAATTGCGTGTGTTCTCATGGCCGATTTGCCTGTATGAGAGATGATAAACCCGATTTTTCGGGGGGAAAAAACTTCTCTTTCCGTATGAAATCAACTAACTCACCTTCAGCTAATCGTGTCATACTTGGTGGCATGGGTATCATGATCGTCATATCATTTTACTCTAAATAAATAGATAAACTCCCCCCCCCACCCTGAGGCTGGAGCTGACGACATTTTTTTTTACCCTGAATTTTTGTCAAATTAATATTTGAAGTATATATCAGAAGATTTTGTTGAGACTGTGGGCAGTATGATTTATCTGCAGTAGTCTATAAATCGTATGAAGTGCGTTAAATGTGAAGTATTTTTTTAAATGAATTTTATGATTAAATAAATTTTGAATTTTATTTTACTTCATTGTCAACAGATGGTGCCAGGATTTGCAATTCAATCTTGACGGGTATTTTCGATTATTTCAAACATTTCCATTACAAAAATAAATTTAAAATGACAATAATAAAGTAATGAGAAAATCACCTGATTTAATTTTTGTAAAAAACTTACATTTTAATATGTTACAATATAACATTATATAGAAAAAGTTTATATAAATCATTTTGATATACTCTAAATTCATTTTAAGTACTGTTAATTAAAAAAAAGTAAATGTTCAGTAACTCAAGAATTTTAGTATAATTCATATCGCAACAAATAAATATATTTTGTGCATTAATAAGAAATGGAGATTTAATAATCATTTCTGAATACAGAATTGATCCTTCTGGAGAGAAATCACTTCGTAAGAGAAGGAATTAAATGTATAATTTGTTTTTAATTACACATTTATTTTATCTGATGTATTTAATGAGTAGTTATCAGTGAAGGAAAACTGAAATTCGATCAAGAAACTAATGCAGAGTATCATTAAACGTGATAATGCCTTTCCGAATATATAAGAAATTAAAAAAAATATTCACTCTAAATAAAAGTTAGGCTTATATATATATATATATATATATATATCACTGATGGGCGATGTCGAATCCAGAGAAATAATGCCGACATGGATTAAATCTGATCTCACTGCTAAGTCAAACATGTTTTTAATATTGGTATTTTTAATAACGGAACATGATATGCATCTCCAGGCTAATTCATTATCGCCCTATGATCAAAGAGTTTCAGAAGGAAAGGAGGAAAAAATGCTAAAATGAAGAGATATTAGCAAGCCAAATGGAAGACGATAGTTTAGTTGCAGGTAATTAAACAAGCAGACGACTTAAGCTGCTGCCTGCAGACCCCGAAAGGCACTAAGTTATTAATTTTTGCCTCTTCAACTTCTGCCATCTATTTAAGTGCGCGTGCAGCGTCAAGCGGTGTTTAATTCCAAATTCACCATCCATTTTCTGGAGACTACGCTGACAAATGAGTGGTTTTCTTAAAGAAAAAGAAGAAAAAAAAAACTCATATTAGTTTTCATCTTACCATACTGTATTACCCAATAATGAATAGCGGCAAAACTTTCGAACTCCCGTAGTTTTCTTCTTATATATAAGTAATTCTGGATTTAGACAGTGGACAGTTTTCATAACTATCGATAAGCCTCTTTCGGTGGAGATTTTTGGAGTATACACGTAAGTTGTGCAAAGCTCGATACTTGTTGTACAGAAGTTTAATGTCTTGAGGGATGAGGATTAGTTCTTTATTAAGACGCAAATCGGTGTTGTTCCTTTCAGTTAGAAGGAACCGATCGAAAGCTGCGAAGAAGTTTTGTAAGTAGTTTGGAGACTTAGCGAAATATCTGCAGAGTAATACTGTTCTATTGATAATAACATGGAAGGCTTATTTCTTGCGAAAGAGCCGTAATATGAAAGAAAGTACTAGAACATAGGAAACGGAGTAAAAGGGGAGATCCATATAAATTACATTTTAATTTTTTTTAAAATGTAAACTTTTACATTTAAAAGATTCAGATCAAACCCCAGCATTCTCATTTCAAACACATTATTCCGCAATACTTTATATGACATTTTCTAGATACGTAAAATTAAATGATAGCATATTAACTGAAATAATTCAAAAATAAGCACAATAATAAATTTACTGGTTATTGAATGCTGTTGATCTCTTGAATTGAAATATCTCAATGTTTATAATTACACTGGTAAACACAATGTAATTATAAGCAAGAATATTTTGCAATTCCTACATAGCCATCAGTTCTAAAATTGAATCCTCTAAATATATAGAGAACTGAATTTTAGAACTGTTTTAAAAGGATACATGTGTAGTTAGCCCTGGGAAATGGCGTTTACTCCCATAACACTATACCTCCAGAAGAAAGACTGTCACGAGTTTAATTCTAGTCGCCGATCAGCACTTTTTCTGGGCCTTCGGTTCTTCAATTAGTCGATTTACATTTACAGGCACGTTAGTGTCTCTCTAAAGGCTTTAATTCCCCAACTCAAGAAAATCGGCCATAGAACTCACATTATTTCAGGTGATAATATACATATCTATTGTAGTTTAGTATCACAAGATGGTGGCAACTGTCTTCCGTACTCTATCCCTCCCCCGAAGCCAATGATATCATTAATAATAACTTTGAGCTCATCTCTATCATGGATGAGGGTAAAGGCGGAGCCTGGCTGCCCTCCAATCTTCCAAAAAGTTATTTAATGGATGAAAGAGTTGCGTCTACTCCTTTTAAGAATAAAAGGCATTAGAGGATTTATTTATTTATTACCGATATTAAAAATTGCACCTTAATAAACACATAAACAGTGGATGCCTACCACTATTGGCATCCACTGCAGCAGATGTTGATGTAGAGTCAAGCCTGCAGATGTGTGAAAATCAAGGATATTATTGGTGATCACGTTTCACACGAAACGTTCACAATACACCCATTATCATCTACATTACAAGGAAGTAGCAGCATGATGGGCAGCCGATCACATTGTGCGATAGAGGCAATAAAAACTGAATATCGCAAATGTCTCAATAAGTTTGGAAGTTATGCTGAAAAATAGTTTAATGATTCTTCTTCTGTCATTTGAATCTTCTGCATGTTCGTATTTTTGTCGTGAAGTGAAGAAATATTATCCGTTTCACGTTTTACTTTGCGTCACAGCTTGTGCTCTGGGACGTAACACTATTCATTGATCTATCACGTTTTTAATGATGTATTATAAAAAGATAATGTTCTTTCAAAGTATTTCCAAATGATTTCTTTGGACTAATATGTGTTTAATAAAAACTTTTAAATTCGTTTTTATATATTCGCTTTTTTAATATTATTCTTAATATTATTTATTTCTTAACCTAAAGTACATTACTACTCTGGACCGAGACAGAATTAGATTATGCGGAAGTTGTGATGTAGCGCCCCAGTATGGTACTCTTTTTTTCATTACTACGTCAGGCTTCCAATACATAGCCTCACTGCGGCGATAAAATTCATCTACCTCCTAGAGATCTGCACAAGTATTCATGTTTGAGATAACAGCTTATGCTGCGCATATCTCAAATGAATTCATTCAACATTTGTTTATATAACATGAATTACTGCTTATAATATATAATAACAAAGAGTTGAGAAATATTTTGGATACTTTTTGATCTCGACATCGAACAACGAATAGAAGTTTTTTTTTAAACATTACAAAGTTGTAACAGAAAAGCTTAAGTTTTAATTTTTGAAAATTACTCATTAAGTGCAGTGATATTATACTGTACTTAAATGCAATCATGATAAGTTCTATAACACGACTAATCCCATTTAAATCAGCATTTCCACCTAGAAAAACAATTTTCAAAATCTTAATTGATTTGTTACATTTATCCATTCAACATTATTAACGGAAAATATTTGTTTATGTCGTTTTTCTGTCTAAGAGTTCTCCAAACGATACTTGCTAAACGAAAGAAAAACTATAATTAAGACATCGGCTGATTTTTAGTATTCGTTTTTTTTTTTTTTTTTTTTTTTTTTTTTTTAGCTAGCCTTCATCAGTTGATGTTATACTTATGTGAATTTTGACCATTAGTACTTTTCAATTTCGGCTTATTTTTCTTGCGTCAGTTAAGAAAAACAGCCGCTGCATTTTATTTTATTTTGAGTGTCTTATCGTATTCTTTCAGATATTTGATTAATCCTTTTAATTGAACTTATTTCGTCAATGGTTCGCTAGAAAAAAAATGAAATCATATTATATACAAAGACTATAAAATGGCAATATTCGAAAAAAGAAATAATAAATCAAAATTACTGTCATTCATACTATCAGCACTTAGTGCGTTCTCTCCAAAAGCTCTTTTACTTGAGTTATTTATTAAAAAATTTAAAATAAAATAAAAAGTGCTTCCTGTATTTGGTAGACTAAAATTTACGTCACAGACGTATTTCAGTACACAATTGGACCTTCTAAATCGAAGTGTTTTGACGATAAAAACAACGTGACGAGAAAGAATAAAATAAAAGTGAGCTAGTTAAAGTTATCTACCACGTTTACGGACAATGCGAAACAAACGGAAGGGAACAATAAAAGTTTGCATTCTCAAGCAGGTTTGTACATATGCCAGAAAACTTGTTCAGCTACGTTCAGCCCATTCCAGCCTCCCTTCGCCATTACGTTAACGTAGCTAGGTGACGGGCTCTGAATGTAATAACACCTGAGACGCAGATGACAACTCGGCGCGTATAGCCAATATCAAACATCCTAAGACTAGTGGCGCTATTTACTGATGCACAACACGTCTGTAGTCACGGGAAAGCCGAAGCCATCCGTTGTCGTCACCCGAGGGATGATCCCAGTGCGAATGAATTACTTGAAACCGCTGCATGCGAAGATAGCGAGAGGACTTAGATTTTAATGTTAAGTAGGCGATATCATTCACATGGAAGCTTGCTGGAAACCTTTACAAAGCAATTGTATGACGTTCATCCACTCCGCGAGCTCCTCCAACTGACAGAGTCCCCAGACGCCATAAAGAACTTTCAATTTACTCGGCTATATTGTATGGATCCGCGCCAGCAAAATAACGCACTAGGAAATTGGGACTAGAAAGCTCCTAGACGCGATCTGGAAAGTCACATGATACTTTAGATTGTCAACATTACTCCTGTGGGGTTACGTTTAACGCGGTTAATTCCACGGAGAAACAGTGCTAAAGCCACCCCGTGTTTCCATGGCAACGCCATCACCTCTAAAGTAAGAGCTAAGCCATAAAGCATCATCAGTCTGTTAGCCATCTACACTTTACATACGCTATTGCACTAGTCCGTAGTAATGTTAGTGTGATGCATCCCCCCCCCCCTCCACACACACACACGCAGAGAAAACAACAAAAATATGTTAAGTGTCGAGAGTATATATGATCATTGCCAAAAGCTCTTTTACTTGATATAAAAACAGAGAATCAGCATTAAAGATAAGTTCTTCAATGCATTTTGTAAGTTATGCCATATTGAGTAATATTATACGTCCATTTTCATTAAATAAAATCTTAACTAGACTCGTTGAAGAAGTACTAACGATGAGTGAAACTAAGTATAAACAATGGGGAAAAAAAAAGAAAACTATATACAGTAGCTATATTTTTGACAACAGTATAAATCGCATATATGATTGCAGATTAATTGCCTATGCCAAAAATAAAGTATATATAGGAGAGTATTTGTTAACATTTATTCGGTACGTATTGCTTGCTTTTTTTTTCCAGTTGCACCATGACACTAGGCATAAAAGGCATCTTGGTCTAAGTGTAATAGAGCTATCTTAGGAAAGGTTCATTCTAGTGTGTTTGTGACATCTGTACATATCTATATGCGTATGATATTAAAGTAACTATAAAAATAAACGTCTTTTAGAATCTCTCAACAAGACGGATATGCTTAGAAATATGATTAGATATTAAAAATAGAAATATATTTAAATATAATATAAATATTTAAACTAATTTTTCAATAAATATAATTTTTTGAAAAATTAACACTCTTACATTTTATTTTATTCAAATATTTAAAATTAAAAAATTCAGAATTTAAAAACTACATTTAAAATTTTAAACTTAAAAAAATCGTGTTTTAATAATCTTAATTTAAAAAAAATAAATTAGAAGCATTTTAAATTTTTAAAGTTTTCAGAAGCTTTGCGATTTTAATAGGAACATCTTTACGAAAAACCCGAGTTAAAATTTTTCGATGAACTTTTATATAGGACTTGTCAAATAAAGGCAACTAATTCGTCATATTTAGATGAAGATGACTTCCTCAGGCATGCAAACTTTTCCTGTAACGCTACACATCCTATCCTTCTCGTCCGTCCTAGGACGGGTTGAGTCCCCTCCTAATTAGAGGTTACTGGCGTATTAATGCAGCCGGTTCGCCAATCTGCTGCATCCCCTAAGGGCGATATTTATGACTGTAATCCGCGTGTGTTCACGGGCCCGGTTTGCCTACTTGCGGGATGAAAAACCCCAGATACTGGGGGAAAAAACCTGCTGTCCACGCCTAAGACCGGCTAACTTGGCTATGGTTGAGAAAGATCCTTGAGCTCTTCACGTCGTGGACGGGAACCGAACCTAGGACACTCCTTCTCCAGGCATATGGTTGCGAAGAATTAGAAACCTTTATGCAGAGCTACGTAAACGTCACTTACGCAGCATATATCCAACATACTTAGTCATTTGTGTCACCACGTGGTCTAGGCAACTATTTTAGAACGCCGCTGTTCAGTAGTCGTGAATAGTGTTGAGGACTATGGAAAAAACAAAGGATCTTTCGGAGTTCGATAAAGGGCTTATTGAGGGTGCCCGTCTGGCTGGAGCCAAGAGACAGGAAAGTTCCAAAAAGGTGAGATATCCTTGGTGTCAGTGGAAATATAACCCACCCTGCATGTCTAAGAGGCGTCACTGTTGTCCTAACACAGTCTATCAGGAACGAGATCGCCGTTCTGAGAAGGCTTGCATGGACAAGCAGAACTTCTTCCTATGGGCAGCATTTGACCGAAGCATTTAATGAAGGTTGTTCCCGATCCATATCTCACCGAACTATGCTCAGGGAATTGGAGAGGATCGGTATTTTTGTCACATGCCTATACGGAAAGAGTCGGAAAGTTCGTCTACAGCGGTATCAGGATTACAGCGACTGGACACTGGAAAAAAGTCATGTTGTCCGACGAGTCACGGTACCCTTTGTTCTGAATCGACTGTAGGCGGCGAGTGTGGCGAGAGCCACGTGAAGCTATGAACCCAACTTGCTTGTTCTGTTGGTAATGAACGGGTCCGCTGATATATATGCTGGAAAGTCGGGTATCCAAGGAATATTTGAAGTTGCCGATTAAGTCCATCTTCCAATGTTCACTTTTTATTCAGCATGTGACGGCTGTTTCATGGACGACAATGCTACTGTCCATCGCGCAAGAATTGTTCAGCAGTGGTTCAGCGAGCATGACAGCGACTTCCACCATCTTCCTTGGCCACCACAATCCCGGATCTGAACCTCAATGAGAATGTATGAGACATGTTAAAAAACTAAACCCGGGACTTTAGTCCCGGGTTTAGTTTTTTCCGTCAAATGTGAACCAGCTAAATGACTGTCCGGTGAATGACTGACATGTTGTAAACGTAGATGCAATCCAACATTTTGTAAAATCTATGCCAAACCGCATATGTGCTGCAATTAGGAATAAAGTAATTCAATGGTCGGTATGTGTACATATCCGCAAATATAATACATTCATGGAATAGAAGAATGGCAAGCAAGCTAAATTACATACCCGTAAACTTCAAGCCAGAGAATGAAAGAAAAAAAAAAGTCACTAATTTTTTTTTTTACTTCGAAAAGGTCTGTTCAAGGAAGAGGTGTACAAATCAAATACATGATAAATCATCAAATATTTGTCATCGATATAAATTCACCATCCTTCTTGAGACGTGTCACAACATGAAGTTAGTCACTTAAAAGCACCGTTATTCTGCGATGAACTAATACTTCTTCCATAGCGACTAAAATTAATTACTTTCTTTTTGGAATTTATTTTACATGTCCGAAAATCACACGGTGAGAGTATAGATTATAGAAAGGCTTCCGGACACTCCCAGTCATATTATACACTTGTTTAACGTAATTGCTGTTGTTAATTAGTTAACGTAATTACTTAATGTTTTAAGTAATTACAAAAATTGATCATCACGCAACAAAAATCTTCTTTAACAAAAGTTTGACTTTACTGGCAGTCTGAAATTTCTAAAATTTCGCAATATCCCAGCGAGTTCATGGTATTTAGTATGGTCTATAAATTCATCTATCAGATGGATTCTGATAATTAAAAAAAGCATTATTGACTTTGTTTCCGGATTAAAACGGTGCATCATACACCATTCGCAAGGCTGTAAATATTAGTTATATATATATATATATTTTTTTTTTTTACTTTGAAATTCATTACCATAACACATTAGACATGCCATAAAGAGTATCACTGGAATTTGTGTCTGTCTTGTTTACATCCCATAGTCATAATAATTTAAAGAAAGAAAAAAACAAGATGAAAACCAAAAAGACTGAGACATTTGAATATTTCGATTTTAAAATTATTTACAGGACTTTTTTTCTTTGCAGGTGCTTTCGCAAGATATATTGCGAAATTTATCATATGCAAAAATTAACGTGACTAAATATGAAACTCTTCAGTTTGATCTTGAGGTAGCCCGAATAATTTTCCTACTGTCAACGTCCACACTTTACGAGAGGCAGTGTTTTTAAATTATTAAAATGAAATCCTTCTATATATATGGGAAAAAAAAAATTTTAAGAAATCTCACATTTCTGAACTTTTATTGATATCAAATGGCTATGCACTTTTAGGAATATTTCGCAAAGTGAACAGACTGCATAGATTTGGATGGAATTCTGAACATAGGATTTGTATTTGTAATAAATGTTGCCGAGGCATTTCTGGAAAAATCTGTGTTATAATCTTTTTTATTTCCCTAAAACTCTGATTTTTTCCGGCAATTCAAACAAATTGACTAAACAATATATGCAGCTACAAGCATAACACACGCTAGCCTCATAGCCTTCGCTCCGACCAAACATTCAACTTTTGTTTTAAATATTGCAACTTAAACCAGCTAGAGTGCACCCCACCTTGTTATGAGCTTCAGATCACTTCCATGCTTGTTATTCTTGTAAATCAAGTTCTCAGATGTCTGTCGTATAGCGTAAATTACAATTGTTATATTCACAAAAGGAACTCTTGTACTATTCAATCTATTTAACGTTTAACTGATAAAACCATTCAAAAACTTTAAAATGCAAATTTTAAAAAAAAGTTTGCGATGTTAGGAGTGGAATAGCTTTGATCGTAGGGTGAGGAATTCAAAAGGTCGGTCCTCAGAACATGTGATATAATTTAAGAATGACCCCTTGAGGAATCTCGAACTTGCACTGCGAAAATAAAAATCTCCTATTTGATTTCTTTGGGTACAAAGGCTGAGATTTAATGAAATGAAAAGTAAAGTGGATTTCTTATAAAGTTATTCCTGTAGGAATATCGATAATAACGAAAACTAATAAAGTTAATTATTCCGCTAGCGGCATGTCTTTAATTCCTTCTCCATTTTTTTTTTTTTTTTAAATTAGACGTGACTGACTTTAGAGAAATGTATCTGGAAGTTAAGTTTTTATTAAGAAATAAAAATGCTTACAATACATTTTAAAACTTAATTAACAAATATCCAATTAATAAAGCAGGCGTATTTTTTCAAGTAGTTCGCACTGCTGTTTACAGTAAGTAATTCGGTTGATTAGATCGAGATCATATACAAGAAAAAGTGATTTTTTTTTAAATTTAGTTATCAGTTAACTGTTCGAACGTTTGATTTTCGAATTAAGCTAGAAATGCTAGAAAGGAAAACTATCGAGTATGATAAACTGAATAAATTAGCACTTGTGATTTGGCGAATGATAATTTTCCTATTGTTTATCACATATTTCCTATTGTTTATCACATGATGTTTACTGAGTTTCCAACACACAATATCCTACCAAAAGTTATTAAGAAAAATTAACGTATTGTTCCCCCACTCTCTTTGACGGCAATAATTACTTCAATGTTCTGGAGATCTTTTTACTAATTTCTAGAAAACATTGGCAGTTCTCTTTTTCACTACTTGAAAGCGTTAGTAAAATGAAACAGATTGGTTCATTTAATTAATAAAAGAAGTTTAATTCTGTGTTTTAGTCTATTCCCAGGAGAATTTGTATCAACGATGCGACTGGATCGGAAAGACCTAAGTTAAAATCCGTCTAGGGGAGAATTTGGAAAATGCAGGTTCAATCCAAACTGTCAGTATGTTAAAAAAATTTATGTGAAGTCAAGTTGATCTGCAGCAACCAAATCCTCGGTCTATACCTTCACTTTGAGGGCCGGTTCACAAGTAACGCTGGATATATGCTCCAGAGGAAAGGCCAGGTCTCATGGTACTAAGCATTTCTAGGTGATAGATTACTTAGATTAGTATAATACCATTTTATAACACCGTTTAACTTACTGGGATCTTACAGTGGCGCCTAAAACCATATCTGATTCCAGATAAAGTCGTGATTTAGTTTTATTCCATTTCGTTTATATCGAAATAACATTATTTCGATATAAATAAGGTTTTTTGTTATAACGTCATGGAGAGATTCACTGACTGGCCACTAGAGTGCATATTCAACTGACGCTTTAGGAGACTTCCAGGTCACATTGCGAATAATTTTGCTGTCAGGTGTGCCTGGAAGGAGCAAGAATAACGATATGCAGGGATATCATTAGACAGGTTACGATTGGCAAAGTAGTTGAGTGAAATTATTCACATATATATGGATTATCAAAGAATCCATAGTTACATGTTCAATGTCTTTAAAATTTTGATTTACTTTAAACTACCATGAAAATCAAGTCAAGATAAATAGTTTACACATGTTAAAAAAGCACTCGCACCTTTCAAAACCTTTTTGAACGGTGTGAGTGTAATTTCAGATGATCAGTTTTTTGCGAGAATTTTCTAGAGATATTTGAATGGTCATTATTCATCAAAATTGGAATCGGTAACTCTTCTTAAAATATATTAGGACACGTATACTTCTGCTAGTGACCATATTCCTCACCTTTGAACTCTAAACTGATAGAACATTTTTTTTCTTTCTTCGTTTCCTCTACTTCAATCCTTGAGAACAACTTCTATTTCTTTGCTGAAGAGTGTAATGAGTATATACGAAGGAGATGTTTCTAAAGTAATGCTTTCACATATACAATGTTTGGAACGTTAAATGGTTTCGAAATATGTCTAGTCTTGATTTGTTACTTCCTCAGCTACAAGTTTTAGTATACAGCGGTGTGTATTATTGACGTATTTCTCATGTTATCACGTAACACGATGGACGAGTCTTTTATAAGTTTGTTGAAGTGTGTAAGATAGCAAGCAGTAATTGAATTTTTGATGCACAAAAATGAAAAACTCAGTGTTCGGAATATAATCACCTTATCTCACTGTGAACCATAAAACTTCTGCTAAAAGGATTGTCTTTTGAGACAGCAAAGATATCATTCAGTAGGTCTGTATGGTGAAATGAATGACAATATACTTGTAAAATAATATGAAGATCTCGAGAAAGTTGTAACAACAAATTAATTGTGGTTGTTTGTTGAGAAACAGCCATTGCTTTACAATATGATAATGCGAGGCAGCACACAAACTTGATCACCTCGATGGCTATTGAAGTGATTGGATTTGAAGTTTTGGAATATTCTTCCAACAGCCTAGTTAGTCGAGGAGTAAGAATTGGTTTGGATGTTTGTGAATGCACTACTCCACCCCATCCCCTTCCCGAATGACAAAGTTGTTAAACATTCATTTCTCGATTTCAATTTCCAGCGTAAATGCTGTATTATAGGAAGTCTCTTTTGCAGCATTCAACATCTAACTAGTGTCAAAATGAAAGAAGATTATCTGAAATAGTTAAAAATATTCAAATAAGAAGTGTTTAAAATAATTAAAAACAGTGCTATCATTACTTGAATTTCATTCTGGAGATCATTGTAGTGTTTTTAATCTAATATTACGAATTATTATTAGAACAAAAATTTACGCCTACTAATATTACATTAATATTGTCCTTTAGGAAAGCAAAAAAAATACTGAGCCAGAATTTACTACTATGTCTTTTCCTACAAAACACGTTTTCTCTCTTGAGAAAAATATTTCAGAATTTGCAAGACCACACAAGCATTATCCAGCTATTTATAAAATGTCGAATTTCACACAACTGATTTGAATGCTACTGAAGGCAAGGCGGCACAGAGTGCTAGCGAAGCACTGTGGGTTACTATATATCATGTTTGCATGCAGCAGACATGAAAGAGAGAGACTGTTGCCATGCGTTGTGATTCTATTGCCCAACATTGAAAGAACCGTTCACAAAAGCAAAACGCGTCAGGTTTTTCATACGTGAAAAGGAGAACCGGATATGAAAAGTTCCATATGGAATTTCGCATTCTCAGAGGAAACCACACATCTCGTTCCAATCCAGAATCTTTCGTTCAGGCCATGTATTAGTAAAGTACATATTTTTAAGCTCACAGTATGACCTTTATCTAATTCTTCCTAGGTAAAAACCAGAAAAAGAATAGGTTCTTCACTGGTTTAGAAATTATCGAACTAACTGTATAATAAAGCTTTGGGAAATGCGAAAGAAAAGAAATTATATATTTAATATAATCAAACTTATACAAAACATAAAAAAAAAAATAGATGAAGTTATAGAGCCAGAAAGCCTTCATTTTGTAAATTACGTAAAAGATTGAATTAACTAATTGAAAATTTTCGGTTTCTTTAACTTGGTATTATATTTACGTACCTACTGAGAGTGATAAATATAACTCTCTGACATAAGATTTCCATGGTATCGAATAGGGGGGGTTTGTCCTCTTAGTTTCTAGATGATCTCTGATGAGAACCAATCAACAGTTCGGAACAATCATCAGGCTAATAAGCCCGTATATTTGTCTTTTATTAGTGCATTGATTAGTGTTAGAATTCGTGTCTTTTGCAAGCCAGATAACTCCTATATTTAGTTATTCATATGTGACGCCATTTTGACGCTGTATGGTTACTCTCATACCAAATTGAGCTTTGGGAGTGAAAACTTCTGCTAGAAATTGTAGAATCGTAGATGCCCTTTCCAAAAAGAGTTAGTAGGACAATCACAAACATCCATGAACAAGGCGGGATTCAAACCCACATCCTTTTTGACTGGAAAGCGGAGATACATTAACCATTCGGCCAAATAGGCCGACCTAGGCAATCCGATGCCGAAGGTAATATTTTCATAAACGCTATGGTAAACTTTCGAAAACTATTGAAGTTTAATTTTATTTGGCTATAAAAAGATAATTGATCTTTAATATCGTCATTAAGAAATGGGTCATTGAAAATAAACAAAACGCTTAGTTCTAGGGGTACTGCTGCTCAAAGCTTTCCGGACTGGCTGAATAACAACGAAATATGAACTTAATAACTCACTATCATATCCCGTTTAAATCGAAATACAGTACTTAGTCGACAAGTCCAGCATTTCTGTCCCTCATAGAAACTCATTTGGAAGTCGTCCGTTGAAAACTTGTTTCTAGCTTTGTGGCTGATTGTCAGAATCTTTTAAACATCTTAGATATTGATCTTTAGAGGTGTGATTTTGTTGGGTAATAATAAAATAATGTCACCAGGAAGGTCTGGGGGGGGGAGCACAAAGGACGTGGGACCATAGCCATATAGTTCTTGGACAAAAACCGTTGCACAAAAACGCATATAAAAACCCAGTTGTGTGTGTGTGTGTGTTCAATTTTCTTATAATTTCCTGCAAGTATCTTTCCTTTAGCATCCAAAAGACACGTGATTAGTTTGAGTCTGACATCCAGGAACAAATTTAAGATAAACAACACATTTCCAATAAAAAATAATCGAAAGATCTCCCTGGCCGACTCTGAACGTGGTCATAGACTTTTCCTGATAATTATGGCTGCAACATTTCAAAAGATCTCTGAAGCAGTTTTATAGTTTAAAACAAAGCTTGATGTAAACTCTTTCACATTATTCGTTTCGAAAATCGCAGCACATAATAAATACAGAACAATTAAGAACTGCGTTTATATGAAACACGAGCCTGAGCTGCGACATGCATCTTACATCTGGAAAGACCTGGGTTCGGACTCTGTCAGTGATGCCAAGAACCTTTATAAGGCTTTATGCCTTAAGATGAGATGACCTGTCTCATACGGAGACGACAACCTTTCCTTCTGCAATTTTGGGTTTTTCTTCTACACACCATGGGAACCATCCGGAGGACACCTTCACCTAGCAGATATAGAGTAGTCTATGGAATTAGTCATGCTATTCTGTCGAATGTGGATTTCAATGCGATTACATGAGCAGAATGGAAACTTTGTTCATGTCATCGTAGTCCGGAATTTTTGGCTTTAAATTAAAGACAGAAATTTTAATATTGGCATATTCTTTTTCAGAAAGTTTTATAAATTAATGCAGCTTCATAAAAAATTTGTGATTCAGTTTCATTACATTCTATATGCAGTAAGTTTCATTATCGTTAAAAAATAATATTTTTTATTTTAGCGAATCACAAAAGGACAGATACCAGCTTTTCTTAAAAAGAAAAGCTTGTAAAATATCCTAAAACAAAACGATTGTGTGCCTTTTCGTACTGTCTAAAAATATCTAACATTTCAAACTAGGTACTCAGACAAAACCCAGCTTGGAAATTGTGGACCTCGTTTGAAATGCGAAACTAAAGGAAACACTGCGATTTTGGCAGGCGTTCGTCTATATCAGAATAATTTGGCTGTACGATAAAAATCGAATGGCCGGTCTGGAATAGAAAAACAGACATTTGACGATCTAATTCAACAACGAAAAAAAAAAGCCTTCACTTTAATGGAACGAAATCAAACATTATTACCAAATGACAAACAAACGATGCCTCTTGTGCTGCGAGATTTATTTGCTGATGTAATATGGCGTTCAAAAATTTGGACCATGTCCCAATTACGAGCTCGATGCCGATAGGATTTCCGACTTTGAAAGTTTCCAGATATGCATATTTCCCGCTTCCCCAATTTTTAATCAGGAGGTATGTTAGTGTGAATTTAATCGGTTAATAATAGAGTTGTCGATGATATTTAAGTTCTCTGATTTCCCGAACGCCATTTTTGTTTTAAATTTTCAAAATTATGATTGTGAGCAAGATGTCTAAACTAAACTGGAACTATATGTTGTTATTTTTTTAATCTAAAGTGGAAGAAATTTACTCTAGTTGCTTTAAAATTTCTCATCAAAAGAGGCTATCAAAGATATAAGTCAGGAAGCAAGGAATTGAAAATAATTATATGCACCGTCAATATTTTCCTCGTGTCATTTTTCTATATATTTAACTTTTTTGCATGAATATTTCGAATAAACATCATACACTAATTTGTTTATAATAGTTTAAAATGAGTTTATGATTATGTGGAATATATACCGGGCATAAACATTCAGACATGTTCCCCATCTACAAAAATCACCGAAGTAAAATAAGGTTATGATCAATTTTTATTTACACAAGTTAACATAGAGAGATATTTTTCATTCCATTTAGCTGCTTCCAATATATCTATTTTTTGTTTTAATGAAATCAGAAAACTTGACAAGACGGTTTAAAATGAGTATGTACAAATATAAAAAAAAAATAAAATAAAAAAATTCAGCCTATTTTTCTACCCACTGCAGGGTGAAGGCCTCTCCCATTGTGCGAGGTTTTGGGGTCTACTACTCCCATGGTGACCCAGTCCATATTGGGAAAGGACAATCAAAAACATCCATGCCTACGCGGGATTCGAACCTGCAGCCTCTTGTCTGGAGAGCGGTAGAATTATGTACACACATAATTCTACCTTAATTCGCTAGTTATTATATTTCTTCGTCGTTCCACAAAATTTTCATTGTTAACTAAATAACTAAATGTTAACTTAATTGTTAACTAAATGTTAACATGTTAACTAAATAATTGAATATAATTTCAACATTTCTAACAATCCTTATCTAACAGTAGGATTATACTTCTGAGATCTCTCTCTCTGTGGGGTTGATAGAATAAGAATAAGAAAATAATTTTATAAGTCGAATAAAATTGTAAATATGGACAAATACGTCAATTTTATTGGAATTTGGACAACCATCCAATCCATATAAAGGCTGAACAATATGAACACACCTTATAAAATATGGATAATCCATATCAAATATGGACAAATGCCAACCCTAGATGCAGAAAAAGATTCAGATTATATAAAGTACCGACAAAAGAGCACGGATGCTATTTATTCCACTTAGAGACAACTCTAGATGAATATTTCATTTCACTTCTTGCGGAGAGAGAGAGAGGAGAGAGAAAGAAAGAAAACATTTACGTATTTAAATCACAATGTATTACTCCAAAAAAGGTCACTCTGTAGTTCCCTATTCATCGCACAGTGACATTTTAGATTGGTTTCAAAACGAATAAACAATGCATAATATTATAGAAACTAAAACTTTAAAAATCAACTATAATGGTTACTTTTAAATTTTAGCCTCTTTTTAAGATTAAACAATCATTTTATTATTTTTGAAATCATATTAAAAGAGGTCTGTTTGAGTTCAACGCAATAATATTAATATATAATGAATGGAATTTCATGTTGTGGAGATTCACTTATAAAACTGCAAAATTAGCTGAAAACGTTAACTGATTTCAAGTATAATATGGAATTAAATTCCCCTAACTTAAGGTAATGTGTGGATATTTAATGACCAAAAAATCATTTCCAAAATTACATAACTAATTAAAGACATTTCCTTTTAACTGAAAATAACTTCGATTAATTAAAGTAAAATATTTTCTAGTTTATTTGATATCTTGAAAAATTTCAATCGCTTAGCTTTATGATTTTTTTCCCTTCCGCAAAATATAAACTTACCTTCCTGATGTTTCCTGAGAAAGTTACCGTAGTTATTCACTGTTAGGTCTGCTTCTGCTATCTTTTCTTAGCGTAGCTTAGCAATGGTGAAGGGAGATTTACAAAGTGCTGCCCAAGGGTAACGGAAACGTCACTTCTTTATTCGCTGACCTTTGTCCATCTTGTTTACACTGGCCAGTGGAGCTGTCATTGGTCTGTGAATTTCACCATACCATCACTGTGCAGGATGTGAGCGCGAGTCGCTGACTCATTTATGCACAGTAATTTGTAAACAT
The DNA here is from genome assembly GCF_054136105.1 of Typopeltis vanoorti. Lineage (NCBI taxonomy): Eukaryota > Metazoa > Arthropoda > Arachnida > Uropygi > Thelyphonidae > Typopeltis > Typopeltis vanoorti. The sequence continues at coordinate 18,703,558 of NC_143571.1, forward strand.
GCATAACCAAACAAAATACTGTAATGACTGGTCAGTTTTCATTATCATGCATAATGATTTTTTGATTATTTTAATACCAGCAAGACGGATTAGCAATGACAAAATGTCCAATCGTGAAAGTCTACATCACAGCTGCCTAACTAATCATAAAACTAATGTCAGAATAACAATTCGGTACCTAATTTAGCAACACACAATTACTGGCATCCCGCACAGATTTAATTAGATGGCATCAGTATATTACCACAGCATTTTTAGGGGAATGGACCTGCATCCACTCTTTATCATACGACTGCTTTCCAAAAGGTGTAAAAGCTGATAGTTCCATACTAATCGATCAGCAACACCAATGGAGGAAGCTGTTGGTATTCCACAGAAGTAGACATTAATCGATGTGTGGTATGGAAGCACGCGGCGTTTTCATATTAAAAACGATCTGGCATCACAAGAAATCTTACGCTCATACACGTTTTTACTAGACAACATAATGCCATGGAAACAATGAACATCTTTGCGTATAGATATTTCAGTACTAAATTGACGCTGTCGCCATTGGTAGACTTTTTCGCTCGCCAAAAAAAAATAAAAATAAATAAAAATAATAAAATAATAATAATAAATAAATAAATAACATAATTAAAAATCATGGCTGTGGTTTAATACGCCAAGTAAATTTAGTTTCTTTCTGTACATAAAAAAAATGTTTATATGAAAATCATTATTAAAATTGGATCTTAAACAAATACCGTTTTTATATTAAAAACGATCTGGCATCACAAGAAATCTCATTCGCATACTGTGGATATATTAAGATCTACACTGGTGTTCTGCACCCTACCTCAAACGTAGTATACTTCTGCCTACCGCCTCGAATTCTACCAGTTCTTTTTTTTTTTTTTCTTTCTTAATGGCACTATTTCCGATCTAGAGCGAGTACCACAAGAAGCAACCGTAAGCAACATAATCCTGTGGCATCGTATTCAAACATTAACGAAGCTTACTTTCAGGAAATGCTACGAACATGGGTTGATTGGAATCATGGCAGAAGCAACTAAAGAAATAAAAAACAGAGTTTGCGGGTAGAAAAATTCCGTTTTTAGCTATAATCGGACCATTTTAACTGCAAACTTAGAACAAAATTATGCCTGCAATGCATTCGCTAAACACGGTTCTGCGTTCCATTCTGTAATAATGATGCCTGACAGTACCATTAAAACTAATACCAGACAATACCGTTAAATTTTCTTCCTTCATGCATATTCCGGTATCAACATTCACTAGTCATTAAAAATACATTTACCTTGTGCATTGTTGCCAACTCCTATGTAAATATAACTAAACCATAAACATCAAGTTGAAAGATGAAATAAACCGGATACAGTTTCTCTTTTTTGTTGTCGTTTCATATTGTTATTACGTTTAAGAAATCATTCGTTTTATTCATTCCTTTTCACAAGAAAGGAATATTTCTATTGCTTCACATGTTATTCATCCGCTATGCAAAACATCATCAATTAGCATTAGTTTATATCTTACGATGTCTCAACGAAGACTGTCCAAGATCGAATTACATATTTTTTTTTAAATTCAGCGACAACAGTTCAATGGACAATTCTTTCTAAGCCATTCCGAGATTTCAACGGTTTCAAGATGCTGATCGGCGAACAAATAGTGGTTCTACTTTAGTCAGAATGAACCTATTATAAAGCCGTCAACGTCTCAGAAGGGGCTCTCCTATTCAAAGAATCCTCTTCTAAATTGTTGATAGCTTTCTTTGTCCCCATATATTTCGTCTGCTTTCTTATTAATCGATGGCTCATTGCTGGAAGAGCCAAAAATAGCACAACTTTTATCCAAACGATGTGAAAATTAGAATGAAATAATTTACGTGAAATAGTTTAGTTGAGTGCAGCTATCAGCGTAGTGGTATCGAGTGTTCGAAATCGCCTGAGAATTAATGAAATTATTTGCATTTACACTGAAACCAGAACCAGACCGGTTTCTTTGAGATTTATAAGTCAATCTTTTCCCTCGGGGAGATCTATAAATCTCAAAATGGAGAGTTTTTTTTTTTTTTTTTTTTTTTTTTTTTTTTAATCACAGCTGTTAACCGTCAGAGTGTATAATGGAATTTTCTCCAGAGGAAGTATTCGAAACAATAAGTGGAAAGTACGCACTTTCTAATATGGAAAGCAATCCACCGGGAATTAGTAATTTTCTCCCAAGGCTTAGTTAAGAAATGAAACGATTTAGTTAAATTAAGGAAAATACATCACAATTTTGCCATATATATAAGAAATTAACTAAAATTAAAGTTACTAAAAGAATAAGATATAATCAGTTAATTTTGTGATTATTCCAGAAGATGAAAAGCCAAGTCTACTTTCTCTTGATTTTTTCCGCAACAACTTCTCTCTCTCTCTCTCTGTGTGTGTGTGTGTGTGTGTGTGTGTGTGTGTGCGCGCGCGCGCGCCGGATAAAGTCCCTTTGACAATTGCTCTTCTCTCGCGTTCTTTTTCATTATATGACCATTCTTTTAAAGAAATCGTCATAATAGGCATTTATCCTGCAAAAATTTGTGGCCACTTAGAAAGACTTTCATTTGCAAGAAAGGAGCATCTTGTAATAATATAGGCCTGAAAAAAGTAATAACTCCGCCTTGGGGGGGGGGGTATTCCCAATGTTTATCCTTTAGCCGGCCCCAAGCTCGGATAAAGGAGGGTTGGACGAAGGGCTAATCACCATTTCCCGGTAAAATTCCCTCATTTTTGGAAACCAAGAAAACCAGTATACCAGGTGTCAGGTGTGTCGGCCTGCAGGATCCATGGTGACCACTATTTAAGTTTGCAAGAGGATAAGCATGTGTGAAATTTCAAGGGCAAAGCCTACTGTATGGGTGTTCAACCTTTTGGCTTGCCTAGGCCACATTGATGTGTATAAGTAACAAAACTTCCTTTATTTTTTAAATTTTTTTATTATAACATTAAAAAAAGGGCAACATAAACACAAAACTAGCGAGATATTTGGGCTGTTTACGTGAAAGCAATGCATTAATGTCTGGTTCGATGGAAGTGGTTGCAATTCATAGTGAGCTCTCAAGGTTCTCGTCAGAAATTTTTGACCTAATTTTACTCTTCGCATACTTCATTCTTGAAAATTGTTGTTCACAAATGTACATACTACCAAAAAGCGATGACATGGATGATATTTTCCTCTGGGAAGATAGGTCTTATAAAAATCTGGCAAAGAGACATGATCAAATTTTTCTTCGAGTAGAATATATGATTGCAACTCTATACATTCCATTTGAAAATTCGGAGATAATGTATTTATGCCGACTAAAAATGGAGTCTCAAATATTCTAAATAAAGCTGATAATTTTTTCTGAAATCTTGAAACCTATTCTCACATTCCTCTATCAAAACGGAAAGAAAGACAGCATATTTTTCGCATCACATAATAATGTTAAAAGTTTAAAATCTTATGGGGCCGTATTACTAACAGTCCAGGGCCGCACACGCCCGCGGGTTGACCTAATTTGATTCAAAGGTTCCTGTAGGCGAACCTTTGAATCAGATGAGGTCACCACTTTCACCTAAACAGAAAACGTTAATTGTAACATGGAATGTTGGAACTATGTTTCAAATTGGAAAGACACGAGAAGTTATAAAAGAAATGAGAAAATATGGAATAGATGTTTTAGGAATAAGCGAGTTCAGATGGACCGGCTTTTGATGCATAGGAAGTGTAGATGGATATCATATATTATATTCAGGATCGGATTAAAGTCATGAAAGAGGTGTGGTACTTATATTTGACAAGTAAAAGCTTGGTAAGTTGGAAGCCCACAAGTGAGCGGATAATAACTGCTAGTTATATTCAAGATGCATTAAGTTCATCATAATGCAAGTATATGCACCAACAAACGAGAATTATCTTGAAGAGAAGGAAAATTTTATAGAACAAGTACCGAAGCATGACATGGTTATTCTTATGGGTGACACGAATGCTAAAAGTTGGATTTTGTCAATTGAATAATTTTATGATAGGAGTTTATTTAAAGTTTATTTATTTAATGAGTTTATGATGTGTGTTTATTTAAGCATAAACACACATAAAATGACTTGATTATCACCAGATGGTAAAACTAAAACCCAAATTGATCATATTGCAATCAAGGTCATTTTAGGAGTTTCTCTTAGATGTTAAAGTAAGGTAAGGAGCTGATGTAGTATCTGATCATTACTCAGTAACAGCAAGAATTAAATTTAATTAAAACTGCATACGATAAAAAAAAAAAAATAGAAATCAAAAAATCGATTTCATCATGGAGGTTGTTTTCTTGATCATAAATTAGTAAATAATAATATTTGGTTAACCGATCAAGTGTTGATCAATTTTATTAATTAACTGAACCAACTAGTTTCGCCACACTTATCTGTTGGCTTCTTCAGGGCACTTACATATAGGTTTAAACACTCACAATTATGCGTAACTGCAAAACTGACAAGAATAAAAACTGACTAGAATAATTACAAATAAAATAGTATCGAACGTGAGTGAAACATGTATCGCGTGTACAAGATCAGTTAGCTGTTGCTGAGGAACCTTCTGTAGTTTGTATTAAAGTTCATTTCTTCCGTTTTTAAGGCTCTGATTAGGGTTTTCCATATCTCTGGGAGTATTAGGCCTTGATTTCTGTTAAGGTTCACAGTAGAACGGGCGACTGTGGCTGCTTCTTTGCACATTCTTGAATGGTAATCTTCCTCTAAGTAAGGGGAACAGCTTTTGTTCCACTCGAAGACATGGTTAGTTGTGGAGAAATGAGACGATAGGCCAGAAATGTCCTGTCTGTTGTTTTTGACATAGCCAATGTGCTCCTTTTGCCTGATTTCGAGGCTTCTCGAAGTCTGTCCGATGTAATTAGAGCCACATGAGCATGGAATATTATAGACTCCAGCATATTTGTAGAAAGGATGGTTGTCTTTTGGAGATCTTAGTAGTTTACGAATAGTATCTATAGACTGAAATGCTACTCTTATTTTGTGTTGTTTGAGGTGATTGGCGAGCTTGTTGGAGATGCCACTTACATACGGAATTGCAATCGTTTTTATATGTTGAATCTCTTCTTGTTCTCTTTGTAGTGGTTCAGAGAAAAGGATTTTATTGACTAGTCTTCTTGGATAGCCGTTCAAGTACAGATTGTTGGAAATAAATTTTAACTCATCTTGAAGGGTCTTGTTGTCCGTTGTGATGCAAATAGCTCTTTTCTTTAACATGTGTATAATGCTGAGTTTATGTGATATGTGGTGAGAGGAGTTAAAATGTAGGTAGCGACCTGTATTGGTCGGTTTTCTGTACACCGATAGATTTAAACTGCCATCAGTTTGTTTTTTGATTAAGATGTCTAAAAACGGAAGTTGTTTTTCTCTTTCAAGTTCCAGAGTGAATTTAATAGAATGATGGAAAGCGTTGATCTTTTTGAGAAAATCACATATGTCATCTTTGTTATTGTTCCATATGATGAAGATATCTTTTTGAGAAAATCACATATGTCATCTTTGTTATTGTTCCATATGATGAAGATATCGTCCACATATCTAAACCAAATTTTAGGTCTAGGAAAAATTTGTGATAGGATTTTGTTTTCTAAGTCTTCCATAAATCGATTTCATATTGCAGACATGATTGAAATGCAATAGAAAAAAATTTTAAATGGTATACAATGAGGTTGCGAAAGACTATTTGGGTGCTAAGAAGGGGAAAAAGAACATCGCTTGGTTATCACACAAGACCTGGAGACTCATTGAAGAAGGGCACAAAGTTAAAATGATGTTTGAAAATGCTAAATTCCAGAGAGTTAGAGAAATTCATTTTAGCATTTCATTAAGAGAAAGAAAAGTTAGTTAAAAGATCTGCAAGAGAGGATAAAATAAATTATGTGGACAGAAGAAGCACAAAAGGCTGCAACATTAGGGCGCATTACAAGAGTGTATGAGATGACAAGGAAAATATGATCTGAAGAAAAGAAGCAAGTAAATGATACAAGAGATAACTATGATTTGCAGCTAATCAAGAGGATAAGATTGTTAGAAGATAGAAAGAACACGTCGATGAAATTCTAAATGTAGAATCTCATTTAAAACAACATAACTGATATAATTAGAAGTTCAATAATGGTAGAACCTCCTGTCAGCATAAATTTAAATATTACATTAGAATCTATATATAAAAAATGAAATAACGAATGATATGGAAAATTAAAAGTGGAAAGACTTCGGGCAATGATACTTTAGCAATGAAAATGCTTAAAATTAAAGAAACTGATAAAGTGCAACTGATCTTTAACAGTGTGCTAGAGATCGAAAATATATCTAAACAGTGGAAAGAACCAATTATAAATCCCTAAGAAAGGAGATCTCACTGGATGTTGATATAAAACACCTGAAATGGTTGGTTTTAAAATAAATATGAGTAAAATAAAAGTGCTTAAACTAAACAGTAAATGCCACAAAGAGATCAAAATCAATCAGCACGCTGTAGAAGAAATTAAGAATTTTACATACTTGAGTGTAAATGTATAGAGTGAAGGTGGAACTGACGGGAATATAATGCAAAGACTGAAAAAAGCTAATACCGCTTTTAGAAAATTAAATAATATATGGAAATCTTCAAAATACCATAATAAAACTGAAATAAAGATCTTCAATAGCAATGTATAGCCCATATTATTATATGGATCGGAGACATGATTAAATTAAATAATTTTCAAAGGCAATGTCAGCGTAAAATATTTTGGCCCAACGTATAACAAATGATTTATATAAGATGACTGTGCAAAAAAAAAAAAAAAAAAAAATCACCACCGGTGAAATAAAAAAACGCAGAAGTGGATTGGACACATACTGAGAATGCACAGCAGAGAGAGATTCCTAGAGTGACCTTGACATGGAACCCAGAAGTAAACGAAAAAGGGGAAGGTCTAAATTAACTTGACAGAGAATGACAAACGGAGAGGAAAATAATGGCTGGCTGGAAGAGCTGGAGAGAAGGCGAACTGGTGGCTCAGGACAGATATCTGGAAAAAACGGATCTCGGCCTTGAGCCATGAGACACGAAGAGGATAAGTAGGTAGTAAGAAGAAAGTAACATATAATCTTCTAGATTAGGATTACTGAATTATCTGACCCACTGAGAGTACTAATGCACTATAAGCTTACAACTTTTTGTGTGTGGGATTATGCACACAGATAATAAAAAAAAAAGCATTCATTTATGTTTCTGTAACTTTTTTGATGAATTGTTGCATACTTTATGGGTTAGAACAATTACCCGTTCTTCCTAGTTCTCATATCGTTTTCCCATTGAAATTAATATCGCAAATCACCAAGATTCAACTTGGAATTGTTTCGAATTAGTACTGAGGACAACCAAAGGTATGGATTCAGCGTGTTGTTTGTAAACTGTAAGGGAGATAAAATTCTTCCCCCCTCTATCTGAGACTAATTTAGCCTAGGATGAAAAATGTAAAAAATTCCTTGAAAATAATGTAGAAAGAAGTAGTCTGTAGATATTTAAAATTATACTATCAGTGCTATTTTTCTGATTTTGAGGACAGAGAGATCATGTAATTTTTGGTCTTCTACACAAAAAACAATGTTTGTGTAACAAACGTTCTTGTGTTTGGAGTTCCTGTCAATTAACGATTCGCAGACCGATGATGAAAAATGATCATGGATAACATAAACTCTCCTTTCCCTCAAAACATTAAAAAAAAAAAAAATCGATTTAACAATTTACTGCAGGTAATCCTTTCATTTTCTACATAATAAAGTTGATACACGTATGTTGTAGATATCCAGCATTTAACACGGCAAATAAATATTACGGATAGATGAAAGTTAAAATATTGTAATTCTCAAACAGCATTTAATCGTTTTCATAATGTATTAATTCGTAATAGATTTTGGCACCGCTTAAAGTTCGAGAAAAATCGTAGAACAGAAAATGCTGTTACTGAAAATAAATTTGATTTGTAACTGCAAAATCCCTGATGCGACCTTAATTCCAAATCACTTCTTAAAGATTAGCACACCGCCGTAAGAAACGGGAATTTAATTAGGGGTTAAGATAAGCGCTGTCCAATATGCCAGCTTCTAATTAGCGATTGACCTCTTTCCCGGGGCACATTTCAATTACAACAGACACTCTAAGTCACCCGGCGTTTCAACCACTTCTTTCATCAGCTGCCTGCCTGCTACATCAAAGCAATTACTTCGGCCTGCCATTCCAGACCGTTGAGCGAGAAGAGCGGCACACGGCAACATCCGCGGACGGACACACACGACCGTATGTACACAATTATCTCGGCCCATCCCTTCAAATTATGCGCGATCACAGTGGTCGGGTTTAAGAGCCTCCAATCGATGTTTGAGCAAACTGACCATTCAACACACAAACAATTGGTTTACGTGCACAGCTGCTGGCGGGAGGGTGTTTCATTAGTGCACGTAATAGCACTAAAGTGGAAAGACGTGATGGATCCTCTTGATTCCTGGTATTTTGGGACTAACGGACCTTTATAAGGATTACTAAGCCAGAAGACAAACTTGCTACAACAGTCAGGTTAACACGATGGCCTCAATCACCAAATGTTTGCCAGACACTTTTCTTTTCATTTTAGGGGGATCGGCTGTGTTCATTCACCCATAAATTTGTAATTAATCCTAAATTAAGTTTAATTTATTTGCACAATCTTCTTGAATAAAATCAAGTTTAAAATGTATTAATATATTATTCCAGTCTCATGCGGTGGTAGGATTTTCCTCCTGGAAATTCGAGTTTTTCATCCCGTAAAACCTGCTCGAAGAATAGGCGCAATCCATATCAGTCAATCAAGACTTGTTTGCCACCTCCGCGATGTCAAGCAGAGAACAAATGGGGAGCGAGGAGTGAGCCATTCTTCCTTGAAATATATTCCTGCTGAAAATTATTCTGAATTATTTTTAGATACTTCAGACTGTAAGTGTAGGATATGATCTATTCATGGATAATTTCGGTATAATGCAATTTTTGAATCAAGTGAATGAATAAGCATGCATCCTTCACGTTATACATTGAAAGACGGGAAAGGCAACAGAAGACACCCATTTTTTCACAATAGCATACTGTGATCATATTCAGTCACTTATTTGCTCATGCTCAGAAATTTAAAAATTATTTCAATATAAGCACATGAAGTCATTCTCTTTACATATGTTAAAGTAGTTAATTTTTATAAACAGTTCTTGTCCGGTCTCAAAAATGGCTTGGAGGTGCAGCTTGCATTGTGTTTGGCTTGGCCAGAATATGCAATGATGCTATTTTTTGGATATTCTAAGCTGTCAGGTTGAAAGAACTTTTTCACAAGAAACTTGTGTATCCCCCCCCCCATTCCAGAGTGATGTAAAGGAAGCCTAGCTTTTTCATCAGTTTTGCGATTCAATTTAGGTTCTTTATAACCGATGCAGTAGCAAACAGAATCCTATAATCTGTTGTCCTATTCATTGTTGATGGGACTACTTGATATATTCTAATGAAACCTGGTGGTTCAGGTTCCCCCCCTAAAATTTAGAGTTCAGTTTCATCCAGATGAACTTAGATAAATTTATACCATTACTAATGCAACTTTTTCATGCCCCATGTAATTACAAACTTTTTCATTACTATGGTGACGCTTTTCTTTTTCTGTTGGCAGTGAGAAAAAAAAATACTATAGTGACATTAGACTTCCACTAAACTTGTAATTATCGGCTACGGTTAAACGTTTTTGTTTGTTTGCATGTAATTATTATTACTTGACGCCTCTAAAGAGTCCAAGGAGTCATAAAATAGGTAATAAAAGGATTTTATTGGACGCAAGATACTGGATTTAAGTCTTTTAAGTGCTTTTGCCATGTTTATAGTTATTTGGACATAATATTAAAAAAAAGTATTATTTTCGTGTTTATTATATAGTATTACTATACAAATAGTACTATTTATAATATTACTATTTCATACTTATAAATTTAAAACTATTTAAATTATTATATTAAATTAAAAGTAATGTATTTACTTCTTGTATTTCTCTCTCTTTCTTTGATAGCTAGTGTTCCAGAAAACCACGTTAACGACCTTATACTTGGCTACAGTATTGGATATAAGGTGAGGTGAGGTGAGCTCTAGAAAACTGCCATGCTAGTCAACAGTTTGCGAAATTGCAGCACGATATAAATTGAACATGAATTCATTTCTGATATCTATCAGAAATTAGTTTTATATGAAAACACGAATTGTTGCAAACGTAGTACTGTAGGTGGGCTAATGAATGTTTGTATCTTTATTTTTTTATACTTTTACATAATCTGGGACCTTTCTCTAGAGACTAAATATGGAAAATTTTTTTTCAAGTCACTTCAGGCCTCCAACAAGCCAGATGATGAAATTCAACTGCCACCTAAAGACACGAAAATCCATGCTCACAGTGAGATTCTAACTCCCAGCCCGTTGGCCAAAAAAAAAAAAAAAAAGATAATCCGAAATACCTGCTTTAGACACATACAGAACATAGAAAGTTTTCAATCCAGTTCTAGCTTCTTATAAGCAGCACAGTGACATCACGAGAAATCATATTTACGTTGTGCATAATCGCACTCACAAGCAACCATGTTATCGTCTCTACCAACCAGTCGAACGGATAAAAACATCACTCCCAAAAAGCAGCATAAACATAATCCGAAACTTCAGTTTCAACTCGTTATGAAGTAGAAGTGAATCGCATTAAAATCAGACAAGGATATTTATGTGATACACTCTGATAAATGCCATTCTACTGTAAAAGATATTTATCGAAGTGCTATTATATTTTTTTAGAGACCTATGTTAATTGTGATACGGAATGTTTTCCCTGACTCGGACTATTAGAATCCCATGTTGTGGTACAAAAGATGGAACATTAAATTGGCATTCTTGATAATTCTGTGGAGCCAGGTGGGTATCAATATAATTATTATTTTTCAACCTAGATCGGTCCACCACTAGACTAAAATCTCCCCTAATATTTTCCCATTCCATTCTCATTTCAGCATTTCTCATCCAATGCATTCCAGCAGTCCTAATAATTTCATCTTCTTATCTTGTTCTTCTCATCTGTCTGACGCTATCTATAGGTGCCCATCTTCATTTTCAATCGAGAACACTTGTTCTCGATTTCATTCTCCATATAATTTTCAATTTGTGAACTACGCCTTCACATTCCAAGTTTCACTGTCATATGCACCTGCATGCAAAACACTAGTCGAAAGATTTCCTCTTCAAACTAATTGGAATATAACCTTTGAAGATATTTTTCGTTCTGTCCAAAGCCATTCACAACCCAGTTTTATCTTTTTTCATTTATTCTGTCCATTCGTCTTTGAGTTTTGTGATTTGTCTTACCGGATCATATGAATCTACTGTTTTCACTTCTCCATCATTCAGTATATTTCTGTGTGCGTGCGTGTGTGTGTGTGTGTGTGTGTGTGTGTGTGTGTGTTAGATTGTCATTCATCATCGCTTTCGCTTTGTTTATGTTCAACCCAATTTGACTGGACATTTCAGTTACTTTCCTTATTTCTATATATATCTTCTACCAAGAGATCTATATCAGCAAAACACGGATGAGTCAAAATATTTCCATTAAATTTAAACTATTCCATTCTTCCAATTCAATTCAGTTCATGAAACATTTCCTCTCAGACAGATTAAAAAAGTTTTGAAGATATTTTATCTTCCTGTCTTCATACATTAGTCTGTTATTTATTACTTTCATAAATGTTTTGTCTGCTGTCTATAATAAACTAATAAGCCTGTAATTTTTTATATTTTCCATTTCACCTTTTTTTTTCTTTCTTTTTTTTTTATAAATAATTATTAAATACATTGTTCCGTGCTTCTAGAATTTTTCTGTGTTTAAAACAAGGTGCTAAAAGTTTTGCAGGTAATTAATAAGCTAATATCTTTTCTCCAAATTTCAGCAATTGCAGTTGAATTCATCTTCACCAGGAGTATTTCTCTGCTTCATTGTTTTTAAGACCTCATCTGTTCTCTCGTAATTGTTGGCACATATAATTCACAACTCTTCTTTAAGCTGATTGTCTAAAATTTTATTTGTCAGTGTAAAGTTCTTCATAATATTCTTTAATTTTAATTATTATTTTATTTCTACATTTGGATTATTTTATTATCCCTTCCTTTTAGAAAGACAATTTATTATTTTTTCTCTATTCCCAAATCTTCTAATGACTTTCATATATTTTTATTATTTTCAATGATTTCTTTTACTTTTGCGGTATTAAAAGATCGGATTTTATGTGCCATCCTTTTTTCTGATTGTTATGCAGAGGGCTCGACAAATGCGCTTGTTCACTGGCCTGTGGTGAGTACATTTTGGCAATTGGCGAGTAGCTGCTGACTGGACAAATTATACTTTTTATTTAATAAAAAGTAACTTTTTAAACAAAATATTTTTAATATAAAAAACCCAGATATAGCACCACTGATCAGTTTATGGAACTCCTACTGACTTTAGTAAGTGATTAGGCTATATTAAAAGGAAGGGGGGGTCTTGGGTGAGTAAATTTTTTTGTGTGGCGAGTGGGATTCTGCATAATTTGTCGAGTGAGTTCCAGTTATGCATATTTCTGAGTTTATTTGAAAGTTCTCTTTTAAAGTAACTTCATATTTGCTTTTTAAATTTTTTTCGCCAAAAATTTTTATAGGTTTATTGCAACTCGTGTTTAATTAGTTTTACATATTTTCCATTTATTAATTGTAATTTTATATTTCACCATTGTAATCTCTTCTTGTATTAAAATTGTTTAACAGTCACATAATTTATTAAAAATAATATTAAACGTTTATTAAAATAATAAGTTCATAACAAAGACGTTGAAGAATAAATTCCAGCAACTTTTCTCCTCTCCAGTCCAAATTTTCCCATTTTGGGATATTTTTGCTTTCACATATTATAGAGTTTAAGTCGCCCCTGATAATGAGATCAAATTCTTTACTGTAATTTAAAGATTCTTCTAACCTGGAATAAAAATCTCCAATTTTATCTGAGTGATCCGAAGTTGGATCATAAACTTGTATAGTTTTAAGCTATCTTTTGTTTGTAGATATTCCTATTTCTGATATTCTAGATATTTCTTTCGGGTGGATTATGTTCTTTATTAATTTTATGTATTATAAAACCTACACCACCGATGGCATTTTATCGCAGTTAGAGTGGTATAATAAACGTCCATTTTGTATTTTAATCATTCTTTCGAGGGTTTCATTACATTTCATTTAATTTTCCCCTCAATAGCTCTTCCAAGTTTCACCCTGAAGAGATCTACAATTGTACCTGCCAATGAATATGCTTCTACTGTAGGGCGTTATTTCTCCTTTTCTTTGTAATCTCATCATCTTTTCTATCAGACCCACCCCCATTTCCAGAAAGGTTTAAGTCTAGTTCATCATTTAGAAGAGATTAAGTAATCTTATGTGGGTAATTATAATGCCCCTGGCCGTAAGACTATAGTCATCGGCTCTATGGCCTTTATGCTTTGTTCGATCCATATTATTACAAATGCAACATAATAATGTACTATATAATACTGCAAGAGGGGAGGAGAGATCCACCTGGCATTTTAACTGTACATGATTTAAGGAAATCAGAGTACAAAAGTTAGAACTGGCGCGCACAAACGCTGATCAGAACACACAAAAAATAGTGCACTTTGAGGAAGAGTTTGAACCTGGGTGGTGAGACCAGTACGTTCAACTGCTGCACTACAGCAAATCAGTTGCCTTTTTTTAGTGAAAGAATCAGTTAAGATGGCTTGCATTTTAACTGAATTGGTTAATCAAGATTTCGAGGAAAAGACCAGGAGAAGGACCTATTTATTTGCGGCCAAAGGTGGCAGCATTGAGATTTGCGAAAAGGCTAGCACAATCAGATGGCCATATGTATATACGATGCCAATATGTAAATATTACACTAATTGCATGCGAACTGGAAGTTTGTCCAGTGCAAATAGAAATGGAGATGGTTATCTGTGAGATCTGATTAGCATGGTGAGCAAGTCCATAGTAAGCATTACTTTTTATTTATAATATCGGATGACTTATGAGATTTCTAAACAACAATTGGACCTTGCATTTAAGTAGAATAATAAAATCGTGGAGAAATTCATATTTGAAAGCTCGGTATTAAATTTATGAAGTACGGAAACCTTTGTTTTTGAAGCATCGATGCTTAATTTCTATGAGAAAGATGTTCCTTCCCCAGCCGCAAATCACAATTTACGATGATTTGCAGGCTGTTCTCGTAGTCCATAATGCAGAAATAAATGTCCATAAAATTTTAAGAGAAACAGACTCGTATATTTATTAATACAGAACTGCTGCTAGTTTCAATGCATAAAAATCAAATACAAATCTTGTAAAATGCATTTTCAAAACATATCAGAACGATATCATGGACAAATGCTGCGTATTTGCAACACACACACACGCGCGTTCGATCCGTGATTCTATTAAAGTTCGCATTTTAACAAACTTGCACAGTGTAACAGTTAATGCGAGGCATGCAAAAATACCGAGTGCATATTTCTACAAAATATTCTTATCAGCATGAGTGAAAAAAAAATACGCATATTCAATCTCAAGTAAGCAAATGCATTCATTCGATCCAGATTTATAGCTTTCTGCAAACCACGAGCCAACCTAATGCAATCCTAATGCAATGTCAACAATTGAGTTTAGATTGGCCACAGTATTTTTTTTTCCTGTAAAACTGAAGGTTGTTCAAACCCATCTTTGAGATTTTCATGTTTCCTGATTATTAACATTGATTGCTTATAGATTAGAGACTGCAGTAAAAGATGCGAACATATTATTATTGAATGAATATACGCAGATTTTTCTTATATTAAACGAATAAACCGAAGCATTATTTCTCACACAATATGCTTACGAAAATATCAGGAATTTCTAAGTACCCCAACACTCGAAATTCACTGTAATAAACTGCAAAAGTAAATCGAGGAATAAGGAGTGCTTCCCGATGGAGATTTTTGATAACCGTGTTACGTGCTTATTATGGATTTTTACGTCCTCCTAATTTCCACCGAAAATTTTTTTCGAAAATGTTATGAGAAAATTGATCCATTTAAAACAAAAACTGAACCGTGCAGAGTGAGATAGCAATGCTACTTTAATACGAAAAAAATTATAGAACAATATGGTTTCTTATAGTCCAATAACTGTTTCATGTCTGTTCATGGGACTGATTTTTTTGTTTCCGGGGGGAAAAGCCTAGCCATCTCCGTATTATGCCTGCTAACTTACCTTTAGCTGAACAGGACTGATTAAAATTATGCGCGTCGTAAAAGGGATTCCAACTACCCAGGTCTTTCTAACTAAATGGCTTCGTCTATACCGACTGAACTACGCAGGCTCCATTATTATTATTGTTGCTAGTAGTAATATGCGACTTCAATACAGCAATTATTATGGGATGAATTTTACTCAGATTCGCTATTTGAAACTTTTACAAGAAAATGTCGAACCCTTCCAGTTTTCAGTTCAGCGATATTTGGGGCAACAAAGAAGTAACGTGTCCAAATTATGTACTGTATTATAAAAACTCTGACTTAAATGACTTAGCAGAAGTCGTTGGTACAAGAAGCTGTCTGCATGGTTCAGTTTTTGTTCTAAATGGATTACTTTTACCATAACATTATCGAAAATTTAAAATTTTCGGTGAATTGTTTTTTCGATGGATTGCATTTTAGACGAATTTTCGTTCGATGAATTTTCATCAGTCTATCCATCATATTTGTCGCGTTATATCCTATTCGATTCAACGTGGGAAGTGACTAAATATCTGCTACATAAACCCACCTTTTTAATATAATTTTCCCAAAAATGAAACGCTGTAATACATACAAATAGATTAATTTATCGAATTACAATTTTTTTTTTATATATAAAACATGATTTTTACATTCGATGTTATTGAATACAAACAACACAAACAAAGAGATTAATTAATGCAATTTCTAACGTGTGATAATAAAATTACTTAAAACCATTAAGTTATTTTTCATTTACATAATTTGATCCGATGGTTATGTTTCAATGTACATCTTATAATTCTTGATTTTTATTAAGTAATAATTTGTTTACTTCTTAAGTATTTTTGCTTTTTACAGTAAGACAAACGATTACTGAAAATAAAGTAACTATAAGAATTAGTTTTTTTCTCTCTATTTTACAAATCGGTACTTTCTGTTCAGGCTATTTTGATAATGATTAAGACAGCACAAACCGTGCAAGTAAAATGAGAGATAAAGAAAAAGAATGAGCGAAATAAAAGATTGTCAGTTACGCAAAGCATGCAAAAATACAAAATTTAATTAAGAGTAAATAATTAAATTGATGGAAACGACTTTCTAGTTTTATATAAAAAAATAAAAACGAGCAGAGTTAATTGCAAAAATTCCCACAGTAAATTAACTCGATGCGAGACAATCTTGGTATGTTTGTTTATCATGAGAGCAATCAATAACAGCTTAATTTCTATTCTGATTTCATTTTATCATTGAAAGTTTTACTAGTATTCGATGCTTTTGCTTCCTAGAGTCTTTTCTACAATATCGGGGGTGGGGGGAGAATGTTGCTTCCTGAGAAGTTCTCAGGATTGTTGTATTTTTTTGTATATTTTAAAGATATGCTATTACAAGATGCACCAAACTTTGTGTGAGACTTTAGAGGACTGTGCCTCAGCATATCCAACAGTTGCGAGATGGGTGACCACGTTTAAAACTGGGCATCTTGAGATAACAGATGCCCTCAGGTCAGGATGACCTTTCACAGCGATCATACCTGAAATCATCGATACAGCGCATGCCATGATCCTTGATGATGACGAATACCAGCCGAAAACATTGCAGAAACTCTTGGACTCTGCAAACACTTCTGGACATGCTTTTAGCGAAGTGGGTCCCCAAATGGTTAAATGCCGACCAAAAGAGAGAACGTGTGCTTTCATCTCAAGGGATTTTGGGTAATTGAGAAATCAGGTGCAATTTGTTTGGCTCTTATGTGACTATTGATGACCAAGGAACAGTCAATGGAGTGGAATCACTAAGATTCTCCACCGTCAAAGAAGTTCCGAACCCAAAAGTCAGCAGGGAAGGTTCTTGCCATTGTCTTTTGGGATAGGAACTTCTTTGACGGTGGAGAATCTTAGTGATTCTACTCCATTGACTGTTGTTTGGTCTCTGGGTCATCAACTTGGGCTTTCAATGTCTGCCTCACTCACCCTATTCGCCAGACCTGGAGCCATCTGACTATTTCAATTCCCAAATTTAAAGAAACACTTGAAAGGAAAAAAAATTCACCACAGATGATTAAGTCATATCTGCAGCTGACGACTGGTTTGTGGAACAAAGGAAAGACTTTTTTTTCTCAGAGCTTTGCAAATGATGAAGCAGGGTTGTAACAAATGCATAACACTTCGTTGGAATATGTAGAATAATGTGTAAGTTACATGGTTCTACTTAAATTCCTCTATGGTGATTATCACTTTTCAGCACACCATCGTATATTATTATTATCGAAAGAACGAACTGGTGTGTTACAAGTCAGCTAACAATGCCATAATCAAAACTCAGAATTTTTTTGTAAATTTTGTACCTGAAGCTATTTATTGTCCTTTTCAACATACAATTTAAAATTATTCTTAAAAAATTACATGATCATTAATGACGTACATTTGCGAGACTGAAAGGATTAGATTTAAACGAAAATTCAAGTGATGATTTAAATTCTTGTAAATAGCTTAATTTTTATAAATTAAATTCTGAACATTCAGAGTGAACTTATTTGCATACAGACGGAAGAATGTATCTTTCTTTCAATACCTATTTTACATTATTTGAACTATCGAAGCATGTTTTTGTAAAACTAAGATGACACAATCAGCTTTACAGTTCTCAAAGTCATAATAATGGCTACGGAATTTCTCACTGATGTTACGATCACCCCTCCTCGATCTTTTCTTGTGATTCTTTTGATAACAAAACCATTATAAATTAATGAAATATGGTTTTTATTTATAAATATTCAATTTCTTTGACAATATTTATGTTCTCTATTCAAAAAAGATTCTAAATTTTGCAGATTTCTCCATAGTTCTTACGGAAGTAAACCGAACTGAAAGAAAACATTCGTAAAAACAAGGCGTTGTAGTTCCACGTGTTGTATAAAAACAGGAAGACGTTGGTGCATATTCAAACACATCCATCAGTACTCTCCGCAGACAGAACCGTGAATCTAATCAATGAATCGATAAACACGAAGAACCACTTAAGACATCTCTTAGGAGAGACCGTGGCAGTAAATACCTCCCTGGAGAACGAGTTAACCGATAAGAATAAGAAAAAGAAGCGTACATGGATAAAATAGATCAGAAAACTGGGTAGATATTTGGCAAATACCTATGCATTTAAGGTGTCGAGAGAAAACATTAGACGGGATGTGATTAGTAGTCCCTCCCTCTCCCCTCCTATCTGAGGGGAGGGGAATATATCTCTTTCGCTAGTAAATAAAACATAACCAAAATATAGCAAGTCGCTTATCGGGAAAAGTTATCGTTATGTTAATTATATGAAAAGCCAAAGGCTTCAATTCGACGATATAAACTTATTTAAGTTAAGAGATATTACATCCCATATTGTTTCATAGCCGAATAAGAAACTCAAAGAGTTTCATGCCGAATATAGTAAATATATAAAGTTCGGCGAGTCCAAGCGTAAGCGAATACCTGGATAGTGTCACAACTGACCCTTTAGGGAGTGCAACACTGAGGCAACTCATGGTAAGGGTGGAGCAAGCGCCGATCACTCTTCTTGATATTTCCCCATAATGTGAAACTCAGCTCCTAGGAGCTGTATTACTGTTCTACATTATGAGTGAGAGAAGGTCACTACTCAGACCCGTTTCAACCTTTTTTGAGGTCTCATCAGCGAGTAGGAAGACCTAGAAATACCAAACAGAACTTACATATACCCTACTATGAGAATTGCCAAGAAGGTGTCCTATCAAGAATAGTAATAGGAGCTTGCTCCACCCTTACCATGAGTTGCCTCAGTGTTTCACTCCCTAAAGGGTCATTTGTAACACTATCCAGGTATTTGCTTACGCTTGGACTCGCCGAACTTTATATTTACTATATTCGGCATGAAACTCTTTGAGTTTCTTATTCGGCTATGAAACAATATGGGATGTAATATCCCTTAGCTTAATAAGTTATCGTTATGTTTTGCAGTATTCGGTGCAGTTGTCGAGGGGGGGGGGGGGGGAAATTAGCGATAAAGCCACTCAGTACGCCATATTCGGCAACGTTCGAACAAAATAAGGTCTCGAAATATTTGAAGAAAAATCACATCGTCAGATTATCGCCCACGAAATAGTTTTATCTGGCCACCATCCATTCAAGGCTTGCTCCACTTAAGAGCACTTCCCCAAGTAAGAAATATTTTTTTGCACCAATAAAACAATGAGTTCGGCGGGAGTCTCTGGAAATAACGGCAATGAATAATAATATTATGCCTTTAACTGGAAAATATGACAATAAGTATGAATAAAGATACACGTTTAAGGTTTTGTTAATTTTAATACCAGCGTAACAACAGTTTCATAATTGCTATTTTACGCAATTTCCTAAAAAACATTAGGTGTAATTAAATAATATGTTTAAACTAAAAAAATGTTCACTATGGTAATCAGTAATTTCGCAAAATAGCGAACTTCAATCACATAATGTATATGAAGATAACTGTGACAAATAAAAATCTCACTATGAGTGGCACGTAATTGTAACACAGGATTTTCAGAGATGGCAACATCGGTGACTTTAAATCTACCAGTGTTGTTAATTCAGAAAAGTTTCACATCAAACACCACTAGTTTAACACGAAGTAAGTTTCATGTAGCCTTCTAATGTAAGTTGAATGCTTATTGTTGGAAGTACTTCAGAAAGTGAAGATTCTGCTGATTATATAAAGGACCGAAATATAAATTATTACATACTATATCACAAACAATACATCAATTTCATTTCTCTCTCTCAGCAATAATCAACTAAACTGATTGTGCACATTAAAAAAATAAATTTGTTTATTTTTGTTTTTGAACTTATGTAACAAAACTAAATCCTGTATTTATAGTTTAGCAAAAACAAAACAAAAAAAAAAATCTCGAATTTTGCAGAGTTCGTACCTAATACTGAAGTATAACTGCAAGCATTGCTAGTTAGTCGACTTTAGAATATTCTTTTCCCGTATTGTCCTTATAGTAATCGTATAAAAGTACACATGGCAACGGATGGTCCTATTTTCGATACGTTATTATTTTTTTTTTTTTTTTAACCAGTTCTCTGTACCATTTTTGGTATTCACGTTTTCGTACTTTCTCGAAGTTTTCTAAAACTTCATTATTTGGTCTTCCATTCTTGTAAACAGGAATGGAAGCCAAATAATGACTAATTTACGACTGATTTATATCTAAAAAGAAAGGGAAATGGCAACAGAGCATACAGAGATACCAACATGTATGGGAACATCACGCTCGTGATCAAATTAAAATTCTAATTTTACGAGAAATTCTACTTCCGTGTGAAAATTTTATAACATAAAATGGAATAAGTAAATTTTTTTTCAGCAGTTTATAACGACTGGCGATGAGGAAGAACTCAAATGTGTGTAATATACCTACATAATAGCAAGCCAGCTTGCTTGTCCGACTGTGCAGTATTTTCATTTTTCCCAGTAAACAAGCTCTTAGTTCGAATAATATGCAGTCGCATGGATGTCTGTGAATGCCTTTATTTGGTAGATAATTTTCAACTCTCAGTGTGAGACCATACCAAGCGTGAAAAACATTTCCATGTTTGTTTATTGGTTTATTACAGCAGAAGGATTATTTATTTAACCTTCGGCCAATTTAGTACTAAATTAGTATTCTATTTTTTAAGAAATTTAATGATTTTGCAGTTAAAATTATTTATTATAACTTTAAAACTGATTATACAATTATTAAGGAAAAGAGTGTGAAAATTACGATAACTTCTTCGGTGGTGGTGGGAGTTGTGGAAAGAAGTTAAAACATTTGCAGAAATTACACTTACAGAGATAATATTGGCTATTAACTGTAATATTTTACAAAAACATGAATTCTGATTCTCTCAGAAACCATATCAAGAACAAGTTTTCTTATAAATGGCTGTTTTCACTTTCTTTTCCAGTTATTTGAAGCTAAAGCTACGCAGGAAACAGTGAATATGACTACATAGTCTAAAATCGGCTGCATTTGTATCATTACAGCAAAATGAGTCTGCTTAAACATCAACTGGCATTTCCTTTAATATATTTGTACTACTCTAGAATGCATTTTTTCCAGTCGATAGAGAATCCTAGTGTTCAAAATTTAAAGTTGAAAATTTGTTCGATTTTATTACATGAAAGTGGAATTATTTGACAGTTATGAACCACATCAGGTTTTTTTTGGGGGGGGGGGGGGAAGAGGGATACAAGATGAAGCTGCATATAGCATTTGCAGTCAAAATATCTTATTAAATGCATTAAAAGTTTTTAAAAAATGTAAACGATGTAGCCGACTGCAAAAAAATTGGAAACTAGTTCACGATTTAAAATAAAAATGTAAACAATTGACGAATTCATAGAAAAGAATTTTTTTTTAAATAATAAAATCAATAACATTCCAAATTCTTTATTATTACTTTGAAATTTATATATACCAAGCACAAATTTTCGTCCTTCAATCTCCGCCACACACACAAACTTTAGATACTTTAGTTAAAAATGACGATCTCATAATATATATACAAATTAGTAGCGTATTTCAAGTTTGAGTTACAAAAACTACTTAAAATCCTAGCAAGTACTAAAAAAATCTACAGCTGGGTCTAAGTTGGTCGGGTTTATTTTCAAAATATCCGATATTTCTATCTTGGTAAGCCCCAGAAGAACATGTGCTATTGAGAGGCGAAATACATTCATAATCATCGAAATATTTGGTCGCTGTGTGGAATTAAGGTTAATGAGCCCAACGAAGAAAGGCTTTTTCAACAGAGAAGCAGATCACTGTTTGCACATGAAATGTTAGATACAATGTCCTGTCATGACTAACTGATTTGGCTACATAGAAAGCTAAATTAATACTATGATAAGTCCCATTTGTAGTCTTAAGCCAATCAACTTGGGCCTTCTCTAGTCTGTTTATTTTGCGGATGAAAAAACCCTGTATGAGATTGGCCATCTCACCTTCAGATGCAAGTCCGTACAAAATGTTTATCGTTTCTAATCCAGATCTTTCAAACCTAAAGACAAATGTCCTTGCGCCTGCGCTACAAACCTCTGAAAACATGCTTTTAACAATGAAAATACAGTATAATTTAGAAATAATAATAATATAATTTATACCGTTTTCGACATTACTTTTACTTACTTAATCAGTGTATTATTCCACACCATATAACCAATTGGGTTATTCTTCTTACTAAGCTCGAAAACCAGTTTTGTCTGAAAAAAAAAAAAAAAAGAAATAATCAAAAATAACTAATGACAGCATTTAAAAATACTGCTGAAATAGATTTCAGATTCTATTTTCAAGAGAAGTAAGGGATTCACGTGCTTTTCAAACTAATAAAATATATCAAGCGAAGAGTATGGTTAAGCACTCAGTATGCCATCGCGACAGCTTAAGAAGTGTTTACTATTAAACCGATTGTACAAATAATGCACTTGAACAGTGCATTTAGCAGGGGCGGCTCGTGCACAGGCACTACAGCATCCCCAATTTTTCTCGATATATAAATATATTTATTAATTTATTTATATTTGCTTGTAATATTTAATTTTATCATCAACAATGCTATATAATTCTCTTATTTTGTATAAAAAATAATAAAAATCCATCTTGTAGCACTTAGGAGGGAGGGCGAAGGACGCTAGCAGCACTGTGTTTACCACAGTGTCATATTGCTACGCGCGCGCAAGCATATGCACGTCATAGTGAGATACGAGCTATTACCGTAATGCGGCACTGTCCGTCGCGAAGTTCCACTGCTGTTTATATGCAGTTTGCGGCCGTAGTAGAGTGTTCGTAGTGCTTATCGTGTTTACTCCGTAAATACGATATATCCCATGATCAACAAAGAAAAACTTGAAACTGAACTTCAAGTATTCTACAGTAGACCCGACATGCATGATTATTGTAAATTAATACTTGTTAAAATTTATAACAGAAAATAATTTAGATTGTGTTCTTAGTGAAATTACTGTATTGATAAAAATTCTCTTGACAATTCCTATGACTACATCAGAGCCTGAACTGTTTTTCAACATTAAAGAGAATAAAAACATTTCTGAGAAGCACTATGAATCAGGAGAGGTTAAATACACTTGCGATGATTTCAACGGAGAAAAATTTCTTCAACAGTCACACAAACCTCAAGGAAAAGGTTATTGACCTTTTCGCTCGAAACAAAACAAGAATGGATTTTATTTTTATGTAATTTTGAATTATATCAAACTGTATAATTTTATCGATAATAAACAATATTGTTTCATGTTTAATTTTTAAAAAAATTTTTTTTTTAATTTTTACCATAATTTTGATATTTTATCAAAATTATGGTAAAAATAATAACACGTACACACTGTAAAAGCGTACACTGTACTTACAGTGACAAAAAATGCATTTGGGAAATGTCCATTCCAAATTCCATTCATAGCCAGTGAATCTTTTATTTAGCTAAGGGATTTCTGACCTATTTTGTTGGTTTGCATTTGAGCTGCTAATCCTCAAATAACGGTAAAAGAAAGCATTAAGTATTTGCTCGTTCGGCGACTGATACCAGTTCGGAAGCAGATTACGATCAATAATGTATCACAGTAAACTAAAAAACAGGATAACTAGAAATCCGATTCCTACACAGAATCTGCATCTCGTCTGTGGGAGACGACAGCCTCAGTCACACCTGGCGTTAAATAAAAGTATCAACCTAAGTTTCGATTGAACTCTTGGTTGAATTTCTTTTTTTTACTTCAGTCTCTGGCATGTATGTCAGCCTTGGTAGCTGAAACTCTCCGCAGAATGGATGTTTATAAACTTCTTCCAAATTTGGAAATTAATAAAAAATGACCACAAGAAAAATATGACTATCAATAATCACTCGATGTTACGATGTTACGACAGTATCTTGATTTTTTGAAGTCTGAAATGACAAAAATCGATATATTTTTGATTACAGAAAGGTCCCCAGTTTATATAACCTTTGATCCATCAGTGCACCATAGTTTCCCAAAACCTTTTGAGTGGAATAGCTGTTAAAAACATATGCAGAAGAAAGCTTTTATGCATTTCAGAAATTCTTCTGGCATTCATGCAAGAGAAATGTTTGATATATCAGACGTGTGTGTGTGTGTGTGTGTATGTGGTTTTGCTCGCTCGTGTACTATTTTATTAAGGAGAATTTTAGTGTCTAGGAGTGGTATTTAAAGATTTTTAAAGTTCGTTATTTTATGTAGCCTATGAAAAATTATTCTGTGATTAGTGGAAGGCACAGTGTTCAAATAAGACTTTATATAAAGGTTCAGTCTTAGTGTGTGGGTGGGTCGCTAGAACGAATTCGACAGAAATCTACCCATCTATATGCGTTCATTTAATATCCCGTTTGATCAATAACAGAAATTGTTTGAATTTAACGAATTCAGCTATTGCAGCATAGCGTTGTGTTACTATCATTCAATAGAAACAGCCTCAGTGATTCAGTGGTTTCGACGAAGTCTTTTGGTTGGATATACTTGTGATCGAATGTGTCTAGTACGAGAAGAACCTTCATCAGGGTTTTTTCAATAAAAGATGAACCTACCAGTCTCATACGGAGGTGTCAGGCTTTCCTGGAAACCTGGATGTTTTTCACCTAGCAACTTGGCAAACAGGCCAGGAGAATATATGTAATTTACACACAAGTATATATTTAGACATTCGACTAGCCACCTTACCTTAAATTATGGTTACGAAAGTCAACAGCTTGTAGGCCTTAAGAGCGTAAGTATAATATGATTAGCCTACAGAATCACACATTCGTTTATTTAGTTTGACTTTTCTGAAGCGATCTTATTAAAAGATTGGGCTGATTTCCTTCAAGAAAAACGGTATTCAAGATATGGTCTTGCACGCATATCCTATTGTTGATCGAAGGTTATTTTCCCAAAGCTATTGATGAGAGTATTGACGTAGTAGTGATGTTTCATGTCTACGAATCATATGTAAGTGTATGGCTTGACCGGTGGCTTTGTAGAAATGAAATTTCTGTTTGAAATATGATGAATGTGCTTTCTCTTTCCCCCTTTCATTTGTAATATCCATATAGGAACCAAAGTATTAATATTGAGTTTTCCGAGAATGTAGTCATTTAACATTGTACTGTGTTTAAAGTGACTTTGTGATGTTTTATTTCGATGCTTAGACAATTTGGTCTTTGGTAGGATTATAGATATTTAATCTACTTAAGTTGATATTCCTGTTTAATTATAAATCCCGTCTGGACATCATATTTATGTATGAACTCTCACCCACACAAGTGCTTCCAAAACATAGTACAACAGTGTTGTGGGTATGCAAGAAATTAAGGGAAAAAAGAGTCTATTGATGTGTTACTTGGATAGCTGATTGTAGCCAAAGGACTACAGCGAGTCGTTGAAGTAACACCTTCCAGCTGTTCAAAAAAAGTATCAGCAAGGTTGTTCCGAAGAGGGGAGAGAGAGAGGCGGAATGGGGGAGAAATTGGTTTTCAGTGAGTTTTGTGTTGGACTGGATAGGGATAAGACCCGGGGGGTCTTACTTTTTTCTTTCTTTTTTTTTTTTTTTTACATATACGAAGAAAAAAGTGGAGGAGGTGCGATAGAAGAGAACAGCGTCTGGGAGTTCGTCAAAATACCTATAGAAAAGGAACAAATGAAAATTAGAATGCTGCCAATGCAAAAGTGATCGAGTGAGAGAAGAATCATCTTAATATTATGTCTGAAGAAAATAATGAAGTTTAAGCATTTTTGAGATATTTTAGAGTATGAAAAGGACTTCATTAAAATAGTGTGCACATCTTTATCTTTTGATAAGTTTTTGCCATCGGAAGTTAAATATCTAGATTCAGTGAACGATCTTGGTACTTGCCATTTCCAGGAAAAATGCCGGAAAGATCTGCTGAATTATTGCAGATAAGGATACTAAACTTTTCCTTCCTCATCAGAGGAGAGAATTTCAACGCCATATAGAAAAGCGACAAAAAATATCTAGCGAAAACTAATGGTGCTTAGGTGAAACACTTCAGTTTTAATTACAGTTCTTAAGAAAGGTTGGCACATCGAAGTCAAAAAAATGGTAAATGTAATTTCTAGCATTCGAACCAGGACACTGTTTATGCATATAATCAAGAGAAGAAAATTTAATTTTTATTCAGGAGTAGTAGTCATTGTACGATTTCGTCTAAAATGTAAGTTTTTTTTTCTATCAATGTGTGTGTGGAGCAGTTCTGAATCCTAACAGAATTAACGTAAGCAGAGTCCAACATTTAGGGTTACACAAGGCGAAAGCGCATCGTTTGTTTTTATTCAACAACTACAGCTAGAATAAAAAAACAAATGATTTGTTAGCAAGCTCATCTTGCTGAACGCTAACTCACGGTGCCTAATTTTCGTATGAATACAAGACTAGCAGTGCATTATACAACAGATGGAGGGTCACTTGCCATGAAAAGGTCGAAATGATACGCTATTATCAGTCTTCCCTTGCAAAAAAAAAAAAAAAAAAAAAAAAAAAAAAAAAAAAAAACATCGATCCGCAAAGTCAAGTGCAGCTAGCGGAGACAAATAATTTGACCCAGTAGGGTGTGTATCAACAGAAGGGAGAAGTGATTCTGGAACGATGACAAGACATGGGTGTCGCGTGTGCTGTCACAACACTCACCGTGAGCTTCGTCTCTTTCTGTCACACAGACAGCGGAAGGCGAGAGAGAGAGACTGCATGCTGATACAGAACCGTAGCGGGACAAATCGATGGCATTGCACGTGTTACAGTCATACCCATAACCTCACCTTGCAGATAGTATGAGAATGCACGGGTACATAACCCCAGTGGAGGTTGAAAGTGGTAGGAACAAGTCAGTTTAGCTTAGCGCTATAAAAATGCTTTATTGCTTCTAAAACCTAGTGAGTTTATCACGGACACTTTTTATTCTTTCACCTACAGAATTTTAAGTGCGCAGTAAAACACTATGATGGGTTTTCAAGTTAATCCGTTGTTAGTCTTGTTCGTAGGAAGACTTCAATTTCCTTGATGTTTTTTTTTTTTTATATTTTTGTTTCTTCTCAGTAACATTTGTAAACTTCAGCTACTTGAATAGTTAGAGAAATTAGGACCAGTAGACAGTCAAAATCAACTAAAGTTGAACTAAAATTCATATCTAGGAGGACACAGCAGGAGGTAGAGCTCAGAGTATAATCTTCCCTTAATAAGAATGTATACTTCAGCACTGAAAGAACAGCGCACCTGATTTTATGTCATTTTGGTGGATTTTATAGTTGTTACTGGTTTAATAACACTTATCAACATTCATAGATATTGGTATAAAAATGTTAATTTAAAAGATTTTTCGTTAGAGAAATTAGATCCTATGAACTGCCTCATCTAGAATCTCCTGAATCCCCAAAGAAGAAAGATATCCGTAACTAACAGAAGAGAAGAAAAATTTTTTTTTAAATCATACCTCTCCTGTTCAAACCACATATGGGCTACGTTAGCTATGTCTTGGGGATGGGGAATGATAAACTTTCTGAGCTATTAAGAAAACAGCTGACGATTTCTGGGAGGGCTGTACAAGGCAAATACCATGTTTAGAGGTCTGCCATCTGGCGATTCTTCACAGCTACTCATAACCCATGTTAGAAACATATTGTATACTTAAGTTAATAATCGAGGATTCTTTTCCTTCTAGTGTAATAAGGAATTTTTTTAGATGCATTTTGATGGAAATTAATATATTTAAAATTCATATTTGCAACAACAACTTATTGAAAAGCGGTGTATAAAAATTAAAACATTGTTGGAATACGCTAGTGGTGAAATTTACTCAAATTTGGCCATGTATGTTTGTGCTCCGTTTTTTTTTTTTTTCTTCTTTGTAGAAAGATTATGAAAAGGATGTCGACTGACTGAGCCTTGAGCCCAGTGGTGAGTTATGGAAATTTTAACAAACGGCTCAAATCGTCGAGCAAAAAAAAAAAAAAAAGTCCTAACTTAGCCCTTATAATATTATATTGCCACTTTGTAGAGCTTCTGACAGATAATGATTCCTGTAGGATATCAATCATTAATGCTAGATCTTTTAAAAATTCCAAATTGAGAAGTCGGGTTAAAAAGCCCTTACATTTATCGTTCGATGTAAAATGCTTGCATAAGCTGGGTAATTTCTCCACAAAGGAAGAGCCGTTCGTAAACTGCAAGCTGCCCATCGTGGTCCAAACACACGGCCGATCTTTAAAATTTCGATACCAAGGTCTTTTGCAATCATATTTAATTCTCGTTGATTTTTTTGGTGATTGAAGATAAAAAGAATGTAATTTATCTATAAACATTTCAAAATGATTTATTTCTTTAATGTTTTTTTATTGAATCGTGTAATGCTAAGTGTAAACGATGAGCGCAATGCCAAATCAGAACGTTCGGATATTTTTGTAGAAGTTTGATTGCAACACCTGATTTGTTTCCTAACCTTACACTAACTCCCGTCAGAACAAAATGCAATGAAATTATTTTTTTATATAGTTATCAGGAAATCCATATGAATTTAAAGTAGCAATTATAGTAGCATGTATACATTCCACAGTAGTATTTTCTAATTCTACAAGATTATTAAACAAGAAGAACAAGGGGCTCGCAAATTTGAGAAAAATTTAACAAAGGGCTCGCGCGAGCCCCTTATAGCTCACTACTGCTTGAGCCCAAAGAGTTTTTTGAGAAGGCCCATTGCATGAATTTCATGCAATGGGCCTTCGCATGAAATTGTATCTCATTTCAGTCTGAGTTTTGATCTAAGCAACGACGTTGTATTAACGAATTGGATTCGTCTTATTACCTGGTCCATTTGTTCATACGGACAAATCCAGACAGCTAAATCTAGAGGTCAGCCACAGTGCAAAAACACTGAAATACAAATCACTTACGTTTTTTGTTGAAAAAAAAAACGAATAGAAAATGCTAATAAACAAATTAACATTGTGATTTGCACAAATCAATATCCATAGAATTAATTTAAAATTGGCTAATTTAACTATACAATATAGCCAATGAAAAAAAAAGTAAAATTCTTTTATGTGGATTATGGGTTGTTTTTTATACGTAGAAAAGCACTACAGTGTTTTGTTTATAAAAATTACTTTAATAAATTAGTATATTATTAAATAAATACTTATATTAGAAAAAAAAAGAATGTACGTAATTTTAGGTGAGGTGACATTTTATTTATTCGTCACGTGATGTTTTAATAACGCCAAAGTACATTTTTTAAACTTTAGCAACAGCTGACTAAATTAAGACAACAGGTGTGTCAGTGACTTGGCGCAGATGACGATATTGAAACTTTTCTTACGTTTCATATACATTTCTCCTTATCCAGAAAATTATAATATAAAAATATTAGCGCAGATAAAATTAGCAAATATGTGTAAGTAAAAATCAAACAGAATAACTGAAATTTATCGTTATAGTCAATAACACCGTGTACTCTGAAACAAGAGGAGATTGTTCATTGAGGGGTGATGAAATGTGTTTCCGAGCAACAGTGCTCGATTATCAAAGACTGTGGTTAATCTCTCTCTCTCTGTATAGTTATCCACTTTCTATACTTTTGGAGAGTCAATCACACCAACAGTGTTGCATATAACAATCTTCATATGTGCAACCTCAGTTCTGATTTCATTTAGTCGTTATTCGTCAAGGTTGTGTATCTTATGATAGCATTTTTCCCCATGTAACATTGTAGGGAGCTGGATGTGCACAAAAATTACGCGTGTGTTCATTTAGGAAATCTCTCTTCAGGCAGGAGGCTATTTAGTTAACAAATTCACATAAATGATATTTATTATACAGTTCCTTTTACAATAAACAGAACTTTTCGATCTATCTTTCCCTTCCATCTGCTTCAGATGGGTTGGGTCTCCTCCTGATGAGGAGTCACGGCGAAATAATGCAGCCGGCACGTCACTCCTCTGCTGCATTCCTGTTGGAGGTATTCATGACTGTAGTCCGTGTGCGTTCACGGGGACGGTTTGCCTGCTTGCGGGATGAAAAAAACCCCAGCTAAACTGGGGAAAACCCTACTGCCCGCGATCAAGACCGGCTAACTTGGCTATGGAAGATCCTTCAGCTTCTCAGGTCACCGACGGGAATCGAACCTAGGAGACTCCTTCCCCAGGCATGTGGTTGCGAAGAGCATAGCCACGAGTCTAACCACTGGGACGTTTCGATCTATAGAATTTTTAAAAGCCAAGAGAGCTATTCAGTATACAGCTCAAAATGAATGCTGAAACAAATCGAACATTCATTTAATGATCAATTTTAAATTATGTAATTATTCATGCATAAAATAAATATTATTATTAGAAAAATATTTTTCTGAAAGAGAAAGGGAGAAGTATTCTTCGACGTACGTTTTCAAAATACAGTAGAAACACTTCTATTCGAAACAATTACGCGTTAAAGTATTATGCTAAAGTACTCATTTTGTTTTTAAGTGCAGTCTTATTCGATGTTTAATATTCTATTTCTATTCAAAACAAACTTCGAGTGTTTACCGCTTAAATGAGATAAAATGTCGGCCATATTGTAGAACAGCATGAAAACGAAGAAAGCACTTTCTTTAAAAGTATTCCGTTATCACATTCTAGAGTCTAAACTGCCTTTGGTTCCAGAACAGTGTTATCTTACACTGACGTGTAATGCATATTGAAGAACAAAGAGACTGTACATCATGTTTATCGCGGGATGCCCAAAGTCGGTCGGATGTCAGGTGATCACATTTCTAAAGAAGCCTCAGTCAAGGTTTATGGATTAGTGGCGAGATGTTTAGTGCATTCTTCTCCGTAACTTAGGAAGGTCTACTTTGACAGCCTTACTGTTGCATGGATAAGGTATTAAGGATGTTGATATATACTCTGACTCGTGAAAAAAAATAATTTTTTCAACAGCCGCGGGATATGAAACTATGAATCTATATTTCAGACGAAGCACCGTCGGCTACTTTTAGTATGTTAAAACTTTAGTTCGAATATTATTAAAAACATGTTTAAAGATAAATTTGCACATTGTTCGTACGAAAAAAAAGGCATATGAAATAATGAAATATTATTTATGATTTTAATAAATAAAAATTCTTGTGTAGTAAATGTAAAATAAAAAATCTTAGTCCAGTTTATGGATTAGTAGCGAAAATTTAGTGTATTCTCTGTAGAAGTTATTACTATAATAATTATTAGTCATTAAATAATAAATACTTCAGTTAGGTGGAAAGGTTGACAGAATGATTATGCTTTTTACGTTTCTTATTTTATTAATATCATGCATTTCGTTTTTTTATTCTTTTTTAAAATTTGCCTTACATAAATTTAACTGAAATTTAAATTTTTTGAAAAGGGGAAGTCACGATCTGCTACTGATTAGCTCATATGGTGAAGAGATCACACATGACACCGGTATCCAAATGTCATATGTCACTGTTAATAAAGATGCCGGTATGGCGTATCATCCCAAAAAGGCACTAGGAATATTACATCGAATACTCATAAATACTTCGAATTCAATTATTATTCTTTAAGAAGCAAACATTGAACGGAAGTCAAAATAAACCATAAAATCCTTAGATTCACTCCCTTCTCCAAAATTTCCCTCGTGTATAAATATGTAATGGCTTTCCTTGGTTGGAGAAATTATCTTCAATGTTATAGAATAATTCATTGTATAATAAAGTGAGTTTTACTTATTCC
Organism: Typopeltis vanoorti; assembly: GCF_054136105.1. NCBI lineage: Eukaryota > Metazoa > Arthropoda > Arachnida > Uropygi > Thelyphonidae > Typopeltis > Typopeltis vanoorti. Next base: position 18,735,735 of record NC_143571.1, read on the forward strand.
TTTTCAACAATGCTGTGTTATACTAACAAGGTTGCAAAATGTAAAATATTATTTGCCTGTAGGGCAAATATATCGGTTATCAATTCTTAAAACTGATAAATGCTGGCCAGGTTGGACGACTACGAGAATAGAGCCATCGGGACACTTTAATATACGAAGCCTGTGTTTTTCTTTAATCAAAAAACAGATATACAGACTCCTCAGAATACTTTTTTAAGAAGTTCATACAGAAGATTATGCAATATTGTAAGCTATCGATCACTTTTGAAACATTACATTTGAAAGCGTAAAAACTTTCTAACAAACCGTCTACTAAGCATATAAAAGCAATTAATTTTTTAAAAAACCTTTTTAATAACACAAGCATATACTGTTCTACTTTAACTGATCAGAATTTAACGAATACTGTATTTGTACTGGGTTCGACAATGCAGTATGCTTAACGTTATCGAATGTATTATTTTTATAATCAAACACTTTAAAAATGCGCAGTGGTGTTCCTTCAAATAACAGGAAGTTGTTTAATGCAACACTTCAACGCCTCCTAGTTTTAGTGATGTAAATCTAATAAGAACTAAACGTTAAATGCATTCAGAATGATTAAAGTGTGTCGGAGCATATGATTCTTGAAATTTTGCTAATAAATAATAATAACGAAATCATAAGAGGGCTGTCAGTTTAATCTTTTTTTTTTTTTTTTTTCAATTACGTGAGGAGAGAGAGAAAGACTTGAGTGGTGCGAGTCAAATAATGCACTGTGACTGACGTTCTGAAAAACACTTCCTGTCTGTCCATGATAAATTCTATTATGTGTGCGTTGGCAAGATGGACGTGTGGGCATTGATTCAGAAGAGTAGCCACGGCCTCATCAATGAGAAATATGGTGCTTATTTCTATTAAATTTTAGTGCATCCTGAACAGTAAATATTTGTAGATAAAATAAATCGCATTTGCGAATGTAAAAAGAGTAGAATAATATAACTTACGTAACAAAAAAAAATGTTTAATTCTAAATCAATCAATATGAATTGATTCATATTCTTAACATTGGGCTGAAGAAGGACAATCTTAGATTAGTTTATTATTATTTTATCTTGTAAACTAAATTTGTTTTCTTATGTGAAATGCATAAGAGTCGAGTTTATAGAAACTTGTATTACAGCAATATTTGTGCAATTGATTTATAACCGTTACTGCATACTCTCCAAATTTTGGGAACCACCCCTCTCGTCTTTCAATTCAGACTTATTTTGTTGTGCATGTGACAGACATTAAAGGAATTTTTGTAGATCGTTATCTTTATAAAAGCTTGTCCATAATATTGTGATCCCACCCACGAATTGTTTTATGTAAACATGCCATACTTGTATCGTGGGTTGGCTAAGGATTTTATGTCTTATTATATATTTATTTATAGTCCAGAAACGCTGATCTAGATTCAAACATCGAACTTCTTCAAGCATCTAATCAGCGGAGTGATGTTCCCACAGCTGACAACCACAAACATCCTTATTCCCGGTGGATTTCAATCAGCTACCTGTTGTTTGAAAAGCAGACAAGCTAACCACTCGCCAATCAGGGTAGCGACAAATGAAGGCAATTTTCTATTTAGAGTTTGACATTTCATGATTCATGCAAAGGAGAGAATTATGGCATTAACCATCGAAATATTCCAAAATTAAATTATCCGAAGTGGTGTATTTAACCACTTCGGATAGCAATAAAAAAATAGTTTTAATTTTAAGTAGTGTATATTTTAATCTAATTTATTATGAACATAATTAACTAATAAAGTCCATGATTTTTAAATCATTTTATATGAAATGCAAGTCCCCCCACCCCCACCCCAAAAATCCCAGAAACTTCGTATATGAACATTACATATTAGATTTATTATTTACTCTTTAATTAGCATATTGCTGGCTGGATGAGTGCAAAGTGCATCCGTTCCTCAACCAACAGGTGTTAATTCGAATCCGGCCGTGGGCTTCGATTTTATAAACGTTCTTAGGTAAGAGATGAATTTCACGTCTAGTTTGTATCCATTATTACGCTTATTGAAACCATAAAATTCCTTGAAAAAGTTCTGTTTGGTTTCTAGAACAGGGTTACCAAATTATCCTACCCTTAAATTCATACACCCACTATACTCATGTAATAGATGTTTAAAGCTTCCTTTGGTGGGATTCACATAAAAAAGCAAACTAATTCATCAGGAGAAATGGTAGGAAAAGAAGAACGAGCAGATAACAGAACGTACGTATGAATTCACTTCCTTTAATAAAAAGTAACAACGAGTTTATTTCTTAAAGGTCGGCCAAGTAAAACCTAAAAAAAAGTTTTCAAAATAATATTTACCTGGATTTTTTTAATCTTTTTCCTTTCTGAAGGGATGGCAGCCAAGCTGTAAATCACGAAGGAAGAACTAATGCAACTAGATGCTTAACTTTGTTAGCTCTGTCTTGCTCTTCAAATAAGAAATAAGAAACGTAATAACAGGGGTGAAAGAAGAAAATAATTATACTTTACTTGACGCCGTCTTCCCTTTTTCTAAAGTAATGAGTCAACTATTAGTCTTCCTGGAGAGAATCATTAAGGAACGGAAGTCCATACAGGAATTGTGAGTCATGATTGAACTTAGAACTAATAAAAAACAATCAATGTTTTAAGTTTTCGTTTCGGTTTAGTTATGGCATTATGCAATCCATACAATTTCTATCCTTTTTTTTTTTTTTTGGTTTAGTTTCGAAATGCTAATACGACCACGTTCAAAATGCATTCAATTGGACCTTGTTTATACACCGATTGCAGTTTTAACAATGATAGAATTTCAAAAGCATTGTCCTCCACAATTCCTGTTTCACCCGCTATAGCGGGTGAAAAATTTTGAATTGATAATGGTAATTTTTTTTATTACTTGCCAATCACGAAGGGTTGTAAATAAACCTAAAATGCATCGTTTGTATTTTATTATTTTTTAATATATTTTTACAAAATCCGGAAACCTTGCTCTAGAAACCAAAATGCTGAGCTTTTACAAGCCACTTCAAGCCTCGAAAGCATAATAATGAAATTCATCTACAATTCGCACATCCATGCCTACGGTGCAGGGGCGTTGCTAGAGCTTTTGCCGCCCCTCTCAATACACACTAAAAATACTACAAAAAGTCAAAATGACGTATAGGGTAAGGTTCAAAGTGCCGCCCGGGGTGGACTCCCCCCCCCCTCAGCTACGCTAATGCTACGATGGATTCGAATGCAAAGCCCCTATTGGTCGGAGTGTGGGTTCATGATCGTGTTTAGCACTCAAGATATATATCTATCTATCTCCATTATTTTCGACGCATTAGCAAAATCATTGGAAAATATTTCGGTAAAATATACAAGATTACATTAAATCGAATCGGGCTTTGTTATGTCGCTAACTATTGGTACAGTGAATTCGATGAAAGTTGCATAAAGCACTTTGTTGTAGTGCTTTAAACTCTGCCTTGAATTTTTATAGAATTCTGGTCACTGAAGGGTAGGGAAAACTAATTATTACAGGACTTCATGTACACTTCTTGAAATATGAAAAACAAATACTTGAGTACTGAGATATGACAGACGGCTTTGATCCCGATTTACAATATTTATTGTCAGAATGGTATGCTATAAAAGATGAGAAAGTTTACAGAAGATAACTCTGCGATCTTCTCATAAGACTGGCTAGTTCGCATTTCCTTAAAGCTTTTTAATAGTTTTTCCCGTCTTAGATGGGTTTCGAACCCTAATCTTTTAACTAAAGGATACAAGATATCGTTTCGATGTGCTATTTCGAAAGAAAGACTTTATTAGAATTTGTGTCTACTTTTTAGGGACATGGAGGTTGAATTTCAAGTGAAAAATAGTCGGCTTCCGTGTCATCGTATCCGAAATTAGGAAGGAGTGTAGCCGGGGAGAACTGTTGGAAATATAACACCCACAAAATATTCAAAACACAACATGTTTGAATTCATTAAATAGCTTTATTTAAAAGATTGAACCCACTCGTAACTACTCACTCCTATTGCGTTACCAAAGATACAAATTAATAGAAAGTTTAGACTTGTAGCACTCCCTTCAAAGTTTCTTTTTAGTTTCACAAATGATGCATCAGTTTCCAATAAAATTAAAGTCGATCGTCTTGTTTCTGTTTTTAGGTTTATTCAGTTTTGTAACTGAAAACTTTGATGGCACATATGATAATGCGATAGTCACTAACCTAAAATCATATCCTGTCCTTCTCATCCATCCCTTAGGACGGATTGATTCCCCTTCCCCCCCCCCCCAAATGAGAGGCTCACGACCAATTAATGCAGCCGGCTCGTCACTTCTCTGCTGCATTCCCCTAAGTGCAATATTCATGACTGTAATCCGTGTGTTCTGGGGGACGAAAAACCAGAGTTTTTGGGTTAAAAAACCCTACCTCTGTATGAGACCGGCTACTCAACTTTCGTCGAAAGAGACCAAATAAAGGTTCCTCACGTCACTGACGGGAATCGAACCTAGGTCTTTCCGGCCAAGGGATTCGTCTCTACCAGTGGTTCCCAAAGTGGGCAGTACCCTCTCCTTTGAGGACGCTGGAACGATCCGGGGGGGGGGGTGGCCTCATGAGCAAAAGGGGCGTTGATTTGAAGTAAAAGGGACGGTGAAAGCATAAAGGACAAAAATTAGGGGCTTAAAAAATTTTTTGATGATATGACTGTTATATAACGTAAGTAAAGGTCGCAATAGTTTGCTTTCTATTTCAAAGAAACGTACAAGATGCAAGTTACAGCCGATCTGCGTTGAAGACCGAACAGGTCTTAACATACAAAGTGTTGGCGTGCGCGCACTTTCAATTGATTTGGATTTTACAAGTCCAGTACGCATCGGCAGGAACAATATCAGGTTATGACTGGTTCACTGTATAATACTATAAATACGTGAGACGTATGAAACCAGTTTTAGATGGTTTCTGAATTGTGTGACAAGCAGTTAGCAATTTGATGTGGTGGATAATTTGGTTTAAGTACGTGAGAAATTGCATTGCAGCAATTTTATAAATTTACTTTTTTTTTTCTTTTTTTTACAGATAATATCATGGCTGAACACAAGAACAAATGTAGGCAATATAATATCGAATATTTGAAATACGGCTTTATTCAGTCGCCTACAAACAAAACATCACCAATGCGATCGATTTGTCAAAACGTTTTTTCATATGAATCTATGAAGCCTTCAAGACTAGAAGAACATTTGACAAAAGTTCATGCTGATAAAAAAAAAGATAAGATTCATTGTGAGTATATTTTTTTTTGGCCACTAACTTAATTATAGAATAAAAATTGTTGACATAAATTTATCATTAAATTTATTGGTCCAAAAAAAACCCAGTGTAATCTTATTCTAAAATTAAAAAAAAAAAAAAGATAAGGATTTATGGTATTTTCAAGCACTTAAAGAAAAATTTTTGAAACAATCAACTTTGGCAAGTATGTTTTCAGCAGCATCCAAACTAGATGATGAGTTGTGCGCCTCTTACAACATTACCTTACTGATTGCTAAATCAGGAAAACCGCAAAATTGGTGAAGAACTAATCCTACTAGCTGTTGGTGAGGTCGCACGCACGTACTGCACAAGCCAGCCTTTGATATTATCAAGAAAATTCATTTGAGCAATAATACAGTGCAACGAAGAATTGACGAAATGAACCAGAATGTTGAAGACTCATTATGTCAGTATTTAAAAACAACCCAACTCTCTATACAACTTGATGAATATACTTTACCAGGAAATAAAGCCTTACTTTTAGAATATGCAAGATACATAAAAGAAAGAAATTTCCAAGAATTATTATTTGCTAACTGACACTAAAGGAGAATCAATACTTCATGCAATGGAAGGAGTTTTTTTTAAGAAAAAGAAATCCCTCTGAATAATATCTTGTCAGTTGCTAGCGGTGGTGCTCCAGCGATGCTAAGGCGCTATTGCGATTTTATTGCATATTTCAAAGAAGCGGTGCCAAATGTATTCACTGTACACTATGTGATTCATCGTCAATATTTAGTCGCTAAATACCTGAGTGATCGCCTACACAGATCATTGCATTATGTAATTACAGCAATCATGGAACACCTTTTTTCTAACCCCCCCTTCTTCAATCACCTTGCACAAAAGAGGACCTTATATCCTGCACAGAAAGAGCAGTTGATTGCGCAAGTTCTGGAGGAACATTTGACCATATTTATTGTATATAAATAATGTATAATTTTTTTCTCTCATATTTTACTTGTTATTCTCTGTATAATTTACCAACTAAATTTAAACTGTTCTCATTTGTAATATATCCTAATTTGTTGTAAATAATGTTGTACCCATTAATTATTACTATACCACTTGTGTTTGGATACGAAATAAATAAATAAAAGCAATCGACAAAATCAAAAGTCATTCATTGAATGACAGATTCTTTGGACAACTTTGTATTGAAAACGATGAAGAATTCAATCGCTTACTGCTCCACAGAAGTTCGTTGGCTATCAAAGGGTCCCTGTTTGAATCGATTTTATAAACCCTTTGACTCAGTGCTACAGTTTTTAGAAAACAGAGATGATTCTTTACGAGCCAACTTGATTATTTTCAAAAGTGACATAGCTTATTTGACCGACTTGTTTAGTAAATTTAATGAAACAAATCTACAGCTCCAAGGAGACGAGCGGAATTTAATAAAAACAAAAGCTGTGCGTTTGTGTCAAAACTTTTCCTCTACAAACGAAACTTAGGACGAGGAGTATTCAGCCAGTTTCCAAATCTATCAACAGTGGAAAAATGTGATGAAGACGTTCTCAGCTATTGTCAGCACTTGGAGGCTCTCCATTGTGATTTCAATCAACGATTTAAAGATATTCTTGAAATAAAAATATCCGATTGGATTTTGAACCCGTTTTCAAGTACGAACACAGAAGAATCTTTACAATTACAAAAACTGATAGAAGTAACAACAAATGAGGAATTGAAATTAAAATTCAAAAACGGTTACCAACAATTCTGGTTGAAAAAGCAGATGCTCATTTTATTCTGGATTGTGGGCTGTATTAAAAAAAAAGTTTTTAATTGTATTTCCATCATCATATTTAATTGCCAGTTCAGTGCGGTCATAAATCTTAGTTAAAAAAAAAAAAAAACCAAATAGATGATCGCGGTGATTTAAGAATGCTGCTGACAAATATAGAGCCGAATATCAATAAATTGGTAGCAGCACACCAGGCTCATCCTTCTCTTTAGGATTGTTTTTAATACAGTATTACTGATCGTTATTTACTATTTTATGTGCAACTTTTACGTATGTGCAGTTTCTATTTTTCTTAATTTTAATAATGTTATCAAATTTTCAGCTCCAACTTGTCCTGTGTTTACGTGCAATTTATGTTTCTTTTGTTGATTTCAATAAATAGTTTTAAAATTTCAGTTCCAAGGCATCTTATTTCCAAACTTCAAACATCTCTACTAGATGCATAATAAAACAAAATTTGTTTCTGTATCTATCTGTTTTTGTTCGCTTAAAGCTCGAGAACTGTTGATCCGATTTTCATGTGATTTTCTTTTATATGTATCAAGTAGAGCTAGTCAGGTCTTAGAAAGTAATTTCCGGAGGGGAGGGGATCCTTAATACATTTTTTTTTTTTTTTTTTTTTTGAAAAGGGGGCGGTAAGCCAAATAAGTTTGGGAACTACGGGTCTATACCAACTGAGCTACGGAGGTTCTCCTAGCCTAAAATAGAAGAAACAATTCGATGGAAGACCAGTGCGCATTTGTGGTAATGGGTGTTGAAATGCACGCATGTGTGTTCATCCCTTTGGGTCCAATTTATACATAAATACAAGTTTTTAGTATCATAAGAAGGTAGCAGGGTTATCGGCTCACAAAACGGCTAAACCGGCCAGAAGAATTTACAAACATAATACACCATTTCATCCTTAGCTATTTCGGCAGTAATTGATATATTTCCACAGGCCAAATTAAAATCGTTATATTAATAACAGTCTGCAAATTCGAAACAGATTGTTGCACTAAAGAATCGTGGAGTAGAAGATTTAACCACCATTTAATTTATTTAACATAATTTAGTGTCTTCTAAGCAGAATGAAAAAAAATATGAATGAAAATTATGTATTTGAACTGAAGGTCTGGCCTATATTATCGTTATTTGTCACTTTGTTTCTACAGAAGACGCATTCGCCCTTAATAGTCCATTACTGATGCGATATATATGTGAATAATTATGAATTAAACTGATTAGTCCAATAATAAACATTGGACAATTTATAAAATTTTATCTCCCTATCCCAATAAGACTAAACAATCGAGTTCAGACTGACGAATTCAGCATTTAGCTATTTTGTAAATAAATTTCCGAGCTAGTTATATTTTGTATTGTTCTTTTTTAGAAGACAGTATATTTTTACTATATAGTACGTCCAGGTGGTTAACAACAATCGATGACAACAGAATATACGAGTATGGTTTAACTCTACACGTAAGAACTCTTATGTCAATACGAGACGAATACCATATTCAAGAACAAGTGAAACAACTCTCGAGAGATATGGTAAGTTAGACAACGTGTAGAAATGGGAACGTCGTATTTCAGTTTGTAAAGTGCCCTCTTTCTCTCGCGTATGTTGAGAGTTCTTTCGTGAGAAACTTTTCTTTCTAAAAAAAAAGGTAGAAAAATGGTTAAAATAACCGACGAAGAAAATCTGAAGCTGCAAACATAAGCAAACTCCAGAGAAGCTCTAGGAAAAAATCACGCTGGAGAGATAGAAGTTTAACAAGTGATGATGAGCATGCCCACGCTTCTAGCATGAAGTCTTTGGTGATTTAGATGGGGGAATATGGTTTAGCATTCTACGGGCGTTCCTTGGGGATCACTGCAATTTGCCAGAAGACGAGCATTTCCTATCTACGGAGCAAGAAAACTGTTTTATAGCGGTCGAAAAAATCCCTTACCAAAATAACTGCCCTGCCGTGGCGCACTTAAGACTGTATTGACCGCGGTATTTCATATCTCACTATTGTGAAAAGTGGAAGAGCACGCAAAGAATCTTTATCGTTCTTTTATAACACGTAGAGAAAGGGGAAAAAAGTAGGAAGAAAAAGAGAAAAGAATCTTGACGTATCGCAGTAAACAGATGGTACGTCTTTTTTTGTTTCTTTTTTACAACACTTGATTATGAAGAGAAAGTTAATACGAGAAAAATAGGACCATAGATCTTTTTCTCGATGGAAACAGAAGGAATATTATTAGATAAAGTTTCTGTTTCTTCCCAAGTTCGTTGTATGATCATGGAAAATGACTGAACGAAAGTTATTGAAAAATAGCGACTGGTTTTAGTGAGATGAATAATCCATTCAAGAACGCTGCAAAGATGAATAGAGCGATACCAAATAGACAACCTTTCTATGGTTTGTAGGAAATAAATTAGCGTAAATATTAGTGCTTAGTTGTTTCTCGCTTGCTCACTTACCCTCACCCCTCGTTCCCTTTTCCTCAGCGTTTTGATGATCGGTCTCTTTTCTCACCGTATCTCTATATCATACCAATTAACAATGAAATATACATAACTATCTTATTTATTCACTGCGTAGTACATCAGTCAAGTAGTTCGCAGATTTCTACATTCTGAAGAATGTCGCTTGGTTGGTCTGTTCCTCCACCACAGATTCTCATTAAGATCTAGTTCTATCTAGTTCCTATAATGCTTTGTTTTTACTCATATCGAGAAGTCTGACAGTAATTCTGTTATTTTTTACGACGACTCATAGAAAAAAAAAAGTGCTTGTGACAACATGATTGTCAGTACGTATAGCGTCTATGGCAGCAGTGGCACAGTTTATCACTTGATAACATTTGTGACAGAGAAAGAGAGATCCGGTGTTTAGGTGAGGGAAGAATGACAGTGACTATTTAGTGTAGGTCGGCTTGGTTAGCAGAGTGGTTAGCTTAATCTCTCTCTCTATCCAAAAGGCTACGGGTTCGAATTCTGCCTAGGACACGGATGCTTGTGACTGTCTTTCACCTTCATATATTCATTCGTATATACACACACGCTCTCCCAATATTTAGTTGTGAGAGCGTGTGCTTCTCCCAATATCTGGGTGAAGACCTCAGATGGGAGAGGTCTTCACCCAGCTGTGGGAAAGATACATGCTGGATATCATCAATCAGTGTGAAGTCTAAGATGTCGTCAACTTGAATCGATTCCACTCAGTAGAACAGAGATTTTCTCCTCTTGTCATTATTGCTAACACAATTGGTTTTTTTTTTTCATATTCATGCAGTCCACTTAAGTTTTTTAAAATTACTTGTAAATAGTTACAGAGATTCCGCAACACTTAATTCAGGAACAAAAGACTTATAAGCACTCAAAGGCACATTTATCCACTGCGAATATCGCTAGATGGCATTAGATAAAACACTACCTCGATGCTATGAACCGGAACTGAAAAGGCAAAGCAACCAGTGACACTACTAAGGTCATAATGAAAAATAAGAAATGTGAATGAGATACTAATCATTGTTTATGCCAGTTAGGGAGGAGGGGGTAGTCTTTTTCGAAATGATATTGTGTTGAACGTTGTATCACTTTCACGCAGTGAGAGAAGTACAACAATCAACACACATACTTACCGCCAAATGTACTGCTTGAAAATACTCAGGAAAAATAAATAAAAACCATATGGAGGAATATTTAATGAGATTTTCAGTCCGTGCGTTGTAAATCTTGCATATCAGTCCAATGTTTTTATTAATTCTTAACTCCCCGACTGACCCTTTTACTGAAACGAAAAATCTTTGAGAAAGGGCAGATATTTTCAACAGAACCTTTCGTGTTTACAAACAATCCTTTCGGGATTTAGAAATTCCTTTCGGTAGATAAAATGTCTTGGTTATCATGTGAAAAAAAAAGCTTACGAATAAATATATATTCAGGGAATCTGGATTATAAATATATGCGAATAAACGAAAAGGTCTGCGATCGTTCTTGGACCTCATAATATATGATGATATTAATCAGATTTCATTTTGATTAAATGAATTATACAAATGGGTTAACGACTACAACAGTATAAAAAAAATCATCATATTGCTTTGGCTGATCAAAATGTTATAGGAGAAGGCAGATAATACATATAAACATATATTAAGATTTGTCCTTCATTTATATTCCGCGAGGTTTGACAATAAAACTGTCTCCTTTCTATGACTTCCGGCTCACTTATTTAATGTCAGCTCGCTATAGTAACATTTATAATATAATATAAAAATATAAATAAATACCTGATAAAATTCTAGTCCGCGGAGAAAATCCTCATAATTTTTCAAGTTAATTTATTAAACAGGATTAAAAATTATTTATGGATATAAATTTACGTATCCTTTAACGCAATTCCATTATTGCATTTTTCATATAAAGATTGTTATAAACAATAAAGTATACCTCATAATTATTGATGATGTGAAATTCGAGTTTTCTGGAAAGGCTTTCGATCAAACAATATTCTACCAGTTATTAATTTACAGTCATGCGTAATGAATGGTCAAGGAGAAATTTTATGTAGTTGTGTGGCAGATATCTTTCTGTCATGTGAAACCAGTCACGCTTTAAGTGATTTTTTTAAATCATATTTTTTTTTATCAAAAGTGCTCTCCATGCATGAAGCCAAGACCGAAATTGCAAAATGCGATTTTCTTTTATTATTATGGTCAGCAGTTATTTGATGTGACCCTTCTGAATGAATTAAAGAGTACATACGACATTTGTTGTCCTAAATTTGTAATTCCGTGACTGTCCTAACAATGAAAAACCTAACCCTTGGGATCAATGCAGTGTGTGTATAAACTATATCCCCTCCCGTAACACGCAAGCAGTCATTGCTCTAAAGAATGAGTCGACTCTTTCGACATAACAATCAGAAATAAGTAGGGTCATAATATAGGACCAGATGACACATATTTGACATTAATATGAATAATATTGCATGATGGTACCCATCATTTCTAATAGAAGTATCCATCATGCTCTTCATAGTATGGAAATCATTAATTTATCTAAACAATTATTTTGTGAATTGCACTGCCATTGATCATCCTTGCCGCTGTCTCTTGATAATATTATAATTTATCATAACTTGCAAATATAATGTACTACAGTGTATTTAGCGAAAGGAATATACTGGAGCAGTAAGATCATGTAAATTGGGTGTTTATAGTCAAAATATTAAACTCGTTTTGGTATGATTTACATTTCCTTTAAATTCTGAAGATCCATAATTATTTTACTTACATTACAACTCGAAAAATAACATTTTTGTGGATGATAAAATGTTATTTTTAACAAAAAAAAAAAAAAAACCTTAGAAATAAGAAACAGGCTGCATGAATCATTGCTGTGAGAGGGCGCTCTCACAGCAATGATTGCACATAGTATCAAGTCTGGAATTGTTTTATTCATGATTTTAAACAGTATTTCTTTAGTCAGAAATCAAAGATCTGTTTAATCAGTATTCTTGTGCTGCTCTACAATACAGAATTTTTTTTTTTTTTTTCATCTGATATAGATTTTTTTTTTTTGGTCACCAAGGAGAAGACGCATCCTTAATTTTTAGGATCATTAAACTGATTGTAACTGGTAATTATATCGACAAGTTAGAATTATCCCCTGTATAATCTCATGGCAACTAAGAATATATGAAGTGTTTCTCAATATACGTATTTAAAAAAAATTTGTTTACTCCATCTTATGTTTACTTTGTGGTGGTTTTAACAGTTTTAATTTGAAAAAAAAAAAAAGAAAAAAAAAAGCTTCCATTCCTTATTGCAGATTTTTTTTTTTTTAATACAGAGGGCGCTCTCACAGCAACTTTGCTCTATTTTAGCCCAGGGCAGAATATTGTCATTTTGCGTTATCATAGCTACGCTTTTAACCACATATTGGAATTTTAAATTTACTGATAACCTAATTTCTAAAAATATTTGAGTGCACGAATCAAACAGCAGATTTCTGCATGTCACTTGCTATTTTGTAGTGTGACAATTATGAAATTCGCTGGTATAAAAATTTTACTAACTCTAACAGAAACTTAATATAGATAAAAATCTCGGTTTAAAAAAAAAAAGTTTCTTTGTGTTTGACGGAAATCGAACTTAGCACTTGACAGCATCAATATTAATAGAGTGAAGAATACTTTGATTTTGAATGCTTTTTTTTTTTTTTTTTTTTTTTTTTTTTAAAGGGACTTGTTGTCCCATTGTGGCTAATAATGTAAATCAAATTCTTGTTTCCGAATCTGAAAGATCAAGCAAGTGACGCGACGAAGAAATTAAGCTTTCATTAATTAGGTTTTCGGGTATTTGCTCAGATTTAAGCGCAGTCCTTTTGACTAGCAACATGGTTTGCTGGCTTCCCGAGAAGACGGGGATCGATTTTCACTACTGACCCGAGGGAGAAATTTTCCAAGGCTTTCCTCTCTCTCATCCCCCCCCCCCCCAACACACACACACTTGGAAATGAATTGGTTCCCACACTTTGATAATAAGATTTTCTTGCGGAAGTGCTGAGATTTTATTTTCACAACTGGACAGCTGAAACGTTGTATCTAGCCAGGAATCTCAATTTAATCTTATAAGTCGTAGAAGTTAGCTACAAGAAGAAAAAAGAACAAGGGACCAGGTTAAGAATGTGCGCGTCACGTTTTAAAACTATTGAAAAGTTCTATTTTTTCCCCCATGCATTGTCAATGTAATAAGATCACATATACGAATATTTTGTCACTGGCAATTTCATTATGTTTCGTTATGATAATCAGTTTGATCTTTTTCCATAGTTGCCAGTGTGATGTAGTCGTTAATTATGAACTGTGACTGATAGTTAAAGTTAATGAAATAGCGTATGGCTCGAAACTACCCATAATTGCATTTGGCCTGCAATCAATAACAGTAGGGTCTTCTTCTAATGTTTGGTTTTATTCTTTGCGTTTATTTATCCAGCGGTAGAGAATTAATGTTCTCCACAACTTACTGGTTTTTCATTCTTTCCAAAAGGTAACGCGTTTTGAAACGATATTTATTGCGGAAATATGAGTACTAGAATGAAGTTGAATGTGACGATCAGTTGTTAACGTGTGGGATCCCGCAATTTCTTCATCCATCCCTTAGGACCGGCTGAGCCCTCCAATGAGAGATTTTAAGTATTATTTTTGACTGTAGATCCATGTGTGTTCACAGGCCGGTTTGCATGTTCTGAGGGACGAAAAATCCGAGTTCCCAAATGGAAAAAATAACCTACCTCCGTATGAGACCGGCTAACTCACCTTTCGTTGAAAGATTCCTCACGTCATAGACGAGAATCGAACCAGTACCGTCGACAGGGGATAGCATAGAGGAAGCCTGCCTCACGGCGCGGCTTAGTAAGGGCGCTCGTCCAGCCATATTGCGGTAGGCGCCGTCGCTAAGCTAACAATTCCTATGAACGTAGCAAGTACGAAAAGAAGTTTCTCCAAGCTTAAACTGATTAAATTATTCGAGAACAGCAATGACCCAAGAAAGATTGGTTTGTCTAACAACGATATTGATAGATGCGGACAACATAGTTTATTATAATTTAAATTTAGAAGAGCTTATGAACAGTTTTATTGTGCGATATCCCGTAGAGCACACATTTAATTAATATTATTATGTAATCGTTTTTTTGCATTAATGTTTCGCTTGTAATAAAAACAAAATAGCAATTGGAGATTTTCTTATATTCACATTAATTGTCTTATAATCCATCAGGGGCGATTTTTAATTGTTTGCCTCAGGGAGTGATCTAATCTGACGACCGTCCTGAATCGAACCCAGGTCTTTCCGACCAAAGGACTTCATCTATACTGACTAAGCTACGGAGGCTCTCCGAGATCAGTTCCGAGTGCGTTATATACAGTAGCTGATTTGGTTTTTTGTTCTTCAGTATTGTATTTTTTTTTTTCGACCAAATGTTTTAGTACTTGCGAAACATCAATTCTCATCGTAAATTATATCCGATAAAAAAACATTTTTTTTTTATCGGAATTAAATTCTATAATTCCGATTAAAAGCATTTCAGATTCTTTTTTAAAAACATTCAGATTCTTTTTCTATTAATATTTTAAATTAAATTCTTGTGTGTAAATTACATTATGAAAAACTTAAATTTGCTATATTTCCTGTTTATTTCTGGGGGAATTTCTTTTTAATTTTCAAATATTTAATCGGTTATAACGAGCATTTGTTATAGCGATTTCAATCTTTGCTGAAAAAATAAAGCAAAAAAAAAAAACAAAAAAACATTTATAATATTTTTGTTGTTGTTTTCTTTTCTGAAAACTCCAATTTTAACTGTTTATATGAGATATCGACTTGTAGTTTTCTTTAATCCATCGCGAAGACAATAATTAGGAAAGGGTAAAAAAAATGTATCAAGTCAAGCTATCCAAGATCTACACGCAGCCGCATTCAAGCACCTATAGAGATTTCTATATACTTTGCACACAAACAGATACATAACATATTAGAAAGATCTCAGTTCACAAGTGGTTGTTTCTTTCGATTCTTCAGTTACTTGCCGTTGAACTTACATGTCTATTCGTAGCTAATTCCCACGAAGAGAACATAAGACTGTTCTAGAATCCGGTTACAGTAGTTAGAGAATTACAGTGAACGCAATTAACTTCGAAGTACGGTATAACTGAAACCAGATTCAGTGACGTAATCTGCTCATATTCTACTCTATACTGCTCTTCTGTTGATTATCCAAATATTAAAAATCACGCCATGAGAATGAATACATTGATTCGAAATGCTTTTGCGAACATATTTTTTCTCGTATGAAAATGAATAAATTAAAATCGGATATCAGACTCAGTTTAAGAAGAAGGAAGGAAATAATATAGCGAATATTTGAATTACTTTTATATAGCATTAATATTTTTTCTCTTTTTAAATAAACCACCTTAAGTTATTTTCCGTTTTGTATGACATAATAAATAACATCAGTTTTAATAAAACTAAATAAATATATGAATAACTGAAATAACCCACGGCAACAACATTTCTAGTGAGGCTGCAACATCTCGATTGTAATTTCCAATGTTATAAATAGTGGACTGATATTGTTATATCTGACTTAACAAGTGGTTATCACACAAACAGGAATCCTTTGTGCCATTTCGCCTGCAGGAAATTAG
Source organism: Typopeltis vanoorti (assembly GCF_054136105.1). Lineage (NCBI taxonomy): Eukaryota > Metazoa > Arthropoda > Arachnida > Uropygi > Thelyphonidae > Typopeltis > Typopeltis vanoorti. Next base: position 18,752,005 of record NC_143571.1, read on the forward strand.
CGAATGGGATGACCTCCAGCAGTTCGTATCTGCTCGCTACTAAAACAATAGCATTATACTCGCATCTCACCTCGGTACATCCACCGTTTGTTTCGCGGTGACAACCCATTACCAAACCTCCTAGATTAATTACTATATCAAGCTAGAACATGCCAAGTCAACTTACCTACCTCTGATATGAAACTTTGCGAACAGACGATCAGATTTCCTCGCAGGCAGTGGACACTAAGTACATCTGTGTAAGCGGAGAGATGAACACACTGCCGCTTCTATCAAGCAGGAAGTCATATGAATATTGCGACTCGTCGTTCTGTAAGATCTCGTGTAGTTGCGTTTCCTGTATGAAGTAATGGAAGGATTGGAGATTATCATCGTGTGATACAACCCTCGGCGCATAGGTAGATGAGAGACTTTTATGCAATCTACCTTCCCCCCACTTCCAACACACTACACACTTGTTTGTTAGCAATTTCCTATTTCCTCTCTTTCTGCAGTCGTTTGTGACTGGAATATGGGATAAATGTGTTGTTCACGTGGTATTTGCATTCGGTAGACGAAATTAGACATCACGAATAGTGCTCTTAATGGAAAACAGTTAGTGATGGAGTGTTGAACCGTAACTGAGAGTGGCATTAGTTAAAGTAGTGCTTACCTATTTCCACTTTCCGATCATGCATCAGCCTCACTCTTATTATAGTATCTCCAATTGCAATTAGCTATAGAGCAAACGAGGTGGCTGGATGACTTAACAACACAAAAATTGCGAACTTTATATATATATATATATATATATATATATATACACACACACACAGTGGCGGCTCGTGGCTTAAAATCGTGGGGGTGCTGCAACCTTCGAAATATACATACACACTGTAAGTACAGTGTATTGTATACGTGTTTGGATAAAATATCAAAATTATGATAAAAATTTAAAAAAAATTAAACATGAAAAAATGTTGTTTATTACCAATAAAATTATACAGTTTAGCATAATTCAAAATTACTTAAAAGTCAAGTAATCAACGAGTCAATTAATTTACAATAATCATGCATGGTGGGTCTACTGTAGAATACTCGATGTTCAGTTTCAAGTTTTTCTTTGTTGATCATGGGATATGCTTCAGTGGTCAATTTTATTTCTTCTGTAGGCAATTTATTCTTAAAATTAGCTAATTTATCCTTGTTAAATAATTTAGCAGCTACTAAATGTTTAGTGAAAGAATACCTTGCATTTCTGAGGTCATAATTGTCAATAATCCCCATAATGCTCTAAAATAAAAACTATAACAAATGTTATGCTTTTAATTGTAATGTCCAAATATTTAAAGAGACGGAGTAAACACGATAAGCACGACGAACACTCTACTACTGGCGCAAACTGCATATAAACAACAGTGGAACTGTGCGAAGGACATGCCGCATTACGGTAATAGCTCGTATCTCACTATGACATGAATATGCTTGCGCGCGCGTAGCAATATGACACTGGTAAACACAGTGCTGCAGCGTCCTTCGCCCTCCTAAGTGCTACAAGATGGATTTTTATTATGCAAAATAAGAGAATTATATACGATTGTTGATGATAAAATTAAATATTACAAGCAAATATAAATAAATTAATAAATATATTTATATATCTCGAAAAAAATTGGGGTTGCTGCAGTTCCGCAGTGCCTATGCACGAGCATTGGCACTGCGGAACTTAGGTTATTCATTAAGAAGAGGCATTTCTGAAGCATCCACTAGAACACATTCCATTTTCCTTCCTAGGTGCATTATTCATTTGGGATTAGTCTGTGCATCAGCCCGCTATATATTGCACCTGTGTATGTAACATAATAGCTAGGCACGTCAGGTGTAAATGACCTGGATTCATTTTTCATAGTAGTATGAAACGCACTGTTGTAAGGGACTTTCAAACAAAAATGAGTTGGCCAGTCTCGTGCTCAGGTATCAGGATTTTTGTTTGTTTCTTTGTTTGAGAGAAAATCGGGTTTTACCTCCTTCACAACATCGTAATGACTTGAAAATCCACGCAATTTAAGTAACTTTACTGCTCTTCTATAGCGCAGTGGTAAGTGACAAGGTATTTCTGTTTTTGGAAAAAATCCGGTTCGAATCTCCTCTGGGACTAGAAGAATCCTTTTTTAGCTTCAAGTGAGTCAGTCACTTGCATGATGGTTGTTCCTTCCAGGAACTCGGACTTTTGATTCTTGCAAAACAAACAAATTCATATCCTTAGTTGCTTTACTTTAGACTAAACAACGAATTAACTCGAAGCATATCTTCATTTCAAATATTCGATTATCATTAAACAAAATTTACATGCCTATTTTCACAATACAATTGATAATATTCAATTTGTTACAAAGACGAGTAAGTGTGGAATAATTTACTTTGCAACGATGTGTATGGGAGATTCTGAAGTGATATATATATATATATATATTTAGTTCAATATTATGCAACTGAATTGTATACGGCGCTTAAAGTAGTAAGATAGAATAATAATAATAATAATAATAATAATAATAATAAACTGTAGATCGATTTAATTCACTTCCTCTTTATTAATATAGGAAAGTTAAAGAGATCTTTTTTTTTTTTTTTTTTTTGATAGAGAGTTAACAAGCTGAGGAGAAAATCCACGCAGTTTAAATACATTTTACTGCTCTTCCATAGTGCAGTTGCAAGTGACGCGGTATTTGGTGTATT